>NW_026902384.1:300000-600000 GCF_027409185.1 Cynocephalus volans
TTCAGAAGGTACTTGGTCCATCACCGAATGTTTTTCACTCAGCTGATACATATGAATTAGCAAATTACACTGAGAAAAGAAAAAGGTTTTAAAAAATAAGATACATTTTAAATTTGTTTATATATATGGCTCACATTTCTGTGAGAAACAATAATCTGATGAAAAACACAAAAAATAATTCTAAACTATACATTTTAAATTATTGACACTCAAAGTTACATTAATATTTAACAGAGACATATAAGCTAATAGAATAGACACATTGGGTAATAGCTGGTAGCCAATATTTTGATATACTTCTAGTATATAAATTGTTTTTATTTCTCTTTAAACGTGAAATTGAAGAATCTGGCCATAGAGATTTTCAAAATAAAATAATGAAATTAAAGGTTTTCTTAACATAAGAAGCAATAGCTCATATTTTCCCAAGCATTTTATTTGTGAAAATTTCAATTATTCCATCAAATTTTATTTTAGAAAATCTTTTCTATTCAATGTTAAAAGGCAATTCAAATTATATCTCCATTATAGCTTATATCCTTCATATCTCATATAATTAAGTTAGCTGTGATGATTACATTACCCTAGCCTGTTTTTATTTTACAAAAGACCATGTGACCCAATTGTCATCATGTAACCCAACTCTGTGCTACAATTTTCTGGGAAGAGTTTTCTCACTCTTCCCAAGAGATACAAGAATTGGGTAGTCCCTCTTATTCCCCTGGACGTTGTCATATCTGGACATGATACACATACTTGTTTACAATCATGATGTATTATTAAGTCTACAGTTGAAGTTGTCACACAGTAGAACATAGGAATATAAAGAACCTGGGTGCTCAGTCATGTAATTAAGTAGCTAACTTAGCCAGATGGAGCCATCTTAACTTTGATTTCTTTCTGTGAGATAATGAATTAACTTACTTCTCTATTTAAGTTTAGTTTTCAATTGTTTGCAGCACAAAGCACCCTGGATATTAGTGAATGAATGCATATGCTCCATCAAATACATTTAAGATAATAAATCTTCTGGAATATATTGTTGGCAACAGTTGTAAATATTCTGGAAAATTCACTTTACTATAAATGTTATACAGATTTATCTTAATAAGTATAGCTTATACCTAATCTGTCTTATGATGCTTATAGCTTGGCTGCACTTAAAAGAATTCATAGCAAATAACTTATCATTATTCACTCACATAGATCTTCTTTTCCCCAGTAATATATAGTTATACTATGTAACTTGCAGAAAACTGATGATACTTCAATTTATTGTTAACACATAGGCACAATTTTCTACACTAAACTATAATATAAAATTAAGAACTATCAAGTAACCATATTCGTTATGTGGATTGATTTTACCTATTTGTAATATTCTGCCCCCCTTCTCCATCAAGAAGTACCAAATTGTATTCCCTCCATTTTTACTCAGAATCCAGATCACTTCTTCTATTACAGTAAAAAGTCAATCCAAATGTTTAGGGCTTCTAATGTTCTAAGAGGTGATTCAACTCCTTCCTTTCAGTATGTTGACTTGGTGAAGTTCTGTGACATAGCAGGAAATCAGGAATGGTAGAGAACCAGACTTTCAGATTTGAATTTGAGTTCCACCATGTACAAGGTCTGTGAAGTAGGTCAAGTTAGTTAACCACTCTGTGCTTCAGTTTCCACTTTTGCAAATAGGTTATTAGTAGCATTCACCTCTAACAGATATTCAGAGGTTGAAATGAGATAAAGCATAGAAAGTACACTTGATTCATAACATGCATTCATAAATGCTAGCTGCTTTTACTTTTATTGTTAGTCAATTATTTATTTTTATGTTTATGTTTTTAAACCTTAAGTTTCAACATTTAAGAGCCTCAGGGTCACAAATCCTTTCTAAATCTGGGTTAAGATGAATATATACATATTATACATTACATAAAAATAAATATTTATATATAATTTTATAATATATACACATAATTTGATCCCCAAGCCCCACAAACGTTGTAGGAAACATATTATGATTTTTTTTCAATTTTTAAGTCCCAAAGATGGGAAAACCAGAGCAGGAGACATGGAGACAAAATCCTGGAAGCTGGGAGGCAGATGGGTGAAGGGCATATTTGAAGTCCATGGTGGGAAAACTAACAGCAAACTGATTTAAACTGCAAAATCCTCAGACACTTCAATAATCAGCAGTACTAGGCACATTTGGAAGTTGAGGTAAAGGGGGTTGATAAAACAAAGAAGATTGGGTTAAATCTGTTTGAGAACAATTAGTTCTCTGTCTTGCTGCTACTCTCCTATCTCTGGTAGAAGTCTGCAGGTTTACTCACTGAAGAGGATTAAACTGATGGTCTGTGAGTGGGGACTGAGGGGAGAGATCAGACACAGCTGACAGAGTGGGTAGGACAACACAGCTAGAGCCAAGTCATCTCATACGAGTACTGAATGCTGAAGTTGGAAACACCTTGAGCTCGTCCCCAACGAGTCTCCTATAAGCCTAGTGACAAGATCCTGATCCTCCTGGCGGAAGACTAGAGCAGTCCACTCTAGGGAATGTGATCATATTAAGAGACAAGGCATAAAGATGCCGACATTCCAAGATCACCCACCTACAACTCTTCGTCCATACCATGTTACAGAACAGCTCAAAAAAAAAAAAGTCACAATTTCTTGAATTAAGCATGGGGTCTGAGATACATCACTCCCATAGTCGAACAGATTCCATACTATTTTTTTCCTTTTTTATTCTTCCATAGGAGGGGGTGGGGGGCTTCAGGAAACAGAAACTGTACAAGTAGAATAAAGTTTTTAAAAACACCCATCATTGGTAGCTTCAACAAAATATGAAAAGATGGCAATCATGAACATACTATTCGAAATACCTTTAGAAAACTAAAACAAGAGTGCAGCTCTTGAAAGAGGAAAGCATATCAAAAAAGAAAAAGAAAATCAGAAAAAGTATTAGAAAGGTAAGAGCAGACTTGTCTAAATCTGATTCCCTGAAATATGGTTTCTCAGAAAAGGAGTTGGCACTCTGCAAAACTCTCAAAAATATGTAGGATTATTAATTAATAATTAATTAATTGTATTGATTAATACAGGCCAGACTAGATAATATATGCAACTTCTAAGCTCCTAAAAACGTCTTTACTCTGCATTCCGGGTGCTCACCAAATTCCCAGATTTCCAATTGCTTTTTCTTTTTCCTTTTTTTTAGCTACCAGCCACAGGACCACTATAGATTAAAATTATGCTACTTGCTGATAAAGTAGGGTATGATGCTTAGAGATTGATGCTCAGAAACCATTCTTAGGGTGAGGGAGTAGACTGAAAGGTAAGGTTTAAGTATGGTCAGTAATTTAAGACTAAATCCCTTCAGGCTGACCTCAGAGGAACTGGCCTCCTGTGAAGATCTATGGAAACGGGTTGTAGCCATTGCCTAAGATGATAAATCCTCCATAACGGACAGATATGAATCCCAGACAGATCACACCAGGTGGTGGGTGAGTATTTTACATTTTTCCACACCAAAATTTCAATGTGGCAAATCCTGCAGCTTATATGAGATGTTGTAGTCATAACGTAAAAGGCTTGAACCTCAGCCTCATAATTTTGCCAGATGTGCTAGTACATCCCACAAAGTGCTGAAATGTCAGGATATAAGTAGAGCAAGCACTCTGCCACATCATAGCATTATTGTATCCTGACCTGTAATCACAATAGGAGAGGAACTAGTGCTTTTCTAATCTTACATTAAGAGCCCAACAACCCTAAAATCTGGGTGCCTCTGCCATACATGATGTCCAGCCCTGCCTCAAAATAGTCAACAATAGGAATCTCCAAACCTGCCACTGATCGTGTCTCTGTTTTTCCCCCAGTGATAGCTGTTCCAGTAGGTCTGCTGTGTGTGCTCTTGTCCATCTGTCATTGGTTGCATAACACAGGTAAAAGACAAGTTTTATTAAATCTCTCAAAAAGTAAAGCAAAAAGAGGAACAGAAAATATTTAAAAGAAAATAAAATTAGAGAACAAACTCATAAGCCCAACATCTGAATAAATAGTATAAGAAGAATTCCACTGAGATAACCGAAGGTAACAAATTATCAACTAAATAGTATTAGTGCCCACATTTCAAAGGCCTACCTAGAACCGAGCTCAACAGATTAAAACTTACAATAGGCAAAGCATTATGTTAATTAGAACAAAGAAAAGGTCCAACAGTCACTCAGAAAGAAAAAATATATCAGTTTATTTGCAAAGGATAGGACTCAAAATGGCTTTGGCTTTCTCAACGGCAACACTGGAAGGAAGCTGTCAATGAAATCAATACTTTCAATTTTCGGAATGAAAATTATTTCCAATTTGCAATTTTTGCTCTTCTTTTATGCTCTTCTTATATGCTCTTGATATGTCAATCAAGTATGTAAAAAGAGTAAAGTATTTTCCAACATAAAATGTCTCAAAATATTTGCTTTTAATATGGTCTTCTTCAGGAAGCTACTAGAAGATTCCCCCAAGCAAAAGAAGCAAGTAAGAGACAGACACAAAATAGAGAAAACTGGAGATCCAGCTAGAAGAGAAGTCAAGGATATCCTCAGAATAGTGTTGAAACAAGACCCCAGTCTGAAACCATGGATGAGGCATATAATAGGTTGGTGCAGTAAGACTCAATCAGCAGGCATGCCATCACCACACCCCTAACCTCATGAGACTGCTGGAAGCTATTCTCTCCCATAACAAGTGAGTAAATAAAGAAAGAGCAAAACATGAAAAAAAAAATCCAACAATAAAAAGAAACAAAGAAATTCCGATATACTGACAGGAAATGTTCTAGAATGTCAGTCACACAACAGCAATAGACACATACCCTGTCTATTCAGATAGACAGGGGATGGTTATCTTTAGGAGGGAAGTTTTGAAGAAAATAGTAGAAAAACAAATAATGTGAATAAAGGAATCATACCTCATGTAATTGACTTTGTTGAAAATTGTACTAAAGTTTTATTAGAAGACGTGGGAAAAATCAGCAATAGATACAAAGGAAACTAAGCAAATAAAAAATTGACTACCTAATTAGTAATTTTAAGGGAAAAACTAAGAATGGAAAGTGATTGCAGCACACATAATGCTCAGATACAAGTGATAGGGGGGCACAGACCTACAAACATAAACCTTTTCTTTGATTAAATAAAAATTTGAGTAAATAGATTGGAGGATGGAGCAAGGCAGAAAAGGTGTGGACTATGCAAAACAATGAAATCCTCATTTATAACAAGATGTTGATACACAATACCACAACCTGATGAATCAATAGTTAGCAGCTTTCATATTTATTTAGAAATACAGTGATGTGTGAAAGCCAGAATAATAGTTTGAAACATAGGCCATGGTTACATGAAGGGAGAGGAAGGAGGCGCAGAGACTTGTATTGCTTTGTTATGTACCTGAGCACTATTAGAGTCTTTAAAACTATGTGCATGTGTCATGTGTTATTTAGATAAATTAGCAATTAATGCATAGAATTTTTAAAAGTTGCATGCAATAGATAGCACATCGCTCCCTCATTCCTACAAAATCAAAGAAAACTGACAGAAGTGCTAAATATACTTTCATCCTTCAGATACCTACATGTAACTTGTAAAGTGCAATGACTGGATTATGCACTCATAGAGATATGGATTTGGATCTCACTTTCTGAATTTCTGATATTTTTATCTATCTCCTAGTGTGACTACATTGTTTATTAGGAATCAAATTATAGAAAAGTTAAGTCCTTAATACATATCTTGCAAACAGTTAGCAGTCATTATTTTCAGCTTCCTCCCATCTTCAATAATAGAATGCAGGCAGTAGGAGAGGCAGCTACTGTATTTTATTGATTCAAAGATACCTTTCATTCCTCTGAATTGAGGATATGGGAAATAATCAATGGTGTCTTGCAATTGCCAGCTGCCAGTTTTCACATGTTATCTTCCCTGAAATTGGGCTGGTTTATAATAAATGACATCTTAGATACAATAAAATATGGTAAGAAAAAATCCAAAAGTGAATACATTTTCACACTGAAACATACCTGTAGCTCAGACACCACCCACTCCACTGCCCCAAATGGCAAAATTTTTTCAATGTGAAACATTCCAAATATTTTAAATAACCACTAACTAATACATATAGATCTTTTCTATCAATGAATTAGGTATTTAACCAACAAAATAATAGATATAAGCAAAGGTGGGAAAGGGTGGAAGAGTTAATATGGGGCCAGCCAGATGGGTAAGAGAGTTGGTGATGTTTCAAAGCCAGTGAAGGTATTTATCCAATTCATTCACTTAACTAACACTATTGAGCACCTGTTATGTTCGAGGCATGAAAGAAGGCACTAGAATACAACTGAGTTAAACAGAATACTTGCTCATCAGAACATTATTATTTGCTACTACTTGCTTCACTTTTTTTTCTGTATTTAGCCTTCTCCTTTGCCTGTTTTAAGTTCTTCTTCTCTTGATGATATCTACAACAGCATCAATTTAGAAGTTCACAGAACTGTCATGTACAGTCTACTTTCGGTACTTTTTCCTAATAATAAGCTGCCAAAGAGCACTTTAGCAATTATCTTCGTGCTCTAATAGAAATAGCGACTCAAATAGGCTAAAAATAGTTTTTGTATTATAACATAGTCAATTACCCAAGCATAAGAAAATATGCTCTGTGAAGTAATGCCATAACACCTTCAGATAACACTAAACATTTAATGTCTACTGGAAAAAATATAGCTGCTGAATACTGTTCACATTTTATGCATTCATCTGCTCATTATGCCAATATTTACTGAGTCTACTATCAGACAGGCACAGCCTTAGTTCTTGGGAATAACAAGGAGGCCATAAGAGATAAAAATATTAAAGTAGAGGAAAGAGAATATTAGTGAAGAGTGTAAGATGGCGATAGGTAATAAAAGAAATGAAGAAGAAAGTAGGAAACAGAGATAAGGGGAAAGTGCAAGGCTCTGATTTTAAACAGGGTAGTTAGGAAAGTCTCATTGAAAGGAATGTAAGGGAGAGTGTCATGCAGTTATCTAGAGAAAAAGAATATTGGGAAAGGGAAAAGCAAGGAGCCAGAGAGTGTATGGAGCTGTCAAGCATGTAGAAATCCTAGTGAGAAATAGAACCTTTAGTGAGTTTTGACATAGCTTTGATAGGAGCTCATTTAATTTTTAAGAAGGTTAACTCAAACTGATTTTGAGAAAAGACTCTCTCACAGTAAATGGTGAGGTATTGAATTAATCCAGGTAATCGATGATAATACAACCAGAGGGGTCATATTGGAGGTGTAGAGAAATTGATGGATTCTGGCTTTATTTTAAGGGACAGTCAGCATGATTCACTAACAGACTGAATGTTCAGTGTTAAAGAAAGAGGGGAGTCAAGGATGAGTCCAAATTTGTTTACCTGTTGGCTTGTTTGTTTTATTGAAGCAAGTCAAAGGACAGGATGGCCATTTACTCAGACGGAGATGGGAGAGACTCTGGAAGCAGCGGCATGGTAGGCAGAAAGACCAGTGCTTCTGCGTCGGGCATGTTCACGTGGAGATGCTTATTACATAGGCAAGTGGAGGTAACATTAAGCTGTTAGGTACATGAGACTGTCCTTAGTAGCAGGATCTGGAGATATACATGTGAGAAGCATATAAATGTGATTTTAAAGCCATGAGACTGGGTGGGATCACCAAGGAAATGTGCAAGAAAGAGTTGTGACAACAGAGGCTGTGTGTCTCTCTAGCTTAAAGGCCAAGAAAATAAAAAAATGAGAAGGAACCAGGAAAGGAAACTGAGATAGAGATGCTAGTGAGGTCTGAGAAAAATCAAAAGCCAAATGAGAAAGGTATTTCTAGGTAGAACGAAAGATCAAAAGATAAATACTACAGAGAGAACAATACTTTCAGGTCCAAAAATGACCACAGCGACCAGCAGGTCCCTGATGATTTGGAAGACAGCAGTTACAGGGTCATGTTGGATGTATGGCCTCGCTTCCCTATCTTATCACTCTTAGCAGTGGTTTTCTTTTTTTTTTTTTTTTCTTTTTCGTGACCGGCACTCAGCCAGTGAGTGTACCGGCCATTCCTATATAGGATCCGAACCCGCGGCCGCTGGGAGCGTTGCCGCGCTCCCAGCGCAGCACCCTCCCGAGTGCGCCACAGGCTCGGCCCTCAGCAGTGGTTTTCAACCAATGAGTTTGCCCTAAAGGGACACTTGGCAATATTTGGGGACATTTTATTGTCGTGGGGGTGGTGCAGATGTCATTACTAGCATCTAGTGGTTAGAGACCAGAGATGTGATTAAATGTCCTAAAATGGAAAAGAAAAAGTGTATGTGTACATACGGATATGTGTATATACAAACCAATAGCTTCTAGGGTCATATGTGTGTTTTTTTTTTTATTTCAGATTTGGAAATCATTTAGCAAATTGTGTTTTCCTTTAAAATATATTGTTTTCCTTGAAATCAAAACTGAATAAATTAATTTTATAAAGGTGTTTATGCATGTTAAAAATAATTTGCAAAACAAAGTGAACAAGGTAAATATATTTGTTCTGAAAAGCCAAAAAAAAAAAAAAAACATTTTGAACATCATTGTAAGAAATAAAGGACATTCCAAAATAAAGTGTGCTATGAAATAGTCTGAATGAATATTAGTTTAATTTGAATAATTCTTTTGAATATTTTATTTAAAAAAGGAAAATCTGGATATGTCTCTTTAACTTAATTCTCTAAACATTAAACGTGCTTATGGAAAATTAAATCTAAAAGATTCCAGGCCATGTGACTGTGAGAGCAACAACTTCTTTAGGTCTGCAAGATATTTAAAAGGAATTATAACTGTATCTCATTCAGTTCTTACAGTAGTTCTCGATTCATTCTTTCTTTTGTACAGCAAATATTTATTGTCTACTCTGATCTGTTTTTCCTAAGTACTGAGAAAACAGGAGAAAGTAAGGCAAAATCTTTGCCCTCATGCTGAATATATTTACTTATTATTTTTTTCAATTTTTTTTCTAAACAATTCCTTTTTGCTATAGAGAAGGATGTTTCTGGCTAAAAGTTGTTCAACTGAACCCAGTTAAAGATTCCTATGAAATCTTTATAAGGGTAATACCTACCAAAAGAAGCCTGGTAATGGGGTTCTATAAACTGGTATACCCTGGACTTCAATCATGTTTTGAAGAAAATCATAGATTTTTTTTATTTATTGTTATTGCTCATTAATACATACTTTCCAATTGTTAACTTATACACTAACTTTTTGAAATCAAGTTAAAATGCAAAATATTTATTAGGTCTATTAGTGTTTACCCATTAGTACACGGCTATTACCATTGCATGGCACTTAATGCTTTCTCTTGAGAGTCTTAAGTAAAAGTTCATGCATCAGGATTTCTTGGGGGATGGCCAGTTAGCTTGGGGGCTAGCTGGTTAGCTCAGTTGGTTAAAGTGCAGCCTTATAACACCAAAGTCATGGGTTGGATCCCTGTACTGGCCAGCCATCCCCACACCCCCCCAAAAGGATTTCTGATTTCTGTAAGCAGTTGACCACATATTAAGTATTATGATTATTAAAGTATGAGCTCCTTAATTGTAACATTCCTAAATTGGGATGTTTGTATTTGTGTGTGTGTGTGTGTGTGTGTGTGTATAATTTAGTGTATATATACAAATATATTTTATATATTAGTGTGTGTATATATATACTCAAGCTTTTACATGTATATATTAAAAATTTGAGTTTTACAGAGATACACAAGTTTAAATTTGAGCTAAGCCACTTATTTGCTTTGTGACTTTGGACAGGTTGCTGAATTTCTCTAAGCCTCAGGTATTTCATTTAAATGGCCATCATAAGGACGAAATGGGGTAATCTGGGCAAAGCAGTTATTGATAATACCTGCTCAATTGATAATAAACATTAGCTGAAGTGTTCTCTTAATGTACAAGGGATTTTATTTTTCAAAGAGACACCTATGTAATAGATACTCTGTAATTGTTTAAAGTAATGCATGAATAGAATAAAGGCTTTTGATCTATTTTCCTAGAGCATTTTGAGCCCTGAAATCACATCCCTGAATTTGACAATAAAGAACATATTCAAATTTTTTAGAGATAGGGATTAGAAGAGTGGTTAGTTTGAAGGCCAGTTTGTAGGCTGTGAAGCCTATTGATAAATGATTTTTTTAAATGTACAAGTGAATAGAGTTCAAGTATTAGAAGAATTTGGCAGAAAAATTATTGAGGGAATAGATGGTATTTAGATGACAAAGAAAGAACAGATACAGATTCTCAAAGGAAATCTTGTGCATAACCAGGAGAAGTGGAGAAAGTACAGATTGAAATTCGAAGTGATTTGAGGGAGATCTTGAAAGACAGTGGAATGGGTGGGACACAGAGCAAAAGTTTAATCTGTCTTGAGAAAAGCAAACTAGCTTTGACAGCACTGAAAAATAAATGGATAGATATAGCAGAAAAATAGACTACAGACTGGTGTGCAGTGATAAATCAGTAAAGTCTTGTGTGTGTAAGGAGGGGTGAATATTTAATATTGTTGAAGAAGTAAAGACATTATGTTTGATCCATAAAGTGAGAAAGTGAGACTGTTAAGAGGTTATCTGGTTGTGTCAGAGTAGAAATATCAATTCAGTGTTCATAAAAGTGGAATTTTCCCAGGTGTGGTCTTAAGGACTTGTGGACAATACTGGTACACTCATTTTCTCAAGAAAAGAAGTTCAAGTAATCCAGCAAGTCACCAATATGGATGCCCAAAGTACTGTGGGTGATAAGTGTGTCCTTTATTTTAAGAGTATTTGTAATCAGAATACTAAAAAAAAAAAAAAAAAAAAAAAAAAACAGGACCCAAAGAGCATGATTTGTAATATTGAATATGCTATTAATAAACAAATTTTTAAAATCAAAGAAACAAATTACCTCATTTTACCTTTTCAGCTGCGACAGCTAAAGGTAATCGTGCACCTGTGCCCATCATCTGGTGAAGCGTACCCTATTAGACTAGGTCGTTTACTACAGTTGTTCTCAAACTGTGCTGTGTATTAGAATCACCTGGTGAAATTTTTTAAAAATCTTGATGTCCAAGCCAACCCAAAATGAGCTACACTGGGATTTCTGGGGTGGATATCCAGCATTAACTAACAAGTTTTAGTGTTTTCCAGGTGATTACAATGTGTAGCCCAGTTTGAAACTCAGTACTCTAAACTGAGAAAATAAGGTGCTAAGGTTTTACATATTATTCTCACTTTGAGAAAGCCAAGGACTGAGGGCACAAAAACACTCAGAGTACAAGCATCCTTGCCTAAGGTTGCCCAGTTTAGCTTTTTGTTCACAGATTTTTCTCACACTCCACATTCTTAGTTTTGATACTATAGAAGGATAAACAGGAAAAGAAAGAAATTAAAGAGAGTGAAATATATTTCCTCTAACTGTGAATATATTGCTGTATTCAGCAGCTGTAGGATTCCATTTCTATGTTATGCAAAGAAAGCCATCCCACAGCTAATGACTTCATTTTTTGTATCAGAATGGTTTCAAAGTGAGAAAGTAAAGTGGGACCCTATCAAGAAAACTTTATACAATAGAAAACACAATAATTAGTCTCTGCAGTTTTTTCTTAGAATTTAAAATATATAATGGAACTGCCAAGTACAAATTGATAAAGAGGAGTAATACAATTTAAAGAAAGTGAGTTCAGGAATTCTAACATCAAATATAAACAGTTTATGTGACTTTAAAATACAATAGTGCATATCCTAAAGTAGCCATTAGTTTTGGCAACATCCATAAATAATTTCACAATTTAAGATCACAAGCTAAAGTATACTATTTGCTGTGGATTGAAGGTCCCACCAAAACTCATTGAAGCTTAAATTTTGTCCCCTAAAATTCCAGGTATTAGAAACTTGGCCCCTGCTATAACTGTTGACGGTGGAAAAACTTATTTTGGTAATTGAAAGGTGGGGCCTTGAAGAGGTGATTAGAATGTAGGACCATGGCGTAGTGAATGGATTAATAATGGTGCTCAGGGGCATGGTTCTGAAGGCTTTAAAAAAGAGAGCACATGAGAGTCTCTCTCTCTCTGTCTCTCTCTGTCTCTCTCTCTCTGTCTCTGTCTCTCTGTCTCTCTGTCTCTATCTCTGTCTGCTCCATCATTTGCTGCCAGGTGAGAACCCTGCATTGCTGTAAAGCCACCACTAAGAAGACCCAAAGTCCAGATGTGTTCCCTGGACTTTGTACTTCCCGGCCTCTGAAACTGCAAGCAATGAATTTCATTTACTTACAAATCTTTTAGTTCTGTGTCTTTTGTTATGAGCAACACAAACAGACAAATACACTATTAATGTTCCAGAAAATTGTTTGTATTACAGTTATTAGATAACATTCCAGGGCATACAGGTCAGATTGTTCATTGATATCTACATAAAGATGTAGATAGCAGCAAAATGATTAAGGGTAGGGACACTGTAGGACAATATGACTGATGCTGATATTTTACATCTATAATAATGACCCATGGAGTAGCTTCTCAGTATATTAGATATGGACAGTATATCTAATCAAGACAGTTGAGTAGAATCATTAAAGGCTATTTTCCTGACAGTTCAGTAACAGATATCTCACAAATCTATATGATAAAAGCATCACTTGAACATTTTTAAATCATCTAGACCTGGACTAAACTCAAATTCAAACTCCTTTAATAATCACTATGCACTTAAATTTAAATAAAATTATTGTGAAAAGTTGTTGATAGCTGACAGCAGAATTTCCCACTTTGAGAGGATAAACCTTCATTTTAGAAAAGTAAGAAATGTTTGACTAAAAATTAAATAAAGCACTAAATGGAAGCACTATATTATTTGTGCTTTCAAATAATATAGTAATCTACTTTAACATCTACCTTAATATTTTGACTAGTGTATATTATCAAAATATGTTTTTCAACATATTGAGATAAAAACTGAATCTTTTGCTAAAGGCAAAAATACTTTATTGCTTATCATTTTTCTAGCATAAACTAAGGTGAACTCATCTAATTGACTATTTTAACAATTGTGCAAAATTTAAAAAAATTCAATAATACCTAACATTTATTGATTAACAGTAATATTAGATATTATATGCTCTTTAAATGTATTTAATTTTATTCTCAATATATTTAGTTTTATTCCAATAGCATCATGACAAGTATTATCCCTATCTACAGATAATTAAACTAATGTTAGTGAGGTTTCATATCTTGCCTGAGTTTACCAACTCACATATAGTTAGTATGTGTGACCAGCCTTAGACTAAACTGCAGATTTCCTGTCTGACTTCTAAGCCAAGTATCCCTCCACCACATGAGGCTATCTTGCTGCATGCACTTAGCAATCACTCAAAAAAAAAAAAGGAGTAAATGGAGTGTACACGGAACAGTATGCAGAGCAACTTTTGGCATCAATCTGAGACATTCCTGCTTAGGAAATTGTCAGGGTATATAAATCAAAGATGATTGCTTCATAGCCTCTGCTGTCCCACAGGTGACTATTTGAAGTCAAATTCATATTAATTAAAACAGAATTAAATTTTAAAAATTCAGCTCTTCAGCCACACTAGCCACATTTCCATCGTTCAATAACCACACTTTGCTAGTGGCCACTGTAGTGGATGGTGCAAATACAGAACATTTCTGTGATCACAGGAAGTTCTACTGTACAGCATTACCTTAAAAATCTTCAAGTCAGGAAGTGCAGTATGATATTTGACATAGTGACTTTAGATTTCAGCAATATTTTACCTAAAATGTTTGTTGTTGTCTATCCTGCTACAGTTAGTGCAGGATTAGCATTCAAATAACATGTCCTATTAAAACACAAAGGAGCTTTTTTTTTTTTAAGTCATCAACTAACAAATACAATTAAGTTAATTAGTGATATTCTGATTCCTGGTAACGATAACCAACTTCAAATTAATTTAAGTGAGAAAAAATGACAAGAATATGAGTAGGTTTCAAGGAAAAACTAGGATCAGGGCATGACTCGCGGTGTCAGGACTGACCCTCTGTTTCTCATCTCCCTTTTCTCTACATACCTGTTCATTCCCATTTTCTGCCTCAAGATTTCTGATGCCAGTTGTTGTTCTCTTTAAGAATCACATATAATATTATATCCTAGGTCTGTTTTTTTTATATTTTAATAACTTTCATTTCAATAAAATTAGTCTCTTTTATAATCCTAAGTATTTTATTGTATGCATTTAAAAACACTATTTCAAGAAGGGGTGCGTAGACTTCACCCCAGTGAGCCTTGTCACACGCATGCATAAACATATTTATGAACACCTGCACCTAGAAAGAGAATAAAACTGCTTTCTCTCTGGCCTCAATTCTAAACTTCCCAGGAGAAGGTTTGAGCCACCCAGTTTGAGTCAGGTACCTGTTTTGGGAACAGGATTGAGGTCCTGTGAACACACAGAGGCCCCAGCAGAAACTACATGCGTCCAATGAATATGGAGCAGCAAGCTGAAAACATGGGGTTACTTTTCTACTAAGAGAGGGTCAGGGGAAAGAAAAAATAATAGCTAGCGACCACACTAAAAGATTGCTTTTCAGTTCCTATGCAGCTGTCATAGATTTAAACAACTGAGCAAAAGAAACAAATTACCTCAATAGAAATAGGAGAGGGGAAAAAGATTGCTCAACACTCATTTTTTTAGTACATTCCTCTTATGTGACCTGTTCAAAAATCTTCCCTGCCTATGATTATTTGAGTTTCAACAAAAACTGAGAATTTCTATTATTTCTGTGGTCTTTCCCATAAATCAATCTGCTTGTTACAAAACAGCTACAGATTTGAAGGGCATCATTACAGAATGTCATTTTTATTGGAGTCAATTATTGAAAAATATAAGCCCTGCAGAATGATAGCTCCAAAATAGATCACATGAACCTTACATGAAATTACTAGCATCTAGCAAAGTAGAGACAATAATGTCGTGCCTTCCAATCTCTCCTGTTTTCTTGGCACTTAGTAGTTGTGATGTTGGAAGGAAAAGTAGTATTTAATTATCTAATGTTTTGCTTTGCAATTATTTTAATCTACTACCTATGTTAAATCATCCATCCACAAACAGAAAGTTATGTGGCATGTCTGGTAATATTCTGTAATTTATTCCAAAATTTTGTCATGTATCTAGTATTTTTAAAATGCAGAAAATTTTAAAAAACACACACCAATATTCCCAAACAGCATTCACATTCATTCTACGCATGTGGTTTCTGCTGGGGCCTCTGTGTGTTCATAGGACCTCAATCCTGTTCCCCAAACAGGCACCTGACTCAAACTGGGTGGCTCAAACCTTTTCCCGGGGAATTTAGAGTAGAGGTCAGAGAGAATGTAATTTTATTCTCTTTCTAGATAGAGGTGTTCATAAACATGTTTATGTGTGTGTGTGACAAGGCTCACTGGGGTGAAGTCTATGTTTTCACCAAATTTATAACCAAAGCTTGAAAGAATACATAACATATGAGATACAGGAAAAATTGCTGTGTAAAGCACTTGGAATCTATCACTGTTCAACTCATTAAAGCCCAAAGCTCCCAGAAAACATTTTAATTCACTTGAGTTTTACCACTTTCACAGAATCAACTTAAAGTCATTGGGCAGAAGGTATTAAAAGAGACTTTGTTAACAAGCAATATATAAAGACTTGAAAAAGTTTTTTAAAAAAGTAAACTAAAATGTCAGGAAGAAAACTATTGACAGAAATACTTGAAAGATATAATGCAGCCCCAGCTAATAGAATTATTATGGGAACCACATATGCCATTTTAAATTTTCTAGTAACCGCATATGAAAAGTAAAACAAAACAAGTGAAATAAATTTTCATAATAAATTTTACTTAATACAATTCAAAATATTGTTACATTTAACCAACATAAAAACTGAGATACTTTATATTATTTTTAACACTGTCTTCAAAATTTTGTGTTCAATTTCATATTTACAGCATAATCTCAATTTGTACTTTACTCATTTCAAATGCTCTCTAGTCACTCTATTGGACAGCGCAGATAGAGAGATATGGTTAATGGAAATCATGGGACCACTGTGATGGTTCCGTTTCCTAACTCTATCTTTGATCCATAAAAACATATGAAGTTTGTTACTTAGAACTCCTTTCCTCTAAATCATCTCTTATTTATGTTATAATAACATAGGAAGGTTTCGTACATGTACACATGCACAACTTAACTCTCTCTGCACCATGAACAGGTGCTTATAAGATGGTTTTTAACCATTTAATGCTTTTTGTCCCTTTTTTGTAGTTGAGGCATGTGAGACAATGAGCAACAGCAACTCAGTAGAGAAAAATTGAGATAAGAAAAGTTTTATGTTAATTATAAAGAATATAAAGTACAGGACTTACTTAAAAGTAAAAACATAAAGCGAAAAATCTGATAGGTTAGTAACTCACTGATGTCTGCATAACTTCCCTACTCCACTTAAAAGAACAGCTTAGAAATGTGCCCTAAGGCATGACCAACTATGCCAATAGCATTTTACACTCTTAACAGTTCCCAGAGACGACCATGCAAAATATCTACAGAGCTTAAAATTGAAGTTCAGACTTAAATGATCACAATTCAAACGCTTTCACATTTCAAGAATAAAAATTACAAGGGAAGAGTTAAAGAAAGCGAATTTTTTTCATTACGTTAGTGAATAGATTTAATGTAAAGTAAACTAAGTCCCATTTCTATTCAAAGAATTAATGACAAAATCCTATGACAACGTAACAGAAATATGTTGACATAAAACTAGTGGTATACTTGCTCTGGTTTATCTGTACTTTGACATTTAAAATCACATAAACTAATATTTAAAATTTATATCAGTGTTACATAGCTATTTGAACTGGAATTGGACGAAACACTGATTTTCTATTCAAAGGGCTTATTTAAAATATTCCGTTTTAGACAATATCATGATACTGCAACTTAATCTGAGATTCTGAGAGTAAATGCAGAATCTCTAGCATAAGAATTACTATTTATCACTGCATTTTTCTGGAAGGGATAGTGATGGTGCAGAAAATACAGTTTTCAGAACCATTCCTTCAAAATCTGTTTGTACTTTTTTCCCAAGTTCTGCTTTAACAACTGGTAAAATACATAAGGGATCAAAGAGTGGAGGAAGAAAGAGGGAGAGATTCCAAAATTAGAAAGCTTAGTTAGCTGTTATTTCTTTGAAAACAACTGTCTCTATGAAGATTTTAGGTTGATTTCCCAAGGCAAGACATGACCTAAGTCCTGGGTCATATCGTGTCTGGGGAGAGAGAAAGCTAAAATATGAGGCACAGATAGATCTAAAGCAATTTATAGAATTTTGGAAAAGGGAAGTTGGTTAAATTGGATCCATGCAAAGCAACAAAATAAAACTTGAAAAATGTTTTTTTTAAAAAAAATTTCCTTGATCAATAATATAAGTAAAATTCTAAACTTTGAATAACTCCATGGATTGATCAGGAGAAAAAATGGGGGCCACAGGTGTTCTGATACTAAAAGTGTCTGGGAAACATCACATATAATATTTCTTCTCTGGACGTGTACCAAGCATTTTCACATAGCAAAGTTTTTTATTAATATCACAATTAATTGCTGCTTAACAGGGTTTTTTAAATTGTATTTATTGTCTTTTTACAATATTTGTAAACATACTACAGATCTAGAGTTCTGAAAAGCACACCTCTGGAAATATTACCCTTGCAACTGTTATTATTGAAAAAAAATTAAGCTTACTTTTGGTTTTCCTAACTTTTCACCAAATTCATGAAAATCTACAATTTATTCTTCCTTTATTTGTTTTGTGTCATATCAACCCCATTTCCCTAAAACGTTTTCATGGAAGTAATAGAGTTTGCAATAAATCGTATTGGCAAGTCATTGTGGATTTTTGTTTTGGTACTTAATAATACACAGTCTCCATTTCGTTCTCTACAATTTTTATTTTAAAAGAGCAAATATGCTTGAGTGGTTTATAAAGTGTAAAAATAACTATATCGTACAGCATTGTATGTTCTAATAACAACATACATATTTGAAGCTGAAAATAATCAATTGTAGGCAGAAGAGGACATAGGAAAGACTAAACATCAGAGTTAAAGGAAAAAAACTGTTTACTCAGTTATAGTTTATTGTATTTTTTAACTCTACTATAAAATGAGGTATTTCATTGTGTTTTTTTGTTTTTTTGTTAATACAGAAATAGGGCATACACTAAAGTTTTTGGCAACAGGTCTCAGAGATATACAGCCTTCATCACGTTATCACTCCTAACGATCGTCTCTGTTGTAGTTTGAAACGCAATTGTTTAAACAATAATTTTAAAAGATTATACAATATCCAGCATGGCCAGCAAAAGTAAATGCACATACACATTTGAAAGAAATGCAGTGTGTGCCATCAGCAAAAATCTATCACACGTCTTGTTTTCATTCTGGAATACAGTAGAGTTTTGTCGGGATTTGTTATTATACACAGGGGATCATGCTTCTCACCAGACTACTAATCTATCTTGAACCAAATAAACAACCTTTGAGAGTTTCTAAGATATAAACGAACTCTCAGGTGATTTGCTTTCAGAACGTGACAAGGAATAGTTATTAACAAAAGCCCAAGAATGTTACAGTTTTCACATAGTTCGATTCAAATAAACATGTCCTTAAAATAATGTAGGAGAAACAAAATGATAGTAATATCACATCTACCTATATTTTCTAATCTTTCCATCTAAACTTATATTTTAAATCTTTATGTTATATATCACCTAGGATGGTTAAAGAAATGTAGTTGAGATAAAAGTTTATTAAATATTTTTCCTTTGCTTATTGTCTGCTTGGCTTTTCCCTGAGAGTCTGGCAGTAAGGGTAAGATATCTACTCATAAAAACTGGAAGAAAGGAAGAGCTAGTTTACCAGAAAAAAAGTTAATGTATACATTGTTAAAAACAAAATTTCAAAAGCAAATATGTTAGTTGAGCTTGAACATTAAACATATTAAAAATGATATTTTTTATCAAAAGCATGGGAACCAGCAGGAACACAGGTTAAATCATCCAAATGTTCTTGGTATGAATCCTTTATAACCTGAGGTAAGTAGTTTAACCTAATTAAACTTGATTTTCTTATCTAAAAAGTAATGGCTATCTCACATTATTACATCATCCATAATACCGTATGAGACAGTAAAAGCCAGTATAAGTCAGTATAATCCAGTATAATCCTGCATAATACACTATAATCCGCTGTAACCTGTTACAATCCGGTATAAGCTGTGACAGGTCAGTACAAGCCGCTTTAATCCGGTTTCATCCAATAAAGTCCGGTTAAACCGGTTTAATGCTGTGTAATCCGTTTTTATGTGGTTTAATCCTACTTAAACCGTTTTAATCCAGTTTAAACCGGTTTAAATCATTTTAATCTGGTTTAGTCCAGTTTAAACTGGTTTAATCAGGTATAATCCAGTTTAAACCAGTTTAATCTTGGTTAATCCTGTTTAATCCAGTATACTCCGTTTTAATATGGTTTAATCAGCTTTAAACCAGTTTAATTCTGTATAATCCTGTTTAAACCGATTTAATCCTGTATAATCCGGATTAATCCATTTTTAAGCTGTGTAATCCGGATTAATCCGGTTCAATCCGGTTTTATCCGGTTTCATCCGGTTTAAACCGGTTCAATCTGGTGTAATCCTGTATAATCCAGTTTAATCTGGTTCAATCATGTTTAACCCGGTTTAAACCACTTCAATCAGGTTTTAAAAAGTTTAATCCTGTACAATCCGGTTTAATCCGGTTTAATCCCATATAATCCTGTATAATCTCGTATAATCTCCTAAAATCTCGAATAACCAAATATAATCCCATATGATCCCATATAATCCCGTAAAATCCCGTGTAATACATTATAATCACGTATAATCCCGTAAAATCACGTATAATCACTTATAATCCCGTGTAATTTTGGAAAAGACTGTAAAAGACAGTATAAGCCAGTAGAAACCACTATAATCCAGTATAATCCAGGATAATAGAGTATAAGAATTTGTAACGTGGTATAATCTGGTATAAGCCAGTATAGGCCAGTATAAGGCTGTTTAATCTGGTTTAATCCAGTATAATCTGGTATAATCCAGAATAATTTGGTTTAAACTGGTTTAATCCGTTTTTATCAAGTTTAATAAGGTTTAAACCGGTTTAATGTGCTTTAATCTGGTTTAATGCGTTTTAATCCAGTTTAATCCAGTTTATTCTGGTTTAAACCGATGTAACCTGGTTTAATCTGGTTTAAAACTGTTTAATCCTGTGTACGCTGTTTTAATCTGGTTTAAACCGGTTTAATCCTGTGTAATTCGGTTTAATCCATTTTAAAGCAGATTAATGCAGTTTAATATGGTTTAAACTGGTTTAATCTGGTTCAATCCCGTTAAATCGGTTTAAAACATTTTAATCCGATGATCCCGGTTTGAACAAGTTCAATACGATTTCATCCATTTTAATACGGTTTATTTCGGTTTAATTCGTTTTTTACTGGTTAAATCCAGTTTAATCTGGTTTAAACCGGTTTAATCCGGTTTAATTCAGTTTAATCTAGTTTAAAAAGATTTAAACTGGTTTAAGCCCGTTTAATCTGGTTTAATCCGGTTTAAACCAGTTCAATCCAGTTTCATCCGTTTTAGTCCGTTTTAAGCCAGTTTAATCCTGTATAATCCAGGTTATACTTGTTTAATCCTTTATAATCTGGTTCAACACAGAGTAAACGGCTTCAATCCGGCTTAATCCGTTTTAAACCGGTTTAATACTGCATAATCCAGTTGAATCCATTTTGAAGCTGTTTAATACGGTTTATTCCAGTTTCATCCGGTTTAATGTGTTTTAAACTGGTTTAATCTGGTTAAATCCAGTTTAAACCAATTTAATCCGGTTTAAACCAGTTCAATCCTGTATAATCCATTTTTATCTGGGTATATCCAGGTTAACCAATACCGTTTAATCCATTTTATACCAGGTAAAACCAGTTTAATCCGATTGAATCTGGTTTAATCCAGTATAGTCCGTTTTAATCCATTTTAATCAGGTTGAAACCGGTTTAATACTGTATAATCAAATTAATCCATTTAATCCAGTTCTATCCTGTTCAATACAGTTTAAACCTGTTGAATCCAGTTTAAAACGGTTTATTCCTGAACAGTCAAGTTTAAGCTGGTTTAATCCCGTATAATTCGGTATAATCTCGTATAATACCCTAAAATCTCGAATAATCATGTATAATCCTGTATCATCCTGTATAATCTTGTAAAATCCCATAAAATCCTGTGTAATACCTTATAATACCGTATAATCCCTCAAAGTCCCGTAAAATCTCGTATAATCCCATAAAATCTCGCATAATCCAGTATAATCCTGTAAAATCCCGCATAATCCCATATAATCCCGTGTAATCCCGTATAGTCACGTGTAATCCTATATAATCACATATAGTCCTGTAAAATCCGGTATAATCCTGTAAAATCACATATAATCCTGTATAATCCCATGTAATCCAGTATAAAACTGTATAAGGTAATGTAAGCCTGTATAAGCAAGTTTAATCTATTATAATACAGTAAAATCCGGTATAATCTTGTGTAATCTGTTTAGATCCGGAATAAGCCGGTATAAGCTAGTAGTATCCGGTTTAATCCCGTTTAAAGCTGTTTAAGCTGGTTCAATCTGGTTTAATCCAGTTTAAACCGGTTTTGGGCAATTCAAGCCAGTTTAATCCAGTTCAATCCGGTTTTATCCGGTTTAAACCGGTTCAATCTTTTTTTATCTGGTTTAATCCGGTTTAAACCAGTTCAATCCGGTTTTATCTGGTTTAAACCGGTTAAAACCGGTTCTATCCGGTTTTATCTGGATTAAACTAGTTAAAACCGGTTCAATCCGGTTTTATCCGGTTTAAACTGGTTCAATCCGGTTCAATCCGGTTTCATCCGGTTTTTAGGTTGCCTTTCTGCTCTGTTGATTGTTTCCTTTGCTGTGCGGAATCTTCTTAGTTTGACATTAGCTCATTTGTTTAGTTTTTATATTGTTGCTTGTGGGTTTTCGGGTCTTATTCATAAAGCCTTTGCCCCCACCTACTTCCTGGAGTGTTTCCCCTCTGTTTTCCTTCAGTCATTTAATGGTTTGGGGTCTTATATTATGGTCTTCAATCCATTTCGAGTCGATTTTGGCATATGGTGAGATGCTGGTCCAGTTTCATTCTTCTGCATGTGGATTGTCCAATTTTGCGGGCACCGTTTATTTACTGAAGAGGCTGTCTTTTCCACAGCATATGTTCTGGTTCACTTTGTCAAAAATTGGTTGGCTGTAAGTAGGCAAATTGATTATTCCTGGGTTTTCTATCCTGTTCCATTGATCTGAGTGTTTGTTTCTATGCCATCACCATGCTGTTTTGAGCCTTGTCATAGAATTTGAAATTGGGTGGTGTTATGCCTCCAACCTTTCTGGTTTTTGGGTGCTTTAAAGCTCAAAATTGCTTTGGCTATTCAGGATCTTTTCGTATTCCATATGAATGTTACCACTGCTTTTTCTATTTCTGTGAAGAAAGTTGTTGAAATTTTGACGGAGATTGCGTTGAATTTGTAGACTGGTATGGGTAGAAAGGACATTTTCACGATGTTAATTCTTCCCGTACCAGAGCCTGGTATGTCATTCCACTATTTTTGGGTGCTCTTTAATTTCTCTCACTGGTGTTTGGTAGTTCTCATTGTAGAGATCTGCATTAACCTCCTTGGTTCAATTGGTTCCTAGGTATTTTATCTTGGGGGTGACTATTGTAAATGGGCTTGCTTTCTTGATTTCTTTTTCTGCCAGTTCATTATCGGAGTATAAAAATGCTCCTGATCTGTGGGTGTTGATTTTGTACCCCGCAAAATTATTAAAATTGTTAGTCAGCCGTAAGGGCGCTCTGGTAGTCTTTAGGTTTTCTATCTATAAGATCGCATCATCTGCAAACAGGGACAACTTGACTTTGTCCTTCCCAATCTGAATGCCCTTTATTTCTTTGTCTTGCTTGATTGCTCTGGTTAGGGCTTTCAATACTATGTTGAATGAGTGTGGTGAGAGTGGGCAAAGCTAATGGTTTGTCTATTTTATTTATCTTCTCAAAAAACAACTTTGTGTTTCGCTGATCCTTTGTATCGTTTTGGGGGTCTCCATTTCATTGAACTCTGCCCTGATGTTAATTATTTCTTTCTCTCTAGTACTTTTATGATTGCATTGTTGTGGTGGTGGTGGTTCTTTGAGGTGTACAGTTCGGTCATTGACATGAAGTTTCTCCATTCTTTTGATGTGAGCATTTATTGCAATATGTTGCCTTGTCACTATTGCTTTTACAGTATCCCACAGGTTTTGGTAGGATGCATCTTTTTTCATTAGTTTCAAGAACGTTTTTGATTTCCTTTTTAATTTCTTCTTGGACCCCTAGGTCATTCGGGAGCCTGTTGTTCAGTTTTCATTCACTGGAGTAGTTTCCAGAAATTCGTTTGTAATTGATTTCCAGTGCTAGTCAATTGTGGTCAGAAAAGATACTAGGAATGATGTCAGCTTTGAAAAATTTGCTGAAACCTGTTTAGTGACCTAACATGTGGTCTATCCTGGAGAATGTTCCATGTGCCGATGAGAAAAAATGTGTATTCTCTAGTTGTTGCATGAAATGTTCTGTAGATGTCTGCCAGGTCCAATTGGACCTGCACGAGCTACAGATAAATTGGTATAAAGGTGTAAACTATTTAATATTTGTTTGTCATACATGAACACTAAAGTAGTTAAAGTCTTAGCTTTTGGGACTTAGAGAAGTAAACTTAGGAAATCAGTAAGGGTTTTTGCAGCTTTTATCTACTTCAGTGAAAGTTGAGGCAACTTTTACTTGATGCAAACCTGGAAGGGTTCAGTGAGAAGAACACACGGTAACTGGCCGCATATACTGCACCGTGCTTTGCACAGTGCCTTCAGCTCTGGGGATATGCGCATGTGACCGTCTGAGAGAAGGGGAGTGTGAATGGACGGCTTTCACACGCTTCTGTCTTCCTGGGGTATGTAGTCAACAATTTAGGCACCCAAAAAGGATGTCAGTTTAAACTTAACCTCATTAAAGTGAACAGTGCTTGTTTCTGGCTTGGAAAATCTGGAAAAGCAGCAGCTCTGCTCCCAAATGAGCTATGGCCTTGGCCCCAGACACATCACCACACAGCTGGGAGGTGACCCACATTCCAGTTGAGGGCAATCCCCATCTCCCCTCGTGACGTGAAATTCACTTGGAAATGTTGAAGCATACTGAGGGGAGCAAAAGCAAAACATTTTCTTTTGCTACTGACACCTTGTTCTCTCACACCAAAAGAAATCTTGACAGCGAAGCAACAGTTGAGATGGGAAACTACATTGTGCACGTGCCTCACTGAGGTCGAAAAGTAGAGCAGAATTTCCTCGCATGCTTTCTCCACTGTGTCGCTTCAGACCCTTAGCTTGCAGGTTCACAGAAGAGAAACAGTCCTTGCAGCTGTGGCTGATGGTGAGGATTCAGGACATGGTGGGAGTGAGAGAGGGCCTGGAGCCTGACTTCCCTGAATCCGTCACCAGTTACAGAGAAGGGGTGTGTCTCACCTGTTCCTTTGCCTGTGGGGAGCCATCCAGTGTGTGCGGTTACTGGACATGGGCATCTGTGGGGTTGGTTGGGATTGTGCAGACTTGACCTCTTGCCCCATAGTTTTCATCCCTGTCCTGCTGCGACTTCCATGTGGGTTATTGTGCAAATTCTACCCAGAGGAGCGCATTAGCATCATTCCTTTGCTGGAGGCCAGATTGTCTGCTCCTGGTTTCTGTGAGGCCCTCTACTGCCACCCAGCGTCCAGCGATGCTGTAGTGCCACAGCCATCCTTGGAGTGAGACAAGACACCTAGTTTCAAGCTTTGGGGAAATTAGCCCACTAGGATGTGCTGTTGCTCCCTGTGCCCAAGGGCCCCGCTTCATTCTAGAGTCTGCTGAACCCCCAAACAACTTATTTCCATTGGGAAGAGATGGCCAGGCCCGGCAGCAACAGTTTCATCTGGGGCAGTGGCCTGGCCACGGGCACCTAGCTGTTCCTCCTGCTGCTAAGTTTTAAGCCAGCTGCTGCAGGTGACAGCTTTCCTCCCAACAAGCAGGCCCCAAGGGTGCAGGTGCTGAAGGAAGCGGTGTGGACAGAATGGCGCCCCTCCTGTCCAGCGGACAGATGGGAGGGGACTGGGTGAGGCATCTCTGGCGGTGACAGGGTCAGTGCTACCGGGATGACATCACCGCTAACCAGCAGAGAGCTCAGCAGCTTGCAGGGTTGTCTCATTCTTGAAAGGCAGAGCTGCTGTTTTCCTAGAATAGGTTTTGTTTCCCTTTGGTCACAGAGTTATCCCTTGGCCGCCTGTAAATGTATACACGACACTGTTCACTAGAAAGTGCACTTGCACGTTTACGTCTTAGCTGTGCTCAAACATGAGTTTCTCTTTCACTGCCATTCCAGCAGGGCTGACCCGAGTCCAGCACCGCCGATGTGGTTGCCACTCGCAGTGGGACAGAAGTGCATGCAGGTTCCCGGGGCGGCTGCTGGGTAGAACTTTGGGCATGTTTTGAACATTTTTCCTCAAAGTATAACGGAGGCTTCAATATGTGTCACAGGACACCAGCAGGTAAGCTGTGGGCAACTGGCTGTTGAGTTCTCAAAGTCATAGAACATTTTATCCATAATTTACTTATTCCTGTTTGTATAGTCTTTAAAGAGTAGGTAAAGAATAATGAAGGTTGGCTTGTAAGAGAAGCAGCTAATTTTATAAAATGCCATCTTCGTGGTTAAGGAAGGCAATTACCTTTTTTAATGTATTACATTAATTTCCTATTACTGCTCTTGGGTAATAGGTGACTTTAGTCACGTGTCTTGGAAATGTCCAGGGTATTGAGGGGATGGAGGTGATGCTGGGAAAAGGACGCAAAACTGAAGACAGGAGAAATAAGTTCCAGAGATCTATTTTACAACTTGTTGACTAAAGTTAATAACAATATATTGCATACTTAAAAATTGCTAAGAGTAGAACTTAAATGTTCTCACCTCAGAAAAATGATAAATATGTGAGGTAATGAATATGGTAAGTAGCTCAATTTAGCTATTTCACAGAACATACATATTTGAAATCATCATTTTTTACATAATAAATACATACAAATTTTTTTGCCAAATAAATAAATAATTTTGAATAAATTTACCAGGCAGGTTTGATAAACACTTAGCAATTCTTTAATACTTTATTTTTTAGAGCAGTTTTATATTTATAGATTAATTGTGCATAAAATATATTAAGTATTCATGTATTTTTTTATTTATCTCCCCAACACACAGTTTCTCCAATTAGTAACATCTTGCATTAGTGAAGTACATTTGTTAAAATTAATGGGCCAATATTGATACAATATGTTAACCTATGTGCATGATTTCTATTAGGATTAACTCTTTGTGTTATATGGTTTCACGGGTTTTGACAAATGAAGAATATACAGAATAGTTTCACTTCCCCAAATCTTGTAGTACATTAGGAAATAATTTTCTAAAATAATTGAAATGAAAAACTTACTGTACAGACTAAACAAAGGAAGAGACAGAATTTAAGAGAGAATTAATTAATTAGAATGTACTTTTAAGGGCCGATCCTGAGGCTCACTTGGGAGAGTGTGGTGCTGGGAGTGCTGAGGCCACGGGTTTGGATCCTATATTGGGATGGCCCGTGCGCTCACTGGCCGAGCATGGTGCAGGCGACACCAAGCCAAAGTTTGCGATTCCCTTACTGATCACAACAAAAAAAAAAAGAATGTGTTTTTAAGTATTTTACCCCCTTGGAATAAAGTATCTATGAACAGATAAAAAAGAAATGGTTGACACATGGAGGAGTGAGACGTTTCAACAAACATGTACTTGCATTCCTGTATGCAGAAAATACAGTAAATTTGGAAGAGTCATATTTGAAGTAAAAATGTTAGCATTTTTGTAAAATTTTAGGAAGACATGATTTTACTTGGACAGAAAGACCAAGGTTCTAAAGATACATTAAAATAAATGCACAACAGCAAAGACCAGAAAATATCTCCCAAACAAAAAATTGAAACACAGATTACTTAAAATATGACAACAATATTTACTGAAGGTCAGAAAACAATACCACTATTAGAGGAGATATGTCATGTACAAAACACTAACAGACATTTAATAGTTCTAACCACTATGGATACTTCATTGATTCTTTGGGAGAAAATGCCTTCTCCATTATTTTATTTTATTTATTTTTTATAGAGTGGTTTCATTTTAATTTTTGTTTGTTTTAGAATGTTGTTATGTATGCAGATGTTCATTAGTGGATTAATAGCTAATAACTAAACAAATGAAATCATTGAACAAGCTTTAATTAAGTAATGAGGACATAATAGATTATTTGAGGAAGTAGTTATGTGCACAACTGTATCCCATGTCCTCCTGATATGCATTAATACACTAGAAGACATATACGTACATTTTTAAAAATTTGTCTAGATTACCTACTATGAGTCATTACATTCATGGTTCTTGGTACTGATTCCTACAGAAACTGTATGGAAATGTATGGGTACATTTCCAGTTGTGACAACGACGAGTGTGTGTATGATGGGGCTGAAGGTTGATTGGGGGTACGGGTGTGTGATTTGGCCTTAGTGAGCCAATGCTAAGTATGCTCAATATTTTGCAATGTTCAGGATAGATCTGCACAAATGAGGAATTACCCTGTCAATGGGCCAATAACACCCTCATTGCAGAGTCCATCTCATTGATACATCAATAGCATATCAACCAATATCATTCTTGCATTCATATATTTATTCACAAATATTTTATCTAATATTTTATTACAGGCATTTACCTGGGCAATAAGAATATAAGGAAGAAAAAAATCCCTTTCTTCAGAGCCCCAAAATTCACAAGAGTAGACATAAAAGGGAACAAATTAATTTATATGCTAACATTTCTTTTCAGTGAAAATGATTTAGGCATGATTTTCCTCTTTCCAAAATCTTGCAGTGCTTTTGTCTGTGTATCAATGCAGGATAAATTATTCATACAGGAAAATATGGTCACTCAGGTATTTATATTCTTTTTTGCTTACATTCTCCAATCCTAAATTCAAGACTTTCAACTTACAAAATATCATACTCTGTTCAGAAGATGGATAAGTTTAGAAAACTTTTATCCTGTTAGTTTAGGCTCCCAAGGTTGAGTTGTCTTTCCAGGTTGGGAGACTCGGGGCATACCAAACCACTTCTTGGGTGATAGAGCACAATGTTGTAAAGGCAAGGCTATACACCAATGCTTTTACTTATCTGGGAAAAAGAGAAAGTTTTATCAGGCTTTAGGGTATTAATTCATGGCTATCATTTAGGGACACAATCCTATAGGAATATCAAATATTTTCTTACATGCAATAAATACCAACAAATACATTTTTTAACAATTGAATTGTTGTACACAGAATTCTAAGACAGTTCCAAGATTCTTCCCCCCTGGTTATATGTTCTGTATAATTTCTTCTCCTTGAGGCTGTTGGCTAAAAACGGATGCAATTTCATTCCAATGATTAAGAGGTTATATGGAAAGGTGAAGGAATTTAGCAAATATAATTCAGGCCTCTTATCAGTTGGCTTATTCGCTTGTTTGGCCCTGACTTTATAAGGAATGTATTTTTTTTTCCATAGCTAATTAATGTGTTTAAATATAAGAAAACAAGTTTTGCTACTTTTATTTCCAGAATTTAACAGAAATAAAAATTATGTAATTTAATTTTCAAGTTCAGGGCTAGTCTAGCCATATTCCTTTTTCCCATGCCATTTCTTTTGGGATGCCAAAGTTACCAGAACTCAGACGACCTTGATTGGTTGTTTCTTCAGCACCATTTTTCAACGCCCTTTAAGGCATGAACTTTAAAGGAGGGTCCAGGTCATTTCTAAAGAGAAAAAGTCAAAACAAAGTAGATCCTTCTGTTGGTCTTGAAGAAGGAAAACCCAGCCATGTCGTGAACTGCCTACGTACACAGTAATGTGGCAAGTGGTGGTGGGTGCCCTCAAGGAGCTGAGAGAAGTTTCTAGCCAATAGCTAGCAAGAATATGGGAAACTCAGTCCGAAAGCTGCAAGAAACTGAGTTCAGCCGATGACCACTCAAGCTTGGAAGAGGACCCCACAGGTGAGATCCCAGGTGTGGTCAGCACCTTTGTTTCACCCTCGTGAGAAACTAAGCAGAGGACCAGTTGATCTCTACTCAGACTCCTGGACCATGGAAATTGTGAGAGAAGCAATGTGTGTTAAGTTGCTAAATTTGTGGTAATTTGTTACACTGCAGAAGAAAACTAATTTCCATTCAAACCCATGAAATTTGTAAATTCTTCACAGTAGAAGAATTCACTTTGTAAGAGTCAATGAAAGATCATTGAACATGCAAATTCTTCCCACTGGAGTACATACACCATTTCCAATGAAACAAGTTCCTCAAATCACACCCATTTCCTCTGAATGTCCCCTTCCTGACAGACCATGATTTAAATTTTCTCTTGAAAATAATCAGTTAATTATCAAGCTTCTAAAACGTTCTCTGTGAAATAATCACCTGAAATATGTAATGAAGCATTTTGTCAGAACTGCCCAGGGATAATCTACTATATTTTATCATGTTTTGTTAATTAATGTGTTGACGATATGTGCCTCATTTAGGAAAATAAATAGAAGCTAATATTCTGATGAAGTGTTAACAAGAGATATACCTTATTATATGCACTACTGTGGAATATAGGGACAAAATTCTATGATATAAAAACCATGAGATTAGGGACTCTGTTCTGATTATAGTTATATCTCCAGAACTTAGAAAAAGCCTGAGACACTGCAGGAGCTCAATGAATACTCACCGAATGTTAAACCAACCCCAGTTGAGGAACACCTGACTGCCTGATATTTCCCGGAGAACATGAGAGTTTAAGCTGAGTAATATAAAAAGGGAATACTGGTAGTCTATCAAGTATCTAAAAAAGGGAAAGATCAAAATGAAGAAGAAGAAGAAAAAGAAAAAGAAGGAGGGGAGAGGATATTCCAGGTAGGTGCAAGAGGATTTGCAAAGACACAAGGACCTGAGAAAACATTTCATTTCGGAACGTGTAATAAATAGTACAACTATAGCACATAGAATGATGAGGAGGAAAATAAAGCTAGAAGGTATTAAAACCATTTATGTTATATTTGTCATTCCCAGTCATCTCCATAAATAAAAAAATAGAGAATAATAAATGAAGAGATATTATTTGCTTATAGTTTCTTATATAATTAAATATTATAATATGGATTTAAAGTCGACTATAATTATTTCCATCAAAAGTAATTACTTTTTTCTGTGTTCATTATGGAATTTACTTCAAAAAGACAGAAACGCATGGATAAATCAAGCTATGGGGCCCAGTTTTTCAGTGTTCTTCCACTGTTCAATATACAAAGCATTAAATCAAACATTACCCCCACCAGTTATGAAGCCAAACTCTTTTAAACTTTTCCTTATAGCAGCCCCTTTTAATATCCCTTTTAGAACTTGTGAAAGTTCTGAACTGGAGGACCTAAGATTCTCAGAAGCTTGGAGTTTTGACAGGCATGCTCTAAATTGTTACTATTAAGTATGCTCAAATATAGTAATGCAACATTAAATACTTAAATTTAATAACTTAAAATTGAAAATAAGTTGACAAATGATCTACCTATGGCAAAGTGGAGAGACAGAAGTATAAAAATATAAATGAAGTAGATAGGCTCATTTGTTGATATCTCCCCAGTATTTATATATTTTAAAGTTAATAAATTCATGCCTGTTTCATGCATTCTTTCAGCAAATCAAATATTATGTATTCCTGTTGTTAGTCACTGCACTGGCTAGTGTTGCAAAACTAAATGAGACAGTTGAAATTCGTGCCTATTTGAGTCTCTAATTGTAGAGACATTTTTATAAAAGGTATATGTCAACAAAATGATTACGTGTAATTAAATATTATAAAAAGTTCTATGAAAAACATAAACAAGGGGATGAGTTAGAGAAAAATTAAGATGCTACCTTATATAGGGAAATCAAGCAAAGGCACATTCGAGGATGCAGCATTTAATCTGAAACTCTTAGGTTACAGAGAAGCTGGTTACAAATCCAGTGTAGGGAATAGTATTCCTGGTTTAAAAATATAAATGAATAAATAAATAAAATGAAACATCATGTGCAAAGGCCTTGAATTGGGGAAGAACTTGTTATACTAGAAAAACAAAAAGACCATTGTGGCTATGGGGGGAAAGTGAGAAATAACAAACTCTCTGAATCCTATATTGTACCACCAGAGTTTTATATCAATATCACCTTTGGGACATGAATATTAAATCCAAAATGGCCTCAGCAGCAGCAGCAACAACAAAATACACTTCATTCCTCACCTCAGCATTCTGATACAGACCTCTGGGGTGGAAGCTGATATGGGGAAGAACACTCTAGAATTCTTGTCTTTGCAGATCAGAGATTCTGGTAAGTAAATGAAGGAACTATCTATGGGAGTTCAGTGTTAAAAGCCTACAGTGTTAGTAAGTTACAGGCAGTTACAGGAAGTGAGAAAAGCAGCAAGCCAATTACTATCTTATCTCTGTCGGTGTTTTTGGCTGAACAGCCTACCTAAAATTTATATACAGGTTTGGTATGCATAATTTAAAATAAATATGAAAAGTATTTTTAAAAGGTCAGTGAAATGAAACAACTGAAAATAATGGCTGAAGATTTGAATATTGTCTGCCCAGATAAGGTTATATTTTTGACAGTAGTATCATTTTCTTCAGTTGTTCAGGAACTAGGGATTTGTACCAAATGACGCTGAGTATTTTGATGTCATGGAAGCTGGTGTGATGCATTTTTGTTTTGTTATTTCATTTTTCTCACTTGCAACTCTAATAAAAATTATTTCCTTATTCTCAGCTCTCCTGGCATCTAAGAGAAGTCTTGGAGTTGGAACTTATTAAGGATATGCTGCAATGTCTAATTCTCACAAGGTATTCATTGATTCTCTTCTGTCTTTGTCTTAGTAGCATGATCTCCTTCCCATCAATGTATTCAACACCTGATGGCCGCCTGGAGAGAATGCAATACTCCAGAAATATCTTAGACACTTTTAGAAACATAAAGCAATGCTTTAACATGTTCATTTTTACTAGGCCTGGGAAAATCACCTTAAAATTGCCAAATGTCTTTTGGGTAAATATTCCAGCATTCCTATGTTCAGCACTGTCATTTTGCTGTGCAATTGTCTGGGAATATGAAACCAGCACCTATTATCCAGTAAGGTAAGAGATAATTGCCCTCATCTGTGATGAAGGGTACACATGTTGAATAGAAAATGTTGCAGTACATGTAAGAATTGCTACTTGTTTACTATGCAAATAGAAGCGTTTTTATTCTATGGCATAGTTCTACTGAGCTCCTTATTTTTAAGTACTCCATCCAAAGAATAACTTATAAAGACATAAGTTAAGATTTCTTCCTAGCAGCTTACTGGCTAATCTAGTAGAAGATTAGCAGAAGATTTGGGGGTTTCTTTGTTATTTGCATTTCAATCAGAATGCCAATATTATTTCCATAGAATGTATATGTTAAAAAATACACATAGACATACATACCATATCTGAATCCTAGTTAAACATTTTATTATAAACATAATAGGATGTGCACTGTAAATAATTTGGCTTATTTAGAAAATAAAAATTATTTATAATACTATCACTCAAAAATTACCATAACTAACAATTCAGTCTGTAACTTATAGACTTTTACGTAGGCATATTTATTTATACAGATATTCATATCATGCTTTATCCAATCAAATTAATTGCACAGGCATTGATGACATTTTATATTCTTGGAGAAAATATATTTAATAAAATAAGAGTATAGTGTATTTATCATATGTTAGCTTTCTATGTCTATGTACCCACAAAAGAAAATATATACTTATTTCTTATTTAAGTTCTACTCTTTAGACATTAAACATAAATATTCTTCCTCTATTTCTCATGTAATGTCAAGTATTCAGACTCTTAAGCTACGTTCTTAAAATATTGTAATATACATTTACTAACTAGAAAAGATAATTTGCAAATTACCTTTTCTGAGTCAGTTTTGTTATCTGTAAATGTGGAAAGTAATAGTACTATATCACATAGTTTTTGTTATTCAGATGAAAATACACGCTCATATGAAGATACTATCAGTTTTTGTCATGTAGTAAGTGCTCAAAAAAGTTAATTTAATGATTAATACAGTTACTGTCAGCATACAGTTTTATGCTTATGTGTTATTACATCCGAACAATAAATTCTTAGATATAGTATTACTAAAACAAGAGTGTGGCGCAGTCCTGCTGACAAAGCCAACTGCAGAGCTAGGGCTGCACAGACCCCCCCCCCCCGGAGCTCATTCACAAACCCTTCACATGCAGGTCTGTGAGCTAGGTAACTGGACAAAAAGATCCTTGAAGCCTTGGTTGAAGAAGGAATAGTCTTTATTCACCACACACACAGCACTATGAACTAAGTAGTCCACAGAGAAACTCAGAAACTCAACTGCTACCCACAAAGTCCAAAGAAAAACTGAAACTGAGCAGCTGCCAGCAGAGTAAACAAGCTCTATTTTTAGACACGAACTCTCTGCTGGCCAGCTTGCTTCAAACTGCAGAAGACAATTGCAATTAACTAGAAATATACATGGGTGCACATGAGCACTAACTCCACCCACACACAACTTGTTTACAAGAAATGTTGAGGGAGCCTGACTAAACTATTCTATTTTCCCCACAAAGAGGAAGAACAATGTTGCTAAATGGCCATCCTGTCATAATTTGTGACTTTTATTTTCTTTTTAAAACTTGTGCTTTTTAAGCCAGTGTTTCTGAAGTCTGCCTTGCAACGTTTTGCAAGAAAATTTTTTTCTTCTTCTTTTGTCTAGAATGTTCCTTTGACAAGACACATGGAAAGAAGTCAGAAAGCAGAAGAATGAGACAGTAGAAATGGCAAATCAGAGAGAAGATATTTAAACAGAAGATATTTCACATGATAGAAACAGTAGAAGCAGAAACCCAGAGTAGCTGGACCAGTCTAATGGTGGAGTATCAGAGTCAGGGAGAATGGGGTCTGTGGCTCACACAGCTGCATAGAGACATGGAGCTAGAGATGCCCTAAATTCTGAAACACAATGTGAGTTTTCTGCGAGCCCTATTATTTGGTTGCTCAGACCATTTTCTGTCTCTTACTTTCACTGAAAATAAACTTCTATTACCTAAGGTAGTCCAATCATGTTTCTGTTTCCTGACACTTGAAAGAAACCTAACTTAGCCAGGATGTATAAAGCAGCAGCAGAATGTTAGCCAGGCTGAAGATAAACAAACACGAGTGGCCCTCTGTCAACACTACAAAGTACGACCCACATCCTGCAGGCATTAGAAAGACATGGTACAGCACTTCTTTAAGTAGCAGACTGATGTGCTGTGGACAGGCCAGATGTCTTTTTTTTAAATAAACTTAGAGGCAGTGAATCTTAGTGAATCTAAGATGTCCTGAGAAATCTTAGGAAAGGGATTCATCAGAAAGATACTGAACAGTTGGAATGATCCAAAATTTTATATTAGTGAAGATCAAAGTTACTCCATACATTTCAGGTACGAATATAGTAAACTATGATTGCAGGTGGAGGAGGAGGAATGGTAGACTCAGTTTGCAGATGGGTTATGATAAAAGAAAATACTCAGCTTTTGGCATAAGTTCCAGATGCTTCAGGGACACACTGGTATTTGGGTTGGAAACGTAGTGAAGAAGTGTTTCTCAGAATCACAGATTGCATGCCATCAGTTCTGAAGCATGAAAAGAAGATGTGGAACTTTTTCACTGAGAAGCTACAATATTTGTAGTAGCAGCAACATAGGCCACAGACTACATCTCAGCATCTTGAACAAGCTCACATAATCAAATATATCACCAAAAATATTGTGGAAAAGAAAAAACAACACAGTGTTTCTAAAGAAGAAAGAACAAATTTTCACCATTGCTTTGCATTAGTTTAACCTAAAATGGATATTTAAAAAAACTTATTTGTTTTCTGAATCTTAGAAAATAACATAATAGAACTTGTCACAAATGCTAAATATCTTTATGTAAATCATTTTTCGTAGCTAAGTAAAAAAATTACAATAAAAGATTTTCTGTCCGTCCATAAAAACAATGACTAAGTTTTCTACATTTTTGTAGAGTTTACGATTACAATCAACAGTGACTGTCCCTAATTGGTACACTGTTGATAGTTGATTTTAATTATAACTGTAGTCATTTTCTTTTAAAAAAAAAACAACCAAAAATCAGTTTTTACGTGAGAAAAATCAGGTTCCAAAAGGATTATAAAATTAGGTAACATTTATGAATGCACCGACTATAATTATTAAACTAATTAACTTCTTAAAGCAGTTATTTTATTTCTTCCTTTTTCATCTTTAATTTTATAGACGTGAAGTGTTTGTGAAAAGACATCAATTTATAATAAAAAGTATTCATTCTAATAAATGTTTTGTATCATTTCTGGCCTTATTCTAAAGAGATTCTTGCAATTAAAGTGAACTGCATAATACCAAGGTTGGGCAACATTTGCTATAGAAAATAACAGAAAAACAAAAAAGGGACCCCAAAGAATATGTGAATTTCTTCAAGAATGCAGTGGACTAAGGGAATATCTAAGCATCCAGGTAAAACCGAGTCAACACAAATCACCTCTTTTTATAGAATCAATTGTAGAATACACTGTTTTTAGGTAAAATATTGCTGAAACCTAGCACATGTAAAGAGTTTAAACTGTTTTAATTTACGTTGAAAAAAATCAAGTTTTGCTGAAATTGGCAGAGATTAAATTTAGTAGACTGTGCATGGCCACTTTGGTTTTCAAATCCTATTTACTTGAAAATTATTTTATTTAAATAACAAATGCCTCTCTTGGTCAACAGAAATGTCCATTTTCTATCATAACTAAATAAAAAGATAAAACAAACAAGAACAAAGATGTAAAAGCCATTTTGAACAATATTAAATATAATCCTAAAATATTGTTATTTCAAATAAATTACATTAAGCCTCACATTGCTGGTAAGTACTGTAATTTTCTTTTGTGATGGACAAATACTTATAGCATGAACATTGTGGAAAGACACCATTTGCAGAGAATAATAAATTTAGGAAAAATACATAAGCCTTCATTACAGTGATTTTCAAGGATGTATAATTATGTAAAAAAGAGCTCCTTATGTTTTATGTATAGCCAAATTATGTAAAACAAAGACTCATCACCAACCTAAACACATTTTTAGAACAAAGAGGAGAAATAGAGAAAGAAATACCAAACGATTAAAACAGAAATATATCCATGAGAATTCAAACGGAGATTAAACTTGATGAGAAACACTAGAGGTATTTCCACCAAGATCAGGAACAAGGCAAGGATGCCCACTACCTGCATTATTACTCGACATTTTACTAGCGGTAATAACCAATACAGTTAGAAAGTGAAATCAATTAGAGGCAATGCAATGAAGGAGGAAATAAAACAATTTCTACTTACAGATGATATATCCGGGAAACCTCAGAGAGTCAATGATAACACAAAGTCAAAAAACAAACAATTCAAAAAAGAAGTAGGATAAAAGCTAATTATAAAAAAATCTACTGCCTTTAAATTCATGACAAATAAACAACTAGAGAACATACATTCAAAAAAAACCATATTTATACTAGCATCAGAGAAGTTTTAATGCTTAGGAATAGATTTACTGAGAACTATGCAAACTCAAAACAAGAAAACATTTTTAAAAATTTTTATGGCTTTTCTTTTGTCTGATCTTTTTCATGCTAGTTGTCCATCTACCAACCAGAACCAAGGTGGGTTTACTATTAATTGTAAGAAACTATATTTTAATATAGGCCCAAACTATATTTTGTCTATGCAGCACTATGGCTTAAATAGATTTCTTGGACTTTTAAAAAGCAATTGGTATTCACAGGACAAAGTCTCAGCCTTGTAGCCCTATAACTAAAAAATTTAAAATACTAAATTGTGACATGAAGTTTTCATTGATAAAGTTACATAAAATTCAATTTATTTTTTAAATTCTTTTCCAAAAGGTGAGTTAATAGAGATATGTATTTTAAAAGTAAATAATTTTTGCTATATCTATGATATGTTAATAATTAGGAAAAAATATCATTTGACCTGTTTTAGTGTTCCAAAATATACTACATATAAATGGTCTTTAGACTAGTCTATAAAAATACAGTAAATAGCTTTTACATTTCAAATATAATGTCTAAAGAGTAAGGTGATTTTCTGGAATAAGTTACCTAAATTAAATAAGGAAAGGCTAATTCTATCTTCCACATCTGAACTTTACCAAAGTGATAGGTCTGAAGAAAAGAATTTAAGTTTTTTTTTCCTATTGGTTGCTTTAAAATCTTCATTTGAGATCATCTTTTTTGAGAAGCAACCCTACATTTCCTCCATATCAGATATAGGCTTTGGAAAACGTGCTGAATACATCCAAGGAATTAAAGACACAGTTGAGAAATTTGTCAGAAAAATGAGCACATCACAAAAATTAATTATTTTCTTGGCTCCAGTCAGATACAACAAGAACGCCGGCACCTGGTCATCTTTAGTGAATTTTGACACCACCACATACACTTGAGACTCTTCATATCCGGCAAATTGTCCTGAAGACAATGAGTTCATCATTCTTTGTGACAATCACACAAGATGCAAAATTGAGAAAGTGGTCCTGGCAAACTTTAATTTATTAAAAAATTTCCCTAGGATTTTCTAGATTGTGACTTGCTATGTATTTTCTCTATACAGAAAAAGAACAAAAAGGGGGGGACCTCTATGGGAATTGTACAATATACCTGGAAATTACTTGTAAAATATTGAATTTTCTGTTTATCTATCAGTCAATCTAGTAAGGATAAAAGTAACCCAGGTAATAAAGTGAATTTATAAATTAATAAACCATACAAGTTATTTCAGAACAATTTGAGGTCCATTTTAAAAAGACACCAATGATTCTAATACAATACAGATTAATTTTGACAAAAAAAAGGACTTATTTTATACGATGGACTTTAAAGGTTAAAAAAAAAAAGAAAGAAAACACCGCTAAAAATGCCCATCACCATAGTTATTATCCACAAAGAAATAATAAGATGGGGGAAGGTTTTATGCAAAATTCCATAGACTTATTTTTGTCAGTCAGTCCATTTATCAGTTTTGCTAATGAACTGTTAGGAATTCTTTCTGAAGTGTGAGGTGTCTTGTATGTAGTAACACAGCATTCTTTTGAATAGAAGTTAAGATTTGCTCCATTTCCAGGAAATAGATGCAGAAATGATGAAATGGAAGATTATCTGCACCTGAACTCTTTGGTAGCAATTCCACAGCAGTTAATTCAAGAGCTGAAAGAGAGGGTAAAGTAAAGAATACTAAATATATTAGTAAAATTTGGATTTTTTAAAAAATTGTTTACATTCTTTAAAAAATTTTTTATTTATTTATTTTGAATATTCATGAGATATAAAGATGTGGGGGTCAGATTCATATTGGGGACATACCCATTACCAGAAATTGCTTTTGTACCCTTTGTCCCCTTGCAATTATCCCCCAACTTCTCTCCCCTTTTCCCTCTCCCCTCAATTCCAATTTGTAGCCCCAGGAATGTCCCTCCCTCTGTTAGATCACAGCACTACTGAGGCTAAGTATAAAAAAACAGGTCTTTCTTTCCTGCCTTCCTTTCTCTCTTAGCTCCCACATAGAGTGAGCACGAGGTATTTATCCCTCTGTGCTTTGCTTGTTTCACTCAACACAAGTTGCTGAAGGTTCATCCATGTTATTGCAAAAGGAAGTATTTCATTCTTTTCTATGGCAGAGTAGCATTCCATAGTGTATATACACCACAGTTTCCTTTTCCAATCATCTATTAATGGATATTTATGTTGGTTCCATATCTTGGCTATTGTAAACAGAGCTGCAATAAACATGGGAGTGCAGGTATCTGTTCGACATGATGATTTCCATCCCTCTGGATTGCTGGATCATATGGAAGATCTATGTGTAGTTGCTTGAGAAAACTCCAAATTGTTTCCCAAAGTGGTTGCACTAATTTACATTCCCACCAACAGTGCAGTAGTGTTTCCTTCTCTCCACACCCTCGTCAGCATTTGTTATTTGCCGTCTTTTTGATTATAGCCAGTCTAACTGGAGTGAGGTGACATCTTAATGTGGTTTTAATTTGCATTTCCCTGATGACTAGTGATGTCGAGCATTTTTTCATGCCTCTGTTGGCCACTTGTATGTCTTCCTTTGAAAAATGTCTATTCAGCTCCTTTGCCTGTTTTTAATTGGGTCTTTTTTTTTTTTTACTATATAATTGCTTGAGTTGTTAAGTGTATTCTGGATATTAGTCCCTTGTCGGATGCATAGTTGGCAAAAAATTTCTCCCACTCTGTAGGTTGTCTTTTCACTCTGTTGATTGTTTCTTTTGCTGTGCAGAAACTTTTAGTTTGATATAGTCCCATTTGTTCATTTTTTCTTTTTCTGCTTGTGCTTTTGGGCTCATGTTCATAAAGCCTGTGCCCTGACCTAACTGCTGGTGTGTCACCTGTATTTTCCCTTAGTAATTTTACTGTTTCGGGTCTTATACCTAGGTATTTAATCCATTTTGAGTTGATTTTAGTGTATGGTGAGAGATGCATATGTAGTTTCATTCTTCTGCATTCTGGATATACTTGGTAAGTTATAGGGTATATAGTGCAATATGTCAGATATGCTAGAAAGAGGGAAGATTGGATTCCTAAGCTTCAGTAAAAATAAAATAAAAAATAAATTTAAAATTAGAACAGAAATGTGGATTTTGGGGTCTTGAAGACTGTATTGTTCCTCTGATCTAAATGTTTGTTTCCTCTTAAAATTGATATGTTGAAATCCTTCGGGCTACTAAGTCAGAATTTGGCATTTGGGTATGCCAGAGTGGCTGGTAACTGGGGAAAGAAGAGAATCTGTTGCTTGGGGTGGTGAGTGTCTTTAAATCTCTTTACAATTTTGCTCTAATCCTTGAATGACTCTTAAACTGTATTATAGTAGAAAAGCCCAGAGAAATACATGAACCTGGAGGCTAAAAAGTTTGGGTAGAAAATTCTATTGTTGCCTAGCAAAGGGATAGAGTTTGGAGTTGGAGGAAATTAGTTAAAGACTGTTGGATTCTCATTGAAATTCCCTAAGTACCATACTTTAGATATAAGGAACACATTACTGCACTAAGGGCTATGTGCTAGGCCTAAAGGCAAAAACAGAATAACAAAGTTTAGAAATATCCCCCGTACAAGATCAACTTTGCTACCTGATTAACAAAAAATAAAAGTCAATACTTTTCAGAGAAAAATAACAGACCTTAGCCTCTATAATAACACATCTTATTATACAATATACAATCAAAAAATTACTAGACATGAGGAAATCAAAGAAAATTTGACCCAGAGTCCAGAGAGAAATTGTCAATAGAAATAGACTCACAAATTAAATATTTAAATTAAGAGCCAAAGATTTAAAAGTGATGATGACAAGGATGTCAATAATTCTACAGAAAACGATTGGTGTATAGGTGAACATAAGAACTCTTAAGACAGATATAAAATCTAAAAACTAACCAAATTAACATCCAAAAAGTAAGAATGTTAAATATCTGAATTTTAAAAAATCTACTGGCACAAAATAAAAAAGCATCAATGAACGTTACGATTGATAAATGGAAATTACCTGAGAAAAAAGACAAGGGAAAAAAATGAACAGATTTTCAATAGATGTAACATTGCCTATTGCCTACAGGGCAGGACGACTAAGAACGTGAGTTGATTTCTCATCAGCAACAATGAAGGCCAGGAGGAAATATAGTGACGGCTTTAAAGTTCTGGGACAATAAAAACAAAACACAAAACTGTACATCTAAAATTCTATATCTGGAGAAAATAGCTTCTGATTGTAGGTGACAGCAACTGCTCTGTTCCCTGTTACAGTGTACCAGGAACCAAATTAACCCTCCCTCATTAAAGAACTAGAAAACCAGGCAATATGATGAAGCGATATTTTCTAGACATTACATACCAGGCAGAGCAGAACAGTGATTGCACAGCTGACTACAAGGACACAGGAGAAAGAAGACAAACAGAGCCCGTGACTTTGCCGAGTGGAGAAGAAAAGAGACTGGAGTTTAGACAGGCCAAGGTGGCCAGAATTCGCAGAAAGCAGGCAGAGGGGATCTGCAGAGGGGTCCCTTTGAGTCTTTGGCTGAGTCTTGATATGTATAAGAGTAAATGGACACTACCTAAGAGCCAGGAAATAACCACTGGTAAATAACAATAGTAATAATTATTACTTTTATTGCATCATTATTTTATTTTACAAAACTATCAGTCAGCAATGTATTGAAATAAAAACCAAACAAAATATCAAAGTGAAAAACTAGCTCTTTACAACAGATATTAAAAATCATATGACTGTCTAGCCCTCCTCATGAAGAAAAAAACCTGAAGTAACTCATTTTACTTGAGGGTCTGCTATGTGCCAGGCATGATGCATTTGCTCCTCATGTGACCCCAGTGAAGGAGGTGGGAAGAGGCTGGATTCACAGAAAGGTATTTGTTTGACTGGAGCCTTTCCTTTGTTCTGTCTCTCTGGAACCAAAACATTGGAAAAGAAGTAACTCAGACACTACAGAGAACAGCAGTACTATACAAATAAATATGTTGGGGAAAACATTTTTTAAAATGCCTATCTCTAATATTTAGATTAAGCTTCTTGCTTTTTAAAAAATTTTTTCTTTTCAATTAAATCTTTTTTTTTCAATAATCCAAAACATTCTTTGTTACTCGAAGAAAGGGCTTGAGAATACGCTCTCTGGGCAAGTTCATAGCGAAGCTTGTTATTTTAAGGTGTTGTGGCCATAGGCATAAGCACATATGCATCTGTCCACAGTCACACGGCCCTGATCTTTCAGGAACAGCAATTATCCAATTCTTGGTTGATTTCCTCAGACTTTGCCCAAATACCTATTCCTGGAAATAAACAGGCCAAAAAAACCCGTTTTTCTTCACCAGTGTGTTCTAGTATAATTTCAAACACATTTCTTATTCCAACCTAACGTATCTCAATACGGTCCCATTTGTGAGTATGTGATTTAAAAACAACAACAACAACAAACATAAATATTAATTTATTTAACATAAGCCACTATATATAAAACTCCTGAAAGTTGAGTGCAGTGTTGTCACTTCATAGAATTATACATACACAACATCTTGGGATATTTAGATACAAGCAAAAAATGTTAATTGTAAATTTATTTTCAGAATAGAGGCAAACCGTTACCAAATTCTGTATAGGTCATTTATAGTGAGTGACATTCCTCAAATACCAAATACAAAAGAACCTTTTTGACAAAGCTTAATTGCCCACCTAAATAATATAATATTTAAGTGTGTTTGACATGCTTATTTTACATGCACAGTCATTTCTGTAATGATAGTTATACTTTTGATATACTTTTAATTATATAAATTTTAATGATATGTATAATAGGTATACTTTAATCTATTTAAAGTACTTCTAAGCTTAATATATATAATAGGTATAGTTATATAATAGATACACTTTTAATGATAAATAGTTATGCTTTTGGATCTTTCCTACTAAAATGATTGCTACTTTGAAGTTACATTAGGTTAGACAATTTGTTTTCAAAAATGCTTCCTGTCAAGAGGTAAAAGATATTGCTCTTTGTTGTGTTTTCATGCTGGAGTGAAATTTTTCTCTTGCATTTATTTCTAAAGAACTTGTAAAACTGAGCTATGAAGTTTCTTTAAAAAATGGAATAGATGATATGATAAAAAATGGATTTTTCTAAGTGCATCCATGCTTTTAAAATCTGGTTAAAATGATGTCAGCCCATTAGCAAAGCTAGAGTGCATGTTCTTTGCTTTACAGGAGCAATTATTTTATGTACCATATAGTTCATTTAATAAGGTACATGTGAAAAAGCGGTTCAGAAAGTTTTTATTTGTGGAAAACTAATTTAAAAGTTGGTACATAAGCTTGCTTTATTATTATTCATATGAATATATACCAATAAATATGTATACATAAATGCATAAGACATAAGAGAATTCCCTCGATCATATATGCACATATAGGGAAGTACTTCTACTTTGTTTCCAAAATTGCATATTCATTAAAAGGACATTTTGTTAAAAGTCAAATTTATATAAATGAAAACAAAGTCCTTTAGAAACCAAATAAAATTGTTGATGAAAAATTCCTTTTAATGATGTATAGTCACAACAAATAAGCTTGAACACCTTGGTGAAACGTGTGACTTCCTGGGACAATATGTATTACCAAATCTGCCTCAGGTGATGCTTCAGGTTCTGGCAGGAGAATATGGAAGCTTCATTTTTGATCTTTCTTTCCCCTTCTTCTACTAAACACCAGATAAAACAACCAGGATAACAGAATTAAAACAAGCACATACACAAACTTGGATGAGAGCTTAAACAAATATCGTGGCAGGAAATCCCCCCTGAAAATGTGTGGAGTAGCAAATCGCCTAGGAGACAGGAGGAGCGGTGGGAGGACAATGATAGGTCCTACAAGAATGGAGTTCGAAATAATATGTGCTCATTCACAGAAGGCTGGGGCTCCCCTAAATGTGGTGAATGGGCGTGCAACAGAGCAGTGAAACTGAGCACATGACGAAAGAGGGGACAATTCCTCGTGGGCTCCAAATTGGGTGTGAGTGCCAATAAAGGCACCACCAAAGAGCACATTGCATAGAGTAGCTGCAGGTATCATGAAGTCCAAAGAGTTCTGAAGTGGTTTACACACTTGAAGATTTCAGAAACCTTTAGCAAATATTTGCTGAGGGAGAATTGAGACTGCTCAGGGATGAGGAGCAGAGATAGTGTGGACAAGAGGGATCAGATAGAGGAGGAGGGTTTCAGAGACAGGAGATCTCAACCAGTGCCCACAAAATAGACTCTTCCAGGTAAGAACTTGGCAGTGGGAGAGTCTTCAGTCAACTTATGCTTTGGTTGCCCTGAGACCATGCATCTCACACATATCTAGGTATGTAACAATTTTAAAGACGAAGTTATCTTGTGTTACTAAGAAAGAGCCCTGAGATCTGAACCTGAAATTTGTGGATATCTCAGTAACTAATTGCATTTTTTTCTCTTACTATATTGTATCTTTACCTTTCTTAAAGTTTTATAGTAGAATTCACTAAGGAATTTCATCGTTTCTCTTTTTAGAGTCTTGTGAGTATTTTATCTGACCATGTATTATTATTATTATTATTATTATTATTATTGAATTTTCTTGAAGGATATGTTGGAGATTGCTAGGACTTCATCGACTTTACGGATCACATTGCATGAACTGGATTTTGTCTACTAATAGTTGTATTAAGCTTGCTAATACACTGCTTGCTCCTGATGACTGCCAAATCTATATCCAAAACCCAATGCTCTCTCGTGATAAAATAGTCTACCTAACACCTGTACCTGGATGCCCTACATAAATCTTACATTCAGTATGCCTAAAATTGAATTTGCAAGCCCTTGGTTACAGATTCCTGTGACTCTCAGCTCCTAAGTGTTCCCTGAAAGTAGGATCTATTAGCCCAGCTATGGTACATAATTTTATCTGGGGATTCAACCACTTTTCCATCCTCCATTCCCTCTCCAGGCCCAGGCACCATTTCATTTTAGGTCCTTAAACACAGAAGAGATGATTACTTTGTCTGCCTAGACTATTGTTCAATTTGATTGCTTCCAAGTGAGCTGAGGCCACAGCAACAAAGAGCTATTTTTTTTATGAAGAGGTCTGATAGCTTTTCCTACATGACCCACAAACACCAGAGCAGTGATTACCATCCGATTCAGACAAAAGAACATGATTATTTATAGACCATTTACAACATAAAATCCTTCCATGCCTCTGAGGGGATTTGTTCTTTCCAGTACTTATCGCTTTAGATTATAAAAATAATCACATTTAATCTCAAGCATGGCTTCTCTTCTCTTTAGGGAAATGTGGCTCTGGAGTCAGGCTGACTGGCTCCACTATTTTATCCAACTGTGTGATCTCCGACACTTTGCATTACCTTTAAAGGCTTGTTTCTCACTTGTAAAAGTGAATTGATAGAAAATACCTCATAAGGTCATTGTGATTATTAAATATGATAAATTGTAAATGGGTTTATTTTACTTGTTATTAAGAAAAGAATATTCATTCCTACTCAAGTGAACAATTGAAAGTTTCCTAAACATGTCTGAGCACCTAATGCTGTCCATGCTCTTTCCCATGGGACCCGGCATTCACATTTGGATTAATTTGATTCCACCTCACTAAAATCAACTTGAGCATAATGTTGTCCTCAATTATTAGAGTGTAACAACCACTTATTCCTCTGTACATCAAAGCACATTTATACTGCATTTTGGCATCATATTGTCATTTAACTTTTCAAATGTATGTAGTAGAATAAATTAACAAATTTTCAGGTAGCTTAGGAAAAAAACTAGTATAGTTAATATTTCGAAGAGCATGATTAAAATTGTTAGAATCTCAAAGGCAAAATTACCAGGAAATTATTTAAATTTATTTTTTAGCTTTACATTTCTTTTTTAATAAATTTATTTATTTATTTTTTATTTATTTTTTATTTTTTGTGACCGGCCACACCAAGCGCACCGGCCATCCTATAGGATCCGAACCCGCGGCGGGAGCGCTGCAGCGCTCCCAGTGCCACACTCTCCCGAGTGTGCCACGGGGTCGGCCCTAGCTTTACATTTTGAAATAATTACAGAATAATAAAAAGTTTAAGTCATAAAAAGAGTTCCCCTACACATTGTACTCAGAGTCCCCAAATGTTAATATATCATAAAATCTAATGCAATGATCAATATCAGCAAATTAACATTGATACAATACTACTAACTAATTTGCAGACTTTATACAACCTATAAGCTGTACCACTTGTTCAGGTGCAAGTCCCACATTGCATTTAGTTTCACATCTCTATAATCTCCTAAAATCAGGAAGAGATTTGTCTTCTACAATCTTGACAGGTATAAATAATACTAGCCAATTATTTATAGATGTCCCTGAATTTGGGCTTGTTTTTTCATAAATAAATTAAGATTGTACAGTTTGGACAAAATACACACATGGTATTGTGTCCTTTTTGGTGCATAATATCAAGCAGTGGCTTATTTTAATATTTCCCATTGTCAGTGAAGGTAACATTGATCATATGGCTAAGGTGGCCCCATCATATGTCAGGTTTCTCCACTATAAGTTTCCCCTTTGTAATTAATATTCTCTTGACAGAATGTTTGAGACTATGCAATTGACCTATTACTTATTATACTTTCGTACATTAATTTTAGCATCTATTCATAATTTGTGCTTGCAGCAAACATTACGGTGGTGTTTAGTAAATGTTAATTTTATATTTCAATCAGTCCCTCTTCATTATTGATTATAACTCTACCATAAGGAAGAACTGTCTCTTTACCCGATTTATTTATTTATTCAGTTATTTCTTTATATCAGCATAGACTCATGGATATTTATTTTTTCTAAGGTCATAAACCATTACTATTATTATTATTATTGATTACTTTTTTTTGCAGATTTGGCCATTTGGAGCATCTTCAAACTGTCTACTGCATAATTTTCACATGTCCCCAAAATGTACTGAGCATATTACTTATGACTAATAAATTTGAGTAATTTTACGTGTATTCTTCACAGTTTTGTTTCTTTTATGAATTATGCATTCATGTTATTAAAAGAAGAACATTCCTGAAAATTATAAATGTTTCTGGAAGATTCATAGTTATTATGCCATCTTGGATCTATATTTCCAAAATTTCGTGAATTCTATAATTTTAAGTACTAACTGCTTCATTATTCTGCTCTCCTCTCTTCCCTTCTGAGAATTATTTTTGTACACTTGCTGGGAAAAATAGGCAAATGCAGTGCATTTTCTGTAATGACCAAAATTTAATTGGAAAAAATAGTGGATCATTATATAGTAACTTAATTTGGCTTCCTCATTCTTTTTTTAAAAATCTTCATTTTGTTTATTTATTTACTTATGTTTGTTTTTTTTAATTCGTCATTATACAATGTGATCTGTTTTTATGGCCTTTCACCCATCCCTCCGCTCTTCCCCTGCTTCTCTCCCTTTCCCACCCCCACAATCCTCAGTCCTGCTCTGTTCTTAAAAAGTTCAGCAAATTACTGTGATTGTTGTATCTTTTTTTGTTGTTTGTTTGTTTTTTTATTTAGTTTTGTTAGCTCTTTCTGTGTGTGGCTTATTTCACTTAAAATTTTCTCTAAGTTCAACCATGTTTCTATGAATGGCAGTATTTTCTTTGTTTTTATAGCAAAGTAGTATTCCATTGTGTAGATAGACCACATTTTCCTTATCCACTCGTCTGATGATGGGCATTTAGTCTGGTTCCAACTCTTGGCTATTGTAACCAGAGCTGCAATAAACATGGGAGTGCAGATGTCCCTTTGACATGATGACTTCCATTCCTTTGGATATATACTCAGCAGAAGTATTGCTGGGTCATATGACAGTTCTACCTGTAGTTGTTTGAGGAAACTCCATACCATTTTCCATAATGGCTGCACTAATTTACAACCTAAATGACAGTGTAGGAGGCTTCCCCTTTCTCTGCATCCTCACCAGCATTTGTTAGTCCCAGTCTTTTTGACAATAGCCAGCCTAACCAGAGTGGGATGATATCTCAGTGTGGTCTTCATTTGCATTTCCTGGATGCTGAGTGATATTGAGCATTTTTTCATGTGTCTGTTGGCTATTCTTATATCTTCCTTTGAGAAATGCCTATTCAGCTCCTTGGCCCATTTTTTAATTGGCTTATTTGGTTTTTTACTGTTAAGTTGTTTGAGTTCCTTGTATATTCTAGATATTAATCCTTTGTCAGATGCATAATTTGGAAATATTTCTCCCACTCTTTTGGTTGTCTTTATGCTGTTAGTTGTTTCTTATGCTGTGCAGAAGCTTTTTAGTTTGATATAATCCCATTTGTTTGTTTTTTCTTTTGTTGTCGGTGCTTTTGAGATCATATCCATAAAGTCTCTGCCCAGACCTATTTCCTGAAGTGTGTCCACTATGTTTTCTTTTCGAAGTTTTATAGTTTCAGGACATATATTTAATTGTTTAATCCATTTATAGTCAAAAGACTTCCTCTTCAATAATGGTTCTGGGAAAAGTGGACATCCATATGTAGAAGAATGAACCTAGACCCATAACTCTCACTGAATATTTTGGCTTCCTCATTCTTATATTCTAAACTCACCCATCCTGCCTCAGCAATTTTTTCCACTTTACAAAATTTTTCTCTATTCCCCAATTATAATTTTTAAAAGATTAGCTATTTCTGATTAATAGATTTTTTCTCCATGGTAACCAGAGAATTTAATTCAGTAAATTTTTTTTAAAAAATGTTTATATAATAATCTTAGAATTTGAAAGTCATTGTAAAATATAAAAGAATCAATGAAAGGATTGTGGGGAGAAAATACAATAATTTAGTCAGACTCTCTCTGCTCATGTCTGGCTGGGGGGTTGAGCAGCACATTTCTTGTAAACAAGTTGTGTGGGTGAGTTAGTGTGCTTCCACGTGCACACATGTATCTTTCTAGTTAATTGCTTTAGTGTGTTCTGCAGTTTTGTGAAGCAGGCTAGCAGCAGAGCTCACCTCTAACAGTCCAGCATGTTTACTCTGCTGGCAGCTGCTCAGTTTCAGTTTTTCTTTGGACCTTGCTGGCTGCAGTTGAGTTTTTGAGTTTCTCTTCACACTGCCTAGCTCATAGTGTTGTGTGTGCTGAATAAAGTCTATTCCTACTTCAGCCAAGGCTCCAAGGACCTTTTTGCTGGTTACCTAGCTCATAGACCTGCATGTGAAGTGTTTGTGAGTGTGCTCAAGGGGTCTGTGAGCTCCAGACCCTAGCCCTAGCTCTACACTGGGAGTAAACATATAAAGATGGAAATATCTATATAGCTTTATTTTTAACTAACATGATAATTTTTTGAAACATAAATACAGATCTAGCCTAACAATATATTATATTATTTTATCTTACTTTTCCTTTGCCTCAAACTTTGTTTTCTCCAATCAATTTATTTTAAGTGCTTTTGTCACCCCCCTTATATATTTTATTGAATAACTTGCTGGAAGGACAAAATCAGTAAATATCAAACCTAAATGGACATTAAATGTTTGCTATTCTTTATATTTGTTTCTGCATAAATTTTCCCCATTCGTAACTTAACATATGACACTAAAAAGTAGTTTATGTTTAAATCTTACAGCTGCTGTACCATGAGTTATAATAAAAATATAAAATATTTAAAACAAATAATTACAATAGTAGGTCTAATCTACCATGTTTTTAAATAAAAGATAATAAATATCAATTGAAAATGACAATAAATTGAATATTATTGTAAATGACAATAAATATAAGAAAATAACATTTCTTTTACTATTAAACATTTCATATCCTGTGTGATCTTATTTTCTCTCTCCATTATCAGCCAGCAATGGAATAAGGTTTCATCTGACGTGTACTACCTCCAGTTGCCATTTCCAGGTGACCTTTCTCACATTTGATATACTCTTCCTCTTTCTCATCAAGATTTACCTACTTTTTTGACCCAATGTTTTCTACCCAATTTTTTCAGGTATTTTTATTATTGTACAATCGATCCAATATCTTTTTTTAATGCACTTTCAATTTCCTTTTTTTCTATGTGAATAGAATTTATTATTTAAAGAAATTTTAGGTTCACAAGAAAATTGAACAGAGATTTCCCATGTAACCCCATCCCCACATATACATGGCCTCCCCCTTTAACAACATCCTCTACCAGAGTATATATTTGTTACAAATGATAAACCTCATTATCACCCAAAGTCTATAGCTCCCATTAGGGTTCACTCTTGGTGTTATATATTCCATGAGTTTGGACAATTTATAATGACACGTACCCAGCTTTATAGTATCATACAGAGTAGTTTCATCGACCTAAGAATCCTCTGTTCTCTGCCTGTTTTACCCCTTCTGTCCCTAACCCCTGGCAACTACTGATATTTTTACTGTTTCCAGAATTGGAAGCACACAGTATAGAGCCTTTTCACATTGGCTTCACTGATTAATAATGCGTTTAAGTTTCCTTCATGGTTGACAGCTCATTTCTTTTTAGTATTGAGTAATATTCCATTGTCTGGCTGTACCACAGTGTATTTATCCATTCACCTACTGAATGATGTCTTGGTTGTTTCCAAGATTTGGTAGTTATGAATAAAGCTACTGTAAATATCCCTTTGCAAGTTCTGGGTAGACATAAGTTTTCAACTTCTGTGGGTAAATATTAAAGAGTGTGATTGCTGTATTGTATGGTAAGAGTATGTTTAGTTTTGTAAGAAATCACTAACCTGTCTTCCAAAGTGGCTGTACCATCTTGCATTTCCATTTGCAATGATGAGGGTTCCTGTTGCTCCACGTCCTCATCATCATTTTTTATTGTCCGTGTTCTGGATTTTGGCCATTCTAAGAGGTACATAGTGGTATCTCATGGTCATTTCATTTTGCATTTCCCTGAAGACAGAAGATGTGGATTACAGCTGCACATGCTTATTTGTCATTTGTGTATCTTCTTTGTTGACATGTCTGTTAAGGTTTGGCCCATTTTTTAAGGATGGCTTTTTTATAATTAACAAAGAGTAACAATTTATGTTAAGAAACATAATTCCATTTAGAGCACAAAGTACGTTTTTAAAATGTCTATATTTAAGTTCTAAGCAAATCTACACAAAGCAATTAAGTTCACATCCTATAAGTCAGCTCAAGATGTGAAATACAAAACTAAAGTTTTTATCTTCACTTTGAATGCTATTTCCAGCACCTGCAGGCTTTTCACGTGGTATCTGCATTAATTTAAATAGTTTTTTTTAATGTAATTTAAAGGAATTTCAGAGAAAGACATGATTGTGGAATAAAACTGGAAAATGAGAAGTTTTATCTAAAATCTCAAAGACGCAAACAAGGAGCTATTAAATTGAAGTTGCTTTTTAAACATCCTAAAAAAATACTAAAGACATAAGATAATTTGAGGGGGTAAAATTATATATATAATTGTATAGTCCGAACTTCAAATTGTTACCATGTCTCTACAGATTTCAAATTTTTCATTCACTGCTTTCAAAATATCCTTAAATATATGTTTTATTAAAGACTATAAAGGAGAAAACATGTATAACAAATATAACAAGATTGTTATTAATAATATTAAGTGCCTGAGCATATTTATTGTAATTCAGGAGTGAGCATAATTTAGATAGTATAGTGATTAAGTGCTCAGACTCTGCAGAGACACTCAAAGCCTTTTCTACCATTTTGCTGTGATATGTTGAGTTTATAAATTCTCCATGCCCCTCTTTCCTTATCTACAAATCTGGGATAAGAACTACCAACTACATAGATTTGTTGGGAAGATTAAAGGACATTTAATATTTACTATTGTTGCAATTTTTGTCATTATTATTATAATCAAACATGTTAAATGCAGCCATTCATTTTCTAACAGACCTCTGTCTCTTTAAAAATGAGGTAAGTAGGGCAATACTTCTTCAACCATTTATCCAGCTCCAAAAATAGATTTTGATAGAATAATAATGATCAGTATGACTGAAATAAAAAGCCAAGTCAAAAGTATTTTTAAAATATTTCAAACCAATGTGAATAGACTGATGACACCTGAGTCACACACATTTCCTGGCATCCAACTTATTCTAAGCACTGTGATCTCATGTCCTACTACTTGCCAGAGCCATGTTGGAACTTAATAAATATTTGATTAAAGGACTAGACTATTTTGCATTTCAAACGTTTATTGCTGGAACTTTGTGTTCTTTCATTTCAGCTATACGCACTTATTTCCACCTTCTGCATACATATGAAGTTTCAAAAATGCAAGAATTGGCAGTAGGTAGTTATGAATGGTATTAAACTAAAGTATGGGGAACATTTACAGGTAGTTTTTCGTGTGAAATAAAGATTTTAAAAGAAATGGAAATATGCATTCACTACCCGGGTTAATATATATAATTTGTAGGTTATTAAAAATTACAAGTAAGATTGTATGCATTATCAACCTTTTCTACACAAGAAAAGAAAAATATGTTCCTATAAATTTCTTGTCTACAGAAAATTTCAGAACTGAAGAAAATAGCTGGCACAAATTATGCCCAAATAATTTGTTTTCAGTTTACTTTTTGGTAACTTCAAAATGAGAGACTTCACCAAGCTATTCATTAAGGGAAATAACTGTAATTGTACTGGTTATTTTGCCTTAGGGTATAGACTTAACTCAGTAAATAATAGTCCATTTTTAATCTGACTTTTCAAGGCTCTGATAGGTCCTGTATTAATTCCCTCTAACTTAGGGCTTGAATCCCATCTACAACAAGGCTGACAAACATTCTATTTGAGCTTGAACATTTTTAATGATGAATAAACCGATATTGATTTCTAGTCAAAACTAAATTAGTTAAAATGTAGGCTTTTGAAGAATTTAAAAGAGAGTGTTGAACTAAACTTAGAAAGTTAAGGTTAGGGTTAGGGTTAGGGGTAGGGGTACGGTTAGCGTTAGGGTTAGGTCCAGGGCTAGAGTTAGGGTTAGGTTTAGGGTTATGAGGGCTAGGGCTAGGGTTAGGGTTAGGGTTGGGGTTAAGTTTGGGGTTTAGGATTGGGGCTAGGGTAGGGTTAGTGTTAGTGTTAGGGTTAGGGTTAGGGTCACGGCTAGGGCTAGGGTTTACGTTAGGGTTAGGGTAATGGTTAGGGCTCGGGATAGGGCTGGGGTTAGTGTTAGGGTTAGGGTGAGGATGAGGATGAGGGTGAGAGTTAGGGTATGGGTTAGGGTTAGGCCTAGGTCTATGGTTAGGGTTAGGGATAGCCTTATGGTTAAGGATTGAGTTAGAGTTTGGGTTAGTTTTCGGGTTAGGGATTTGATTAGGGTTCAGATTCGGGTTCAGGTTAGGTTTGCATTAGGGTTTGGGTTTCGGTTAGGTTTAGGGTAAGGGTTAGGGTTAGGGTTTGGGTTAGGGTTAGGTTCAGGTTTAGGTTTGGTGTTCGGGTTAGGGTTAGGGAGACAGTGTTAGGGATAGGGTGAGTGTTAGGGTTCGGGTTATTGTTAGGGTTAAGGCTAGGGTTCGGGGTAGGGTTAGGATTATGGTTAGGATTATGGTTATGGTTAGTGTTAGGGATTGGGTTAGGGTTGGGGTTCATGCTAGGGCTAGGGCTAGGGCGAGTGTTAGGTTTAGCATTAGGGTTAGCATTAGGTTTAGGGTTAGGGCGAGGGTTAGGATTAGGGCTAGGATTAGCGTTAGGAAGAGGGTTAGTGTTTGTTTGGGTGAGGGGTAGGGTTTGGTTTAGGGTTAGCGTTAGGGTTAGGGGTAGGGATCGGGTTAGGTTTAGGGTTAGGTTTAGGATTAGGGTTAGTGCTTGGGTTAGGGCTAGGGTGAGGCCTAGGTCTGTTGTTAGGGTTAGGGCTAGGATTAGGGTAAGGGTTAGGGTTAGAGTTAGGGTTAGGGTTAGGTTTCGGTTTCGGGTTAGGGGTTGGGTTAGGGTTATGTTGAAGGTTAGGGCTAGGTTTAGGATTAGGGTTAGAGTCAGGCTTAGAGTTATTGTTAGGGTTTGGTTTAGGATTGGGGTTGGTGCCAGGGTGAGGGCTAGTTTTAGGCCTATGGCTAGAGTTAGGCTTAGGGCTAGTGTTAGGTTTAGGGTTAGGGTTAGGGTTAGTGCTAGGGATAGGCCTAGCATTAAGATTAGGCCTAGGTTTAGGTTTAGGGTTAGGGTTAGGGTTAGGGTTAGAATTAGGGCTGGGGTTATGTTTAGTTTGAAGTTTAGGGCTAGGGTTAGGGTTAGGGTTACTGGTAGGGTCAAGTTTATGCTTAGGGTGAGGGTTAGGGTTAGGGATAGGGTTACTGGTAGGGTCAGGTTTATGATTAGGGTGAGGCCTAGGGCTAGGATTAGGGCTAGAGCTAGGGCTAGTTTTAGGGCCTGGGTTAAGGTTAGGGTAGGGTTCAGGCTAGTTTTAGGGTTAGGGCTAGGTTTAGGATTACGGTTAGGGTTAGGGCTCGGGCCAGTGTTAGGGTAAGGGCTACGACTAGGCTTAGGGTTAGGGTTAGCATTAGGGTTCGGGTTAGGTTTACGGTAAGGGTTATGTGTAGGGATAGAGTTAGGATTAGTGCTAGGGTTAGGGCTAGGGTTAGGGTTATGTCTAGGCTTAGGGTTAGGGTTAGGGTTAGGGTTAGGGCTAGGGCTCAGGTTAGGGTTAGTGTTAGATTCAGGATTAGGATTAGTGCTAGTGGTTAGGGTTATGACTAGAGCTAGGATGAGGTTTAGTGCTACAGTTAGGGTTACGGTTATGGTTAGACTTAGGGCTAGGGTTATGTTTAAGTCTAGGATTAGGGGTAGGGTTAGGTTTAGGTTTAGGGTTAGGGAGATGGTTAGTGTTAGGGATCGGGTTATACTTATGGTTAAGTCTAGGGTTCGGACTAGGGTTAGGTTTAGGGTTGGGTTAGGTTTAGGATTTGGGTTGGGTTAAGGTTACTTTTAGGGTTTCTTTTAGGGTTTCGGTTAGGCTTAGGGTTAGGGTTAGGCCTAGGGCTAAGGCTAGGGCTAGGGTTAGGGGTAAGGTTAGGGTTAGGGTTAGGGTTACCGCTAGGGTTTGGGCCAGGATTAAGTTTAGGAGTAGGGTTAGGGTTATGTTTAAGGTTAGGGTTACGGAGATGGTTAGTTTTAGGGATAGGGTTATTGTTAGGGTTAAGGCTAGTTTTTGGAGTAGGGTTGGGGTAAGGGTTAAGTTTTGGGTTGGTTTCGGGTTAGGGTTAGGTTTACTGTTAGGGTTAGAGTTAGGTTTAGGATTAGGTTTATTGCCAGGTTTACGGCTATGGTTAAGGCTAAGGTTAGGTTTAGGGATAGTGTGAGGTTTAGGGTTAAGTTTAGGGCTAGGTTTAGGGCTAGGGTTATGGTTAGGGTTTGGTTTAGGATCTGGGTCCGTGCGAAGGTTATTGCTAGCTTTAGGCCTATGGCTAGGGTTAGGCTTAGGGCTAGTGTTAGGTTAAGGTTTAGGGTTAGGGTTTGGTTTAGGGTTAGATTTAGGCTTAGGTCTAGGCTTTGGGTTAGTGTTAGGGTTAGGTTTATGGTTAGGGTTAGTGCTAGGATTAGGCCTAGGTTTAGGGAGAGGGCTAGAGTTAGGTTTTCGTCTGGGTTTAGGGATAAGTTTAGCTTGAGGGTTAGGGTTAGGGTTGGGGTTAGTTTCGGTAAACAGTTGGGGCTATGGTTAGGGTTAGTGTTAGATTTAAGACTAGGGCTCTGGTGAGTGCTATGGTTAGGGCTAGGGTTAGGGCTAGGTCTAGGGCTACGGCTTGGGCAGGGTCTAGGGTTATGGTTAGGGTGAGGGTTAAGGTTAGGATTGGGGTTAGGTTTTGGGTTCAGAGAGGGTTTTGGTTACGGTTAGGGTTAGGGTTACGGTATGGGTAAGGTTAGAGTAAGGGCTATGGTTTGTGTTAGGGATAATGCTAGTGTCAGTGCAGTGGTAGTTAGAAAGGAGTTAGAGTTCCAAACAATTTCGTATCGGAAATTACACACGAAATCGCACTTGAAAAGGCCTTCCAACAGGCTTGGGAACGTGTGTTGTATATATCTGCCAAAAAGACTGTCTGGAGGATGAGCTTTTAGAAACAAGTTTAACTCTAAGGGAGGAAGCAGCAGAATGTGCCTCTCACATCTAGCCTGTACGAATTCTGGTAGGCACATTCGAGGGGGAAGACCATTGGCGCCTAATGTGGAAAAGGCTTGGGAGATTTAAGTTTCAAAATCTCTGTGTAAAAGTGTGAAGGAAGCTTCCGCGTTTAGAATACAGCAATTCTCACTGAACCGAAGAAGTGGTATTTAGAAGGGAGTTAGACCGGCAAACAGTTTGGTTTGGGAAATTAGACGCGAAATCACATTGCAAATGCCTTGCAACAGGCTTGGAAAAGTGTGTTCTATATCTCTGCCAAACAGACTCCCTGGAGGTTGAGCTTTCAGAAGCTAGTTTATATCTAAGGGAGGAAGCAGCAGAATGTGTCTCTGACATCTAGCCTGTAGTTATTCAGGTTGGCAAGTTTATGGGGAAGCCCATTGCCGCCTACGGTGGAAACGGGTTAGGAGATTTCAGTTTCAAAATTTCTGTGAAAAACCGTTAGAGAACCTTCCCCGTTTAGAATCCAGCATATCTCACTGAACTGAAGAACTGGTAGTTAGAACGGATTTAGATCTGCAAACAGTTTGGTTTGGGAAATAAGACGCGAAATCACACTGCAAAGGCCTTCCATAAGGCTTGGAAAATTGTGTGCTATATCTCAGCCAAAGAGACTCCCTGGAGGTTGAGCTTTTAGAAGCAAGTTCAATGCTAAGGTAGAAAGCAGCAGAATGTGCCTCTCACATCTAGCCTGTAGGAATTCAAGTTGGCAGGTTGTATGGGGAAGCCCATTGGCGCCTACGTTGGAAACGGGTTTGGAGATTTCAGTTTCAAAAACTCTGTGAAAAAGCGTCAAAGAAGCTTCCCCGTTTAGAATCCAGCATATCTCACTGAACTGAAGAAGTGGTAGTTATAAGGGAGTTAGAGCTTTAAACTGTTTGGTTTTGGAAATTAGACATGAAATCACACTGCAAATGCCTTCCAAAAGGCTTGGAAAAGTGTGTGCTATAACTCTGCCAAAGAGACTCCCTGGAGATTGAGCTTTGAGAAGGAAGCTTACCTCTAAGGGAGGAAGCAGCAGAATGTGCCTCTCACATCTAGCCTGTAGGAATTCAGGTTGGCAAGTTCTATGGGGAAGCCCATTGCCGTCGATTGTGGAAACGGGTTGGGAGATTTCAGTTTGAAAATCTCTGTGTAAAAGTGTCAGAGAAGCTTCCGCGTTTAGAATACAGCAATTCTCACTGAACCGAAGATGTGGTATTTAGAAGGGAGTTAGACCGGGAAACAGTTTGGTTTGGGAAATCAGACGCGAAATCACACTGCAAATGCCTTCCAAGAGGCTTGAAAATGTGTGTCCTATATCTCAGCCAAAGAGACTCCCCACAGGTGGAGCTTTTAGAAGCATGTTTAACTCTAAGGGAGGAAGCAGCAGAATGTGCCTCTCACATCTAACCTGTGGGAATTCAGGTTGGCAAGTTCTATGGGGAAGCCCATTGCCGTCTATGGTGGAAACGGGTTGGGAGATTTCAGTTTGAAAATCTCTGTGTAAAAGTGTCAGAGAAGCTTCCGCGTTTAGAATACAGCAATTCTCACTGAACCGAAGAAGTGGTATTTAGAAGGGAGTTAGACCGGGAAACAGTTTGGTTTGGGAAATTAGACACGAAATCACACTGCAAAGGCCTTCCAACAGGCTTGCAAAATGTGTGCCATAACTCTACCAAAGAGAGTACCTGGAGGTTGAGCTTTTAGAAGCCAGTTTAACTATAAGGGAGGTAGCAGCAGAATGTGCCTCTCATATCTAGCCTGTAGGAATTTAGGTTGGCAAGTTCTATGAGGAAGCCCAATGGCGCCTATGGTGGAAACGGGTTAGGAGATTTCAGTTTCAAAAACTCTGTGAAAAAGCGTCAGAGAAGCTTCCCCGTTTAGAATCCAGCATATCTCACTGAACCGTAGAAGTGGTATTTAGAAGGGAGTTGGACCGGCAAACAGTTTGGTTTGGGAAATTAGACGCAAAATGACACTGCAAATGCCTTCCAACAGGCTTGGAAAAGTGTGTTCTATATCTCTGCCAAACAGACTCCCCGGAGGTTGAGCTTTCAGAAGCAAGTTTAACTCTAAGAGAGGAAGCAGCAGAATGTGCCTCTCACATCTAGCCTGTAGGAATTCAGGTTGGCAAGTTCTATGGGGAAGCCCATTTCTGCCTATGGGGGAAACGGCATGGGAGATTTCAGTTTCAAAATCTCTGTGAAAAAGCGTCAGAGAAGCTTCTCCGTTTAGAATCCAGCATATCTCACTGAACCTAAGAAGTGGTAGTTAGAAGGGTGTTAGAGCTGCAAGCAGTTTGGTTTGGGAAATTAGACGCGAAATGACACTGCAAAGGCCTTCCAACAGGCTTGGAAAAGTGTGCTCTATATCTCTGCCAAACAGACTCCCCGGAGGTTGAGCTATCAGAAGCTAGCTTAACTCTAAGGGAGGAAGCAGCAGAATGTGCCTCTCACATCTAGCCTGTAGGAATTCAGGTTGGCAAGTTCTATGGGGAAGCCCATTGCTGCCTATGGTGGAAACGGCATGGGAGATTTCAGTTTCAAAATCTCTGTGAAAAAGCGTGAGAGAAGCTTCTCCGTTTAGAATCCAGCATATCTCACTGAACCGAAGGAGTGGTAGTTAGAAGGGAGTTAGAGCTGCAAGCAGTTTGGTTTGGGAAATTAGACGCGAAATCACATTGCAAAGGCCTTCGAACAGGCTTGGAAAAGTGTGTTCTATGTCTCTGCCAAACAGACTCCCCGGAGGTTGAGCTTTCAGAAGCAAGTTTAACTCTTAGGGTGGAAGCAGCAGAATGTGCCCCTCACATCTAGCCTGTAGGAATTCAGGTTGGCAAGTTCTATGGGGAAGCCCATTGCTGCCTATGGTGGAAACGGCATGGGAGATTTCAGTTTCAAAATCTTTGTGAAAAAGCGTCAGAGAAGCTTCTCCGTTTAGAATCCAGCATATCTCACTGAACCAAAGAAGTGGTTGTTAGAAGGGAGTTAGAGCTGCAAGCAGTTTGGTTTGGGAAATTAGACGCGAAATCACATTGCAAAGGCCTTCCAACAGGCTTGGAAAAGTGTGTTCTATATCTCTGCCAAACAGACTCCCCGGAGGTTGAGCTTTCAGAAGCAAGTTTAACTCTAAGAGAGGAAGCAGCAGAATGTGCCTCTCACATCTAGCCTGTAGGAATTCAGGTTGGCAAGTTCTATGGGGAAGCCCATTGGCGCCTTCGTTGGAAACAGGTTTGGAAATTTCAGTTTCAAAATCTCTGTGAAAAAGCATCAGAGAAGCTTCTCCGTTTAGAATCCAGCATATTTCAGTGAACCGAAGAAGTGGTAGTTAGAAGGGAGTTAGAGCTGCAAGCAGTTTGGTTTGGGAAATTAGACGCGAAATGACACTGCATAGGCCGTCCAACAGGCTTGGAAAAGTGTGTTCTATATCTCTGCCAAACAGACTCCCCGGAGGTTGAGCTTTCGGAAGCTACTTTAACTCTAAGGGAGGAAGCAGCAGAATGTGCCTCTCACATCTAGCCTGTAGGAATTCAGGTTGGCAAGTCCTATGGGGAAGCCCATTGCTGCCTATGGTGGAAACGGCATGGGAGATTTCAGTTTCAAAATCTCTGTGAAAAAGCGTCAGAGAAGCTTCTCCATTTAGAATCCAGCATATCTCACTGAACCGAAGAATTGGTTGTTAGAAGGGAGTTAGAGCTGCAAGCAGTTTGTTTTGGGAGATTAGACGCGAAATCACATAGCAAAGGCCTTCCAACAGGCTTGGAAAACTGCGTTCTATATCTCTGCCAAACAGACTCCCCGGAGGTTGAGCTTTCAGAAGCAAGTTTAACTCTTAGGGTGGAAGCAGCAGAATGTGCCCCTCACATCTAGCCTGTAGGAATTCAGGTTGGCAAGTTCTATGCGGAAGGCCATTGCTGCCTATGGTGGAAACGGCATGGGAGATTTCAGTTTCACAATCTCTGTGAAAAAGCGTCAGGGAAGCTTCTCCGTTTAGAATCCAGCATATCTCACTGAACCGAAGAAGTGGTAGTTAGAAGGGAGTTAGAGCTGCAAGCAGTTTGGTTTGGGAAATTAGACGCGAAATGACACTGCAAAGACCTTCCAACAGGCTTGGAAAAGTGTGTTCTATATCTCTGCCAAACAGACTCCCCGGAGGTTGAGCTTTCAGAAGCAAGTTTAATTCTAAGGGAGGAAGCAGCAGAATGTGCCTCTCACATCTAGCCTGTAGGAATTCAGGTTGGCAAGTTCTATGGGGAAGCCCATTGCTGCCTATGGTGGAAACGGCATGGGAGATTTCAGTTTCAAAATCTCTGTGAAAAAGCATCAGAAAATCTTCTCCGTTTAGAATCCAGCATATCTCACTGAACCGAAGAAGTGGTAGTTAGAAGGGAGTTCGAGCTGCAAGCAGTTTGGTTTGGGAAATTAGACGCGAAATCACATTGCAAAGGCCTTCGAACAGGCTTGGAAAATTGTGTTCTATGTCTCTGCCAAACAGACTCCCCGGAGGTTGAGCTTTCAGAAGCAAGTTTAACTCTTAGGGTGGAAGCAGCACAATGTGCCCCTCACATCTAGCCTGTAGGAATTCAGGTTGGCAAGTTCTATGGGGAAGCCCATTGCTGCCTATGGTGGAAACGGCATGGGAGATTTCAGTTTCAAAATCTCTGTGAAAAAGTGTCAGAGAAGCTTCTCCATTTAGAATCCTGCATATCTCACTGAACCGAAGAAGTGGTAGTTAGAAGGGAGTTAGAGCTGCAAGCAGTTTGGTTTGGGAAATTAGACGCGAAATCACATTGCAAAGGCCTTCCAACAGGCTTGGAAAAGTGTGTTCTATATCTCTGCCAAACAGACTCCCCGGAGGTTGAGCTTTCAGAAGCAAGTTTAACTCCAAGGGAGGAAGCAGCAGAATGTGCCTCTCACATCTAGCCCGTAGGAATTCAGGTTGGCAAGTTCTATGGGGAAGCCCATTGGCGCCTTTGTTGGAAACAGGTTTGGAAATTTCAGTTTCAAAATCTCTGTGAAAAAGCATCAGAGAAGCTTCTCCGTTTAGAATCCAGCATATCTCACTGAACCGAAAAAGTGGTAGTTAGCAGGTAGAGCTGCAAGCAGTTTGGTGTGGGAAATTAGACGCGAAATGACACTGCAAATGCCTTCCAACAGGCTTGGAAAAGTGTGTTCTATATGTCTGCCAAACAGACTCCCCGGAGGTTGAGCTATCAGAAGCAAGTTTAACTCTAAGGGAGGAAGCAGCAGAATGTGCCTCTCACATCTAGCCTGTAGGAATTGGTTGGCATGTTCTATGGGGAAGCCCATTGCTGCCTATGGGGGAAACGGCATGGGAGATTTCAGTTTCAAAATCTCTGTGAAAAAGCGTCAGAGAAGCTTCTCCGTTTAGAATCCAGCATATCTCACTGAACCGAAGAAGTGGTAGTTAGAAGGGAGTTAGAGCTGCAAGCAGTTTGGTTTGGGAAATTAGACGCGAAATCACATTGCAAAGGCATTCGAACAGGCTTGGAAAAGTGTGTTCTATGTCTCTGCCAAACAGACTCCCCAGAGGTTGAGCTTTCAGAAGCAAGTTTAACTCTTAGGGTGGAAGCAGCACAATGTGCCCCTCACATCTAGCCTGTAGGAATTCAGGTTGGCAAGTTCTATGGGGAAGCCCATTGCTGCCTATGGTGGAAACGGCATGGGAGATTTCAGTTTCAAAATCTCTGTGAAAAAGCGTCAAAGAAGCTTCTCCGTCTAGAATCCAGCATATCTCACTGAACCGAAGAAGTGGTAGTTAGAAGGGAGTTAGAGCTGCAAGCAGTTTGGTTTGGGAAATTAGACGCGAAATGACACTGCATAGGCCTTCCAACAGGCTTGGAAAAGTGTGTTCTATATCTCTGCCAAACAGACTCCCCGGAGGTTGAGCTTTCAGAAGCTAGTTTAACTCTAAGGGAGGAAGCAGCAGAATGTGCCTCTCACATCTAGCCTGTAGGAATTCAGTTTGGCAAGTCCTATGGGGAAGCCCATTGCTGCCTATGGTGGAAACGGCATGGGAGATTTCAGTTTCAAAATCTCTGTGAAAAAGCGTCAGAGAAGCTTCTCCATTTAGAATCCAGCATATCTCACTGAACCGAAGAATTGGTTGTTAGAAGGGAGTTAGAGCTGCAAGCAGTTTGTTTTGGGAGATTAGACGCGAAATCACATAGCAAAGGCCTTCCAACAGGCTTGGAAAACTGCGTTCTATATCTCTGCCAAACAGACTACCCGGAGGTTGAGCTTTCAGAAGCAAGTTTAACTCTTAGGGTGGAAGCAGCAGAATGTGCCCCTCACATCTAGCCTGTAGGAATTCAGGTTATCAAGTTCTATGGGGAAGCCCATTGCTGCCTATGGTGGAAACGGCATGGGAGATTTCAGTTTCAAAATCTTTGTGAAAAAGCGTCAGAGAAGCTTCTCCGTTTAGAATCCAGCATATCTCACTGAACCAAAGAAGTGGTTGTTAGAAGGGAGTTAGAGCTGCAAGCAGTTTGGTTTGGGAAATTAGACGCGAAATCACATTGCAAAGGCCTTCCAACAGGCTTGGAAAAGTGTGTTCTATATCTCTGCCAAACAGACTCCCCGGAGGTTGAGCTTTCAGAAGCAAGTTTAACTCTAAGAGAGGAAGCAGCAGAATGTGCCTCTCACATCTAGCCTGTAGGAATTCAGGTTGGCAAGTTCTATGGGGAAGCCCATTGGCGCCTTCGTTGGAAACAGGTTTGGAAATTTCAGTTTCAAAATCTCTGTGAAAAAGCATCAGAGAAGCTTCTCCGTTTAGAATCCAGCATATCTCAGTGAACCGAAGAAGTGGTAGTTAGAAGGGAGTTAGAGCTGCAAGCAGTTTGGTTTGGGAAATTAGACGCGAAATGACACTGCATAGGCCGTCCAACAGGCTTGGAAAAGTGTGTTCTATATCTCTGCCAAACAGACTACCCGGAGGTTGAGCTTTCAGAAGCAAGTTTAATTCTAAGGGAGGAAGCAGCAGAATGTGCCTCTCACATCTAGCCTGCAGGAATTCAGGTTGGCAAGTTCTATGGGGAAGCCCATTGGCGCCTACGTTGGAAACAGGTTTGGAAATTTCAGTTTCAAAATCTCTGTGAAAAAGCATCAGAGAAGCTTCTCCGTTTAGAATCCAGCATATCTCACTGAACCGAAAAAGTGGTAGTTAGAACCTAGAGCTGCAAGCAGTTTGGTTTGGGAAATTAGACGCGAAATGACACTGCAAATGCCTTCCAACAAGCTTGGAAAAGTGTGTTCTATATCTCTGCCAAACAGACTCCCCGGAGGTTGAGCTTTCAGAAGCAAGTTTAACTCTTAGGGTGGAAGCAGCAGAATGTGCCCCTCACATCTAGCCTGTAGGAATTCAGGTTGGCAAGTTCTATGCGGAAGGCCATTGCTGCCTATGGTGGAAACGGCATGGGAGATTTCAGTTTCACAATCTCTGTGAAAAAGCGTCAGGGAAGCTTCTCCGTTTAGAATCCAGCATATCTCACTGAACCGAAGAAGTGGTAGTTAGAAGGGAGTTAGACCTGCAAGCAGTTTGGTTTGGGAAATTAGACGCGAAATGACACTGCAAAGACCTTCCAACAGGCTTGGAAAAGTGTGTTCTATATCTCTGCCAAACAGACTCCCCGGAGGTTGAGCTTTCAGAAGCAAGTTTAACTCTAAGGGAGGAAGCAGCAGAATGTGCCTCTCACATCTAGCCTGTAGGAATTCAGGTTGGCAAGTTCTATGGGGAAGCCCATTGCTGCCTATGGTGGAAACGGCATGGGAGATTTCAGTTTCAAAATCTCTGTGAAAAAGCATCAGAAAATCTTCTCCGTTTAGAATCCAGCATATCTCACTGAACCGAAGAAGTGGTAGTTAGAAGGGAGTTCGAGCTGCAAGCAGTTTGGTTTGGGAAATTAGACGCGAAATCACATTGCAAAGGCCTTCGAACAGGCTTGGAAAATTGTGTTCTATGTCTCTGCCAAACAGACTCCCCGGAGGTTGAGCTTTCAGAAGCAAGTTTAACTCTTAGGGTGGAAGCAGCACAATGTGCCCCTCACATCTAGCCTGTAGGAATTCAGGTTGGCAAGTTCTATGGGGAAGCCCATTGCTGCCTATGGTGGAAACGGCATGGGAGATTTCAGTTTCAAAATCTCTGTGAAAAAGTGTCAGAGAAGCTTCTCCGTTTAGAATCCTGCATATCTCACTGAACCGAAGAAGTGGTAGTTAGAAGGGAGTTAGAGCTGCAAGCAGTTTGGTTTGGGAAATTAGACGCGAAATCACATTGCAAAGGCCTTCCAACAGGCTTGGAAAAGTGTGTTCTATATCTCTGCCAAACAGACTCCCCGGAGGTTGAGCTTTCAGAAGCAAGTTTAACTCCAAGGGAGGAAGCAGCAGAATGTGCCTCTCACATCTAGCCCGTAGGAATTCAGGTTGGCAAGTTCTATGGGGAAGCCCATTGGCGCCTTTGTTGGAAACAGGTTTGGAAATTTCAGTTTCAAAATCTCTGTGAAAAAGCATCAGAGAAGCTTCTCCGTTTAGAATCCAGCATATCTCACTGAACCGAAAAAGTGAAAGTTAGAACCTAGAGCTGCAAGCAGTTTGGTTTGGGAAATTAGACGCGAAATGACACTGCAAATGCCTTCCTACAGGCTTGGAAAAGTGTGTTCTATATCTCTGCCAAACAGACTCCCCGGAGGTTGAGCTTTCAGGAGCAAGTTTAACTCTAAGAGAGGAAGCAGCAGAATGTGCCTCTCACATCTAGCCTGTAGGAATTCAGGTTGGCAAGTTCTATGGGGAAGCCCATTGCTGCCTATGGGGGAAACGGCATGGGAGATTTCAGTTTCAAAATCTCTGTGAAAAAGCGTCAGAGAAGCTTCTCCGTTTAGAATCCAGCATATCTCACTGAACCGAAGAAGTGGTAGTTAGAAGGGAGTTAGAGCTGCAAGCAGTTGGGTTTGGGAAATTAGACGCGAAATCACATTGCAAAGGCCTTCCAACAGGCTTGGAAAAGTGTGTTCTATATCTCTGCCAAACAGACTCCCCGGAGGTTGAGCTTTCAGAAGCAAGTTTAACTCTAAGGGAGGAAGCAGCAGAATGTGCCTCTCACATCTAGCCTGTAGGAATTCAGGTTGGCAAGTTCTATGGGGAAGCCCATTGGCGCCTTTGTTGGAAACAGGTTTGGAAATTTCAGTTTCAAAATCTCTGTGAAAAAGCATCAGAGAAGCTTCTCCGTTTAGAATCCAGCATATCTCACTGAACCGAAGAAGTGGTAGTTAGAAGGGAGTTAGAGCTGCAAGCAGTTTGGTTTGGGAAATTAGACACGAAATGACACTGCAAATGCCTTCCAACAGGCATGGAAAAGTGTGTTCTATATCTCTGCCAAACAGACTCCCCGGAGGTTGAGCTTTCAGAAGCAAGTTTAACTCTTAGGGTGGAAGCAGCAGAATGTGCCCCTCACATCTAGCCTGTAGGTATTGAGGTTGGCAAGTTCTATGCGGAAGGCCATTGCTGCCTATGGTGGAAACGGCATGGGAGATTTCAGTTTCAAAATCTCTGTGAAAAAGCGTCAGGGAAGCTTCTCCGTTTAGAATCCAGCATATCTCACTGAACCGAAGAAGTGGTAGTTAGAAGGGAGTTAGAGCTGCAAGCAGTTTGGTTTGGGAAATTAGACGCGAAATCACATTGCAAAGGCCTTCCAACAGTCTTGGAAAAGTGTGTTCTATATCTCTGCCAAACAGACTCCCCGGAGGTTGAGCTTTCAGAAGCAAGTTTAACTCTAAGGGAGGAAGCAGCAGAATGTGCCTCTCACATCTAGCCTGGAGGAATTCAGGTTGGCAAGTTCTATGGGGAAGCCCATTGGCGCCTTTGTTGGAAACAGGTTTGGAAATTTCAGTTTCAAAATCTCTGTGAAAAAGCATCAGAGAAGCTTCTCCGTTTAGAATCCAGCATATCTCACTGAACCGAAAAAGTGGTAGTTAGCAGGTAGAGCTGCAAGCAGTTTGGTGTGGGAAATTAGACGCGAAATGACACTGCAAATGCCTTCCAACAGGCTTGGAAAATGTGTTCTATATGTCTGCCAAAGAGACTCCCCGGAGGTTGAGCTTTCAGAAGCAAGTTTAACTCTTAGGGTAGAAGCAGCAGAATGTGCCCCTCACATCTAGCCTGTAGGAATTCAGGTTGGCAAGTTCTATGGGGAAGGCCATTGCTGCCTATGGTGGAAACGGCATGGGAGATTTCAGTTTCAAAATCTCTGTGAAAAAGCGTCAGGGAAGCTTCTCCGTTTAGAATCCAGCATATCTCACTGAACCGAAGAAGTGGTAGTTAGAAGGGAGTTAGAGCTGCAAGCAGTTTGGTTTGGGAAATTAGACGCGAAATGACACTGCAAAGACCTTCCAACAGGCTTGGAAAAGTGTGTTCTATATCTCTGCCAAACAGACTCCCCGGAGGTTGAGCTTTCAGAAGCAAGTTTAACTCTACGGGAGGAAGCAGCAGAATGTGCCTCTCACATCTAGCCTGCAGGAATTCAGGTTGGCAAGTTCTATGGGGAAGCCCATTGCTGCCTATGGTGGAAACGGCATGGGACATTTCAGTTTCAAAATCTCTTTGAAAAAGCATCAGAAAATCTTCTCCGTTTAGTATCCAGCATATCTCACTGAACCGAAGAAGTGGTAGTTAGAAGGGAGTTAGAGCTGCAAGCAGTTTGGTTTGGGAAATTAGACGCGAAATCACATTGCAAAGGCCTTCGAACAGGCTTGGAAAAGTGTGTTCTATGTCTCTGCCAAACAGACTCCCCGGAGGTTGAGCTTTCAGAAGCAAGTTTAACTCTTAGGGTGGAAGCAGCACAATGTGCCCCTCACATCTAGCCTGTAGGAATTCAGGTTGTCAAGTTCTATGGGGAAGCCCATTGCTGCCTATGGTTGAAACGGCATGGGAGATTTCAGTTTCAAAATCTCTGTGAAAAAGTGTCAGAGAAGCTTCTCTGTTTAGAATCCAGCATATCTCACTGAACCGAAGAAGTGGTAGTTAGAAGGGAGTTAGAGCTGCAAGCAGTTTGGTTTGGGAAATTAGACGCGAAATGACACTGCAAAGACCTTCCAACAGGCTTGGAAAAGTGTGTTCTATATCTCTGCCAAACAGACTTCCCGGAGGTTGAGCTTTCAGAAGCAAGTTTAACTCTACGGGAGGAAGCAGCAGAATGTGCCTCTCACATCTAGCCTGCAGGAATTCAGGTTGGCAAGTTCTATGGGGAAGCCCATTGCTGCCTATGGTGGAAACGGCATGGGACATTTCAGTTTCAAAATCTCTTTGAAAAAGCATCAGAAAATCTTCTCCGTTTAGTATCCAGCATATCTCACTGAACCGAAGAAGTGGTAGTTAGAAGGGAGTTAGAGCTGCAAGCAGTTTGGTTTGGGAAATTAGACGGGAAATCACATTGCAAAGGCCTTCGAACAGGCTTGGAAAAGTGTGTTCTATGTCTCTGCCAAACAGACTCCCCGGAGGTTGAGCTTTCAGAAGCAAGTTTAACTCTTAGGGTGGAAGCAGCACAATGTGCCCCTCACATCTAGCCTGTAGGAATTCAGGTTGGCAAGTTCTATGGGGAAGCCCATTGCTGCCTATGGTTGAAACGGCATGGGAGATTTCAGTTTCAAAATCTCTGTGAAAAAGTGTCAGAGAAGCTTCTCTGTTTAGAATCCAGCATATCTCACTGAACCGAAGAAGTGGTAGTTAGAAGGGAGTTAGAGCTGCAAGCAGTTTGGTTTGGGAAATTAGACGCGAAATCACATTGCAAAGGCCTTCCAACAGGCTTGGAAAAGTGTGTTCTATATCTCTGCCAAACAGACTCCCCGGAGGTTGAGCTTTCAGAAGCAAGTTTAACTCTAAGGGAGGAAGCAGCAGAATGTGCCTCTCACATCTAGCCTGTAGGAATTCAGTTTGGCAAGTGCTATGGGGAAGCCCATTGCTGCCTATGGTGGAAACGGCATGGGAGATTTCAGTTTCAAAATCTTTGTGAAAAAGCGTCAGAGAAGCTTCTCCATTTAGAATCCAGCATATCTCACTGAACCGAAGAATTGGTTGTTAGAAGGGAGTTAGAGCTGCAAGCAGTTTGTTTTGGGAGATTAGACGCGAAATTACATAGCAAAGGCCTTCCAACAGACTTGGAAAACTGCGTTCTATATCTCTGCCAAACAGACTACCCGGAGGATGAGCTTTCAGAAACAAGTTTAATTCTAAGGGAGGAAGCAGCAGAATGTGCCTCTCACATCCAGCCTGCAGGAATTCAGGTTGGCAAGTTGTATGGTGAAGCCCATTGGCGCCTTCGTTGGAAACGGGTTTGGAAATTTCAGTTTCAAAAACTCTGTGAAAAAGCATCAGAGAAGCGTCTCTGTTTAGAATCCAGCATATCTCACTGAACCGAAAAAGTGGTAGTTAGAAGGTAGAGATGCAAGCAGTTGGGTTTGTGAAATTAGACGCGAAATGACACTGCAAATGCCTTCCAACAGGCTTGGAAAAGTGTGTTCTATATCTCTGCCAAACAGACTCCCCGGAGGTTGAGCTTTCAGAAGCAAGTTTAACTCTTAGGGTAGAAGCAGCAGAATGTGCCCCTCACATCTAGCCTGTAGGAATTCAGGTTGGCAAGTTCTATGGGGAAGGCCATTGCTGCCTATGGTGGAAACGGCATGGGAGATTTCAGTTTCAAAATCTCTGTGAAAAAGCGTCAGGGAAGCTTCTCCGTTTAGAATCCAGCATATCTCACTGAACCGAAGAAGTGGTAGTTAGAAGGGAGTTAGAGCTGCAAGCAGTTTGGTTTGGGAAATTAGACGCGAAATGACACTGCAAAGACCTTCCAACAGGCTTGGAAAAGTGTGTTCTATATCTCTGCCAAACAGACTCCCCGGAGGTTGAGCTTTCAGAAGCAAGTTTAACTCTAAGGGAGGAAGCAGCAGAATGTGCCTCTCACATCTAGCCTGTAGGAATTCAGGTTGGCAAGTTCTATGGGGAAGCCCATTGGCGCCTTTGTTGGAAACAGGTTTGGAAATTTCAGTTTCAAAATCTCTGTGAAAAAGCATCAGAGAAGCTTCTCCGTTTAGAATCCAGCATATCTCACTGAACCGAAAAAGTGGTAGTTAGCAGGTAGAGCTGCAAGCAGTTTGGTGTGGGAAATTAGACGCGAAATGACACTGCAAATGCCTTCCAACAGGCTTGGAAAAGTGTGTTCTATATGTCTGCCAAACAGACTCCCCGGAGGTTGAGCTATCAGAAGCAAGTTTAACTCTAAGGGAGGAAGCAGCAGAATGTGCCTCTCACATCTAGCCTGTAGGAATTCAGGTTGGCATGTTCTATGGGGAAGCCCATTGCTGCCTATGGGGGAAACGGCATGGGAGATTTCAATTTCAAAATCTCTGTGAAAAAGCGTCAGAGAAGCTTCTCCGTTTAGAATCCAGCATATCTCACTGAACCGAAGAAGTGGTAGTTAGAAGGCAGTTAGAGCTGCAAGCAGTTTGGTTTGGGAAATTAGACGCGAAATCACATTGCAAAGGCCTTCGAACAGGCTTGGAAAAGTGTGTTCTATGTCTCTGCCAAACAGACTCCCCGGAGGTTGAGCTTTCAGAAGCAAGTTTAACTCTTAGGGTGGAAGCAGCACAATGTGCCCCTCACATCTAGCCTGTAGGAATTCAGGTTGGCAAGTTCTATGGGGAAGCCCATTGCTGCCTATGGTGGAAACGGCATGGGAGATTTCAGTTTCAAAATCTCTGTGAAAAAGCGTCAAAGAAGCTTCTCCGTCTAGAATCCAGCATATCTCACTGAACCGAAGAAGTGGTAGTTAGAAGGGAGTTAGAGCTGCAAGCAGTTTGGTTTGGGAAATTAGACGCGAAATGACACTGCATAGGCCTTCCAACAGGCTTGGAAAAGTGTGTTCTATATCTCTGCCAAACAGACTCCCCGGAGGTTGAGCTTTCAGAAGCTAGTTTAACTCTAAGGGAGGAAGCAGCAGAATGTGTCTCTCACATCTAGCCTGTAGGAATTCAGTTTGGCAAGTCCTATGGGGAAGCCCATTGCTGCCTATGGTGGAAACGGCATGGGAGATTTCAGTTTCAAAATCTCTGTGAAAAAGCGTCAGAGAAGCTTCTCCATTTAGAATCCAGCATATCTCACTGAACCGAAGAATTGGTTGTTAGAAGGGAGATAGAGCTGCAAGCAGTTTGTTTTGGGAGATTAGACGCGAAATCACATAGCAAAGGCCTTCCAACAGGCTTGGAAAACTGCGTTCTATATCTCTGCCAAACAGACTACCCGGAGGTTGAGCTTTCAGAAGCAAGTTTAATTCTAAGGGAGGAAGCAGCAGAATGTGCCTCTCACATCTAGCTTGCAGGAATTCAGGTTGGCAAGTTCTATGGGGAAGCCCATTGGCGCCTACGTTGGAAACAGGTTTGGAAATTTCAGTTTCAAAATCTCTGTGAAAAAGCATCAGAGAAGCTTCTCCGTTTAGAATCCAGCATATCTCACTGAACCGAAAAAGTGGTAGTTAGAACCTAGAGCTGCAAGCAGTTTGGTTTGGGAAATTAGACACGAAATGACACTGCAAATGCCTTCCAACAGGCTTGGAAAAGTGTGTTCTATATCTCTGCCAAACAGACTCCCCGGAGGTTGAGCTTTCAGAAGCAAGTTTAACTCTTAGGTTGGAAGCAGCAGAATGTGCCCCTCACATCTAGCCTGTAGGAATTGAGGTTGGCAAGTTCTATGCGGAAGGCCATTGCTGCCTATGGTGGAAACGGCATGGGAGATTTCAGTTTCAAAATCTCAGTGAAAAAGCGTCAGGGAAGCTTCTCCGTTTAGAATCCAGCATATCTCACTGAACCGAAGAAGTGGTAGTTAGAAGGGAGTTAGAGCTGCAAGCAGTTTGGTTTGGGAAATTAGACGCGAAATCACATTGCAAAGGCCTTCCAGCAGTCTTGGAAAAGTGTGTTCTATATCTCTGCCAAACAGACTCCCCGGAGGTTGAGCTTTCAGAAGCAAGTTTAACTCTAAGGGAGGAAGCAGCAGAATGTGCCTCTCACATCTAGCCTGTAGGAATTCAGGTTGGCAAGTTCTATGGGGAAGCCCATTGGCGCCTTTGTTGGAAACAGGTTTGGAAATTTCAGTTTCAAAATCTCTGTGAAAAAGCATCAGAGAAGCTTCTCCGTTTAGAATCCAGCATATCTCACTGAACCGAAAAAGTGGTAGTTAGCAGGTAGAGCTGCAAGCAGTTTGGTGTGGGAAATTAGACGCGAAATGACACTGCAAATGCCTTCCAACAGGCTTGGAAAAGTGTGTTCTATATGTCTGCCAAAGAGACTCCCCGGAGGTTGAGCTTTCAGAAGCAAGTTTAACTCTTAGGGTAGAAGCAGCAGAATGTGCCCCTCACATCTAGCCTGTAGGAATTCAGGTTGGCAAGTTCTATGGGGAAGGCCATTGCTGCCTATGGTGGAAACGGCATGGGAGATTTCAGTTTCAAAATCTCTGTGAAAAAGCGTCAGGGAAGCTTCTCCGTTCAGAATCCAGCATATCTCACTGAACCGAAGAAGTGGTAGTTAGAAGGGAGTTAGAGCTGCAAGCAGTTTGGTTTGGGAAATTAGACGTTAAATGACACTGCAAAGACCTTCCAACAGGCTTGGAAAAGTGTGTTCTATATCTCTGCCAAACAGACTCCCCGGAGGTTGAGCTTTCAGAAGCAAGTTTAACTCTAAGGGAGGAAACAGCAGAATGTGCCTCTCACATCTAGCCTGCAGGAATTCAGGTTGGCAAGTTCTATGGGGAAGCCCATTGCTGCCTATGGTGGAAACGGCATGGGACATTTCAGTTTCAAAATCTCTGTGAAAAAGCATCAGAAAATCTTCTCCGTTTAGAATCCAGCATATCTCACTGAACCGAAGAAGTGGTAGTTAGAAGGGAGTTAGAGCTGCAAGCAGTTTGGTTTGGGAAATTAGACGCGAAATCACATTGCAAAGGCCTTCGAACAGGCTTGGAAAAGTGTGTTCTATGTCTCTGCCAAACAGACTCCCCGGAGGTTGAGCTTTCAGAAGCAAGTTTAACTCTTAGGGTGGAAGCAGCACAATGTGCCCCTCACATCTAGCCTGTAGGAATTCAGGTTGGCAAGTTCTATGGGGAAGCCCATTGCTGCCTATGGTTGAAACGGCATGGGAGATTTCAGTTTCAAAATCTCTGTGAAAAAGTGTCAGAGAAGCTTCTCCGTTTAGAATCCAGCATATCTCACTGAACCGAAGAAGTGGTAGTTAGAAGGGAGTTAGAGCTGCAAGCAGTTTGGTTTGGGAAATTAGACGCGAAATCACATTGCAAAGGCCTTCCAACAGGCTTGGAAAAGTGTGTTCTATATCTCTGCCAAACAGACTCCCCGGAGGTTGAGCTTTCAGAAGCAAGTTTAACTCTAAGTGAGGAAGCAGCAGAATGTGCCTCTCACATCTAGCCTGTAGGAATTCAGGTTGGCAAGTTCTATGGGGAAGCCCATTGGCGCCTTTGTTGGAAACAGGTTTGGAAATTTCAGTTTCAAAATCTCTGTGAAAAAGCATCAGAGAAGCTTCTCCGTTTAGAATCCAGCATATCTCACTGAACCGAAAAAGTGGTAGTTAGCAGGTAGAGCTGCAAGCAGTTTGGTGTGGGAAATTAGACGCGAAATGACACTGCAAATGCCTTCCAACAGGCTTGGAAAAGTGTGTTCTATATGTCTGCCAAACAGACTCCCCGGAGTTTGAGCTATCAGAAGCAAGTTTAACTCTAAGGGAGGAAGCAGCAGAATGTGCCTCTCACATCTAGCCTGTAGGAATTCAGGTTGGCATGTTCTATGGGGAAGCCCATTGCTGCCTATGGGGGAAACGGCGTGGGAGATTTCAATTTCAAAATCTCTGTGAAAAAGCGTCAGAGAAGCTTCTCCATTTAGAATCCAGCATATCTCACTGAACCGAAGAAGTGGTAGTTAGAAGGGAGTTAGAGCTGCAAGCAGTTTGGTTTGGGAAATTAGACGCGAAATCACATTGCAAAGGCCTTCGAACAGGCTTGGAAAAGTGTGTTCTATGTCTCTGCCAAACAGACTCCCCGGAGGTTGAGCTTTCAGAAGCAAGTTTAACTCTTAGGGTGGAAGCAGCACAATGTGCCCCTCACATCTAGCCTGTAGGAATTCAGGTTGGCAAGTTCTATGGGGAAGCCCATTGCTGCCTATGGTGGAAACGGCATGGGAGATTTCAGTTTCAAAATCTCTGTGAAAAAGCGTCAAAGAAGCTTCTCCGTCTAGAATCCAGCATATCTCACTGAACCGAAGAAGTGGTAGTTAGAAGGGAGTTAGAGCTGCAAGCAGTTTGGTTTGGGAAATTAGACGCGAAATGACACTGCATAGGCCTTCCAACAGGCTTGGAAAAGTGTTTTCTATATCTCTGCCAAACAGACTCCCCGGAGGTTGAGCTTTCAGAAGCTAGTTTAACTCTAAGGGAGGAAGCAGCAGAATGTGCCTCTCACATCTAGCCTGTAGGAATTCAGTTTGGCAAGTCCTATGGGGAAGCCCATTGCTGCCTATGGTGGAAACGGCATGGGAGATTTCAGTTTCAAAATCTCTGTGAAAAAGCGTCAGAGAAGCTTCTCCATTTAGAATCCAGCATATCTCACTGAACCGAAGAATTGGTTGTTAGAAGGGAGTTAGAGCTGCAAGCAGTTTGTTTTGGGAGATTAGACGCGAAATCACATAGCAAAGGCCTTCCAACAGGCTTGGAAAACTGCGTTCTATATCTCTGCCAAACAGACTACCCGGAGGTTGAGCTTTCAGAAGCAAGTTTAACTCTAAGGGAGGAAGCAGCAGAATGTGCCTCTCACATCTAGCCTGTAGGAATTCAGGTTGGCAAGTTCTATGGGGAAGCCCATTGCTGCCTATGGTGGAAACGGCATGGGAGATTTCAGTTTCAAAATCTCTGTGAAAAAGCGTCAGAGAAGCTTCTCCGTTTAGAATCCAGCATATCTCACTGAACCGAAGAAGTGGTAGTTAGAAGGGAGTTAGAGCTGCAAGCAGTTTGGTTTGGGAAATTAGACGCGAAATGAAACTGCAAATGCCTTCCAACAGGCTTGGAAAAGTGTGTTCTATATCCCTGCCAAACAAACTCCCCGGAGGTTGAGCTTTCAGAAGCTAGTTTAACTCTAAGGGAGGAAGCAGCAGAATGTGCCTCTCACATCTAGCCTGTAGGAATTCAGGTTGGCAAGTTCTATGGGGAAGCCCATTGGCGCCTTCGTTGGAAACGGGTTTGGAAATTTCAGTTTCAAAATCTCTGTGAAAAAGCGTCAGAGAAGCTTCTCCGTTTAGAATCCAGCATATCTCACTGAACCGAAGAAGTGGTAGTTAGAAGGGAGTTAGAGCTGCAAGCAGTTTGGTTTGGGAAATTAGACGCGAAATGAAACTGCAAATGCCTTCCAACAGGCTTGGAAAAGTGTGTTCTATATCTCTGCCAAACAAACTCCCCGGAGGTTGAGCTTTCAGAAGCAAGTTTAACTCTAAGGGAGGAAGCAGCAGAATGTGCCTCTCACATCTAGCCTTTAGGAATTCAGGTTGGCAAGTTCTATGGGGAAGCCCATTGCTGCCTATGGTGGAAACGGCATGGGAGATTTCAGTTTCAAAATCTCTGTGAAAAAGCGTCAGAGAAGCTTCTCCGTTTAGAATCCAGCATATCTCACTGAACCGAAGAAGTGGTAGTTAGAAGGGAGTTAGAGCTGCAAGCAGTTTGGTTTGGGAAATTAGATGCGAAATGACACTGCAAAGGCCTTCCAACAGGCTTGGAAAAGTGTGTTCTATATCTGTGCCAAACAGAGTCCCCAGAGGATGAGCTTTCAGAAGCAAGCTTAACTGTTAGGGAGGAAGCAGCAGAATGTGCCTCTCACATCTAGCCTGTAGGAATTCAGGTTGGCAAGTTCTATGGGGAAGCCCATTGCTGCCTATGGTGGAAACGGCATGGGAGATTTCAGTTTCAAAATCTCTGTGAAAAAGCGTCAGGGAAGCTTCTCCGTTTAGAATCCAGCATATCTCACTGAACCGAAGAAGTGGTAGTTAGAAGGGAGTTAGAGCTGCAAGCAGTTTGGTTTGGGAAATTAGTCGCGAAATGAAACTGCAAATGCCTTCCAACAGGCTTGGAAAAGTGTGTTCTATATCTCTGCCAAACAAACTCCCCGGAGGTTGAGCTTTCAGAAGCTAGTTTAACTCTAAGGGAGGAAGCAGCAGAATGTGCCTCTCACATCTAGCCTGTAGGAATTCAGGTTGGCAAGTTCTATGGGGAAGCCCATTGGCGCCTTCGTTGGAAACGGGTTTGGAAATTTCAGTTTCAAAATCTCTGTGAAAAAGCGTCAGAGAAGCTTCTCCGTTTAGAATCCAGCATATCTCACTGAACCGAAGAAGTGGTAGTTAGAAGGGAGTTAGAGCTGCAAGCAGTTTGGTTTGGGAAATTAGACGCGAAATGAAACTGCAAATGCCTTCCAACAGGCTTGGAAAAGTGTGTTCTATATCCCTGCCAAACAAACTCCCCGGAGGTTGAGCTTTCAGAAGCTAGTTTAACTCTAAGGGAGGAAGCAGCAGAATGTGCCTCTCACATCTAGCCTGTAGGAATTCAGGTTGGCAAGTTCTATGGGGAAGCCCATTGGCGCCTTCGTTGGAAACGGGTTTGGAAATTTCAGTTTCAAAATCTCTGTGAAAAAGCGTCAGAGAAGCTTCTCCGTTTAGAATCCAGCATATCTCACTGAACCGAAGAAGTGGTAGTTAGAAGGGAGTTAGAGCTGCAAGCAGTTTGGTTTGGGAAATTAGACGCGAAATGAAACTGCAAATGCCTTCCAACAGGCTTGGAAAAGTGTGTTCTATATCTCTGCCAAACAAACTCCCCGGAGGTTGAGCTTTCAGAAGCAAGTTTAACTCTAAGGGAGGAAGCAGCAGAATGTGCCTCTCACATCTAGCCTTTAGGAATTCAGGTTGGCAAGTTCTATGGGGAAGCCCATTGCTGCCTATGGTGGAAACGGCATGGGAGATTTCAGTTTCAAAATCTCTGTGAAAAAGCGTCAGAGAAGCTTCTCCGTTTAGAATCCAGCATATCTCACTGAACCGAAGAAGTGGTAGTTAGAAGGGAGTTAGAGCTGCAAGCAGTTTGGTTTGGGAAATTAGATGCGAAATGACACTGCAAAGGCCTTCCAACAGGCTTGGAAAAGTGTGTTCTATATCTGTGCCAAACAGAGTCCCCGGAGGATGAGCTTTCAGAAGCAAGCTTAACTGTTAGGGAGGAAGCAGCAGAATGTGCCTCTCACATCTAGCCTGTAGGAATTCAGGTTGGCAAGTTCTATGGGGAAGCCCATTGCTGCCTATGGTGGAAACGGCATGGGAGATTTCAGTTTCAAAATCTCTGTGAAAAAGCGTCAGAGAAGCTTCTCCGTTTAGAATCCAGCATATCTCACTGAACCGAAGAAGTGGTAGTTAGAAGGGAGTTAGAGCTGCAAGCAGTTTGGTTTGGGAAATTAGTCGCGAAATGAAACTGCAAATGCCTTCCAACAGGCTTGGAAAATTGTGTTCTATATCTCTGCCAAACAAACTCCCCGGAGGTTGAGCTTTCAGAAGCTAGTTTAACTCTAAGGGAGGAAGCAGCAGAATGTGCCTCTCACATCTAGCCTGTAGGAATTCAGGTTGGCAAGTTCTATGGGGAAGCCCATTGGCGCCTTCGTTGGAAACGGGTTTGGAAATTTCAGTTTCAAAATCTCTGTGAAAAAGCGTCAGAGAAGCTTCTCCGTTTAGAATCCAGCATATCTCACTGAACCGAAGAAGTGGTAGTTAGAAGGGAGTTAGAGCTGCAAGCAGTTTGGTTTGGGAAATTAGATGCGAAATGACACTGCAAAGGCCTTCCAACAGGCTTGGAAAAGTGTGTTCTATATCTCTGCCAAACAGACTCCCCGGAGGTTGAGCTTTCAGAAGCAAGCTTAACTCTTAGGGAGGAAGCAGCAGAATGTGCCTCTCACATCTAGCCTGTAGGAATTCAGGTTGGCAAGTTCTATGGGGAAGCCCATTGCTGCCTATGGTGGAAACGGCATGGGAGATTTCAGTTTCAAAATCTCTGTGAAAAAGCGTCAGAGAAGCTTCTCCGTTTAGAATCCAGCATATCTCACTGAACCGAAGAAGTGGTAGTTAGAAGGCAGTTAGAGCTGCAAGCAGTTTGGTTTGGGAAATTAGACGCGAAATGAAACTGCAAATGCCTTCCAACAGGCTTGGAAAAGTGTGTTCTATATCTCTGCCAAACAGACTCCCTGGAGGTTGAGCTTTCAGAAGCTAGTTTAACTCTAAGGGAGGAAGCAGCAGAATGTGCCTCTCACATCTAGCCTGTAGGAATTCAGGTTGGCAAGTTCTATGGGGAAGCCCATTGCTGGCTATGGTGGAAACAGCATGGGAGATTTCAGTTTCAAAATCACTGTGAAAAAGCGTCAGAGAAGCTTCTCCGTTTAGAATCCAGCATATCTCACTGAACCGAAGAAGTGGTAGTTAGAAGGCAGTTAGAGCTGCAAGCAGTTTGGTTTGGAAAATTAGACGCGAAATGAAACTGCAAATGCCTTCCAACAGGCTTGGAAAAGTGTGTTCTATATCTCTGCCAAACAAACTCCCCGGAGGTTGAGCTTTCAGAAGCTAGTTTAACTCTAAGGGAGGAAGCAGCAGAATGTGCCTCTCACATCTAGCCTGTAGGAATTCAGGTTGGCAAGTTCTATGGGGAAGCCCATTGGCGCCTTCGTTGGAAACGGGTTTGGAAATTTCAGTTTCAAAATCTCTGTGAAAAAGCGTCAGAGAAGCTTCTCCGTTTAGAATCCAGCATATCTCACTGAACCGAAGAAGTGGTAGTTAGAAGGGAGTTAGAGCTGCAAGCAGTTTGGTTTGGGAAATTAGATGCGAAATGACACTGCAAAGGCCTTCCAACAGGCTTGGAAAAGTGTGTTCTATATCTCTGCCAAACAGACTCCCCGGAGGTTGAGCTTTCAGAAGCAAGCTTAACTCTTAGGGAGGAAGCAGCAGAATGTGCCTCTCACATCTAGCCTGTAGGAATTCAGGTTGGCAAGTTCTATGGGGAAGCCCATTGCTGCCTATGGTGGAAACGGCATGGGAGATTTCAGTTTCAAAATCTCTGTGAAAAAGCGTCAGAGAAGCTTCTCCGTTTAGAATCCAGCATATCTCACTGAACCGAAGAAGTGGTAGTTAGAAGGGAGTTAGAGCTGCAAGCAGTTTGTTTTGGGAAATTAGACGCCAAATGACACTGCAAATGCCTTCCAACAGGCTTGGAAAAGTGTGTTCTATATCTCTGCCAAACAAACTCCCCGGAGGTTGAGCTTTCAGAAGCTAGTTTAACTCTAAGGGAGGAAGCAGCAGAATGTGCCTCTCACATCTAGCCTGTAGGAATTCAGGTTGGCAAGTTCTATGGGGAAGCCCATTGGCGCCTTCGTTGGAAACGGGTTTGGAAATTTCAGTTTCAAAATCTCTGTGAAAAAGCGTCAGAGAAGCTTCTCCGTTTAGAATCCAGCATATCTCACTGAACCGAAGAAGTGGTAGTTAGAAAGGAGTTAGAGCTGCAAGCAGTTTGGTTTGGGAAATTAGACGTGAAATGAAACTGCAAATGCCTTCCAACAGGCTTGGAAAAGTGTGTTCTATATCTCTGCCAAACAAACTCCCCGGAGGTTGAGCTTTCAGAAGCAAGTTTAACTCTAAGGGAGGAAGCAGCAGAATGTGCCTCTCACATCTAGCCTGTAGGAATTCAGGTTGGCAAGTTCTATGGGGAAGCCCATTGCTGCCTATGGTGGAAACGGCATGGGAGATTTCAGTTTCAAAATCTCCGTGAAAAAGCGTCAGAGAAGCTTCTCCGTTTAGAATCCAGCATATCTCACTGAACCGAAGAAGTGGTAGTTAGAAGGCAGTGAGAGCTGCAAGCAGTTTGGTTTGGGAAATTAGACGCGAAATGAAACTGCAAATGCCTTCCAACAGGCTTGGAAAAGTGTGTTCTATATCTCTGCCAAACAGACTCCCTGGAGGTTGAGCTTTCAGAAGCTAGTTTAACTCTAAGGGAGGAAGCAGCAGAATGTGCCTCTCACATCTAGCCTGTAGGAATTCAGGTTGGCAAGTTCTATGGGGAAGCCCATTGCTGGCTATGGTGGAAACAGCTTGGGAGATTTCAGTTTCAAAATCTCTGTGAAAAAGCGTCAGAGAAGCTTCTCCGTTTAGAATCCAGCATATCTCACTGAACCGAAGAAGTGGTAGTTAGAAGGGAGTTAGAGCTGCAAGCAGTTTGGTTTGGGAAATTAGACGCGAAATGAAACTGCAAATGCCTTCCAACAGGCTTGGAAAAGTGTATTCTATATCTCTGCCAAACAAACTCCCCGGAGGTTGAGCTTTCAGAAGCAAGTTTAACTCTAAGGGAGGAAGCAGCAGAATGTGCCTCTCACATTTAGCCTGTAGGAATTCAGGTTGGCAAGTTCTGTGGGGAAGCCCATTGCTGCCTATGGTGGAAACGGCATGGGAGATTTCAGTTTCAAAATCTCTGTGAAAAAGCGTCAGAGAAGCTTCTCCGTTTAGAATCCAGCATATCTCACTGAACCGAAGAAGTGGTAGTTAGAAGGGAGTTAGAGCTGCAAGCAGTTTGGTTTGGGAAATTAGACGCGAAATGAAACTGCAAATGCCTTACAACAGGCTTGGAAAAGTGTGTTCTATATCTCTGCCAAACAAACTCCCCGGAGGTTGAGCTTTCAGAAGCTAGTTTAACTCTAAGGGAGGAAGCAGCAGAATGTGCCTCTCTCATCTAGCCTGTAGGAATTCAGGTTGGCAAGTTCTATGGGGAAGCCCATTGGCGCCTTCGTTGGAAACGGGTTTGGAAATTTCAGTTTCAAAATCTCTGTGAAAAAGCGTCAGAGAAGCTTCTCCGTTTAGAATCCAGCATATCTCACTGAACCGAAGAAGTGGTAGTTAGAAGGGAGTTAGAGCTGCAAGCAGTTTGGTTTGGGAAATTAGTCGCGAAATGAAACTGCAAATGCCTTCCAACAGGCTTGGAAAAGTGTGTTCTATATCTCTGACAAACAAACTCCCCGGAGGTTGAGCTTTCAGAAGCTAGTTTAACTCTTAGGGAGGAAGCAGCAGAATGTGCCTCTCACATCTAGCCTGTAGGAATTCAGGTTGGCAAGTTCTATGGGGAAGCCCATTGCTGCCTATGGTGGAAACGGCATGGGAGATTTCAGTTTCAAAATCTCTGTGAAAAAGCGTCAGAGAAGCTTCTCCGTTTAGAATCCAGCATATCTCACTGAACCGAAGAAGTGGTAGTTAGAAGGCAGTTAGAGCTGCAAGCAGTTTGGTTTGGGAAATTAGACGCGAAATGAAACTGCAAATGCCTTCCAACAGGCTTGGAAAAGTGTGTTCTATATCTCTGCCAAACAAACTCCCCGGAGGTTGAGCTTTCAGAAGCTAGTTTAACTCTAAGGGAGGAAGCAGCAGAATGTGCCTCTCTCATCTAGCCTGTAGGAATTCAGGTTGGCAAGTTCTATGGGGAAGCCCATTGCTGGCTATGGTGGAAACAGCATGGGAGATTTCAGTTTCAAAATCTCTGTGAAAAAGCGTCAGAGAAGCTTCTCCGTTTAGAATCCAGCATATCTCACTGAACCGAAGAAGTGGTAGTTAGAAGGCAGTTAGAGCTGCAAGCAGTTTGGTTTGGGAAATTAGACGTGAAATGAAACTGCAAATGCCTTCCAACAGGCTTGGAAAAGTGTGTTCTATATCTCTGCCAAACAAACTCCCCGGAGGTTGAGCTTTCAGAAGCTAGTTTAACTCTAAGGGAGGAAGCAGCAGAATGTGCCTCTCACATCTAGCCTGTAGGAATTCAGGTTGGCAAGTTCTATGGGGAAGCCCATTGGCGCCTTCGTTGGAAACGGGTTTGGAAATTTCAGGTTCAAAATCTCTGTGAAAAAGCGTCAGAGAAGCTTCTCCGTTTAGAATCCAGCATATCTCACTGAACCGAAGAAGTGGTAGTTAGAAGGGAGTTAGAGCTGCAAGCAGTTTGGTTTGGGAAATTAGACGCGAAATGAAACTGCAAATGCCTTCCAACAGGCTTGGAAAAGTGTGTTCTATATCTCTGCCAAACAGACTCCCCGGAGGTTGAGCTTTCAGAAGCAAGTTTAACTCTAAGGGCGGAAGCAGCAGAATGTGCCTCTCACATCTAGCCTGTAGGAATTCAGGTTGGCAAGTTCTATGGGGAAGCCCATTGGCGCCTTTGTTGGAAACAGGTTTGGAAATTTCAGTTTCAAAATCTCTGTGAAAAAGCATCAGAGAAGCTTCTCCGTTTAGAATCCAGCATATCTCACTGAACCGAAAAAGTGGTAGTTAGCAGGTAGAGCTGCAAGCAGTTTGGTGTGGGAAATTAGACGCGAAATGACACTGCAAATGCCTTCCAACAGGCTTGGAAAAGTGTGTTCTATATGTCTGCCAAACAGACTCCCCGGAGGTTGAGCTATCAGAAGCAAGTTTAACTCTAAGGGAGGAAGCAGCAGAATGTGCCTCTCACATCTAGCCTGTAGGAATTCAGGTTGGCATGTTCTATGGGGAAGCCCATTGCTGCCTATGGGGGAAACGGCATGGGAGATTTCAGTTTCAAAATCTCTGTGAAAAAGCGTCAGAGAAGCTTCTCCGTTTAGAATCCAGCATATCTCACTGAACCGAAGAAGTGGTAGTTAGAAGGGAGTTAGAGCTGCAAGCAGTTTGGTTTGGGAAATTAGACGCGAAATCACATTGCAAAGGCCTTCGAACAGGCTTGGAAAAGTGTGTTCTACGTCTCTGCCAAACAGACTCCCCGGAGGTTGAGCTTTCAGAAGCAAGTTTAACTCTTAGGGTGGAAGCAGCACAATGTGCCCCTCACATCTAGCCTGTAGGAATTCAGGTTGGCAAGTTCTATGGGGAAGCCCATTGCTGCCTATGGTGGAAACGGCATGGGAGATTTCAGTTTCAAAATCTCTGTGAAAAAGCGTCAAAGAAGCTTCTCCGTCTAGAATCCAGCATATCTCACTGAACCGAAGAAGTGGTAGTTAGAAGGGAGTTAGAGCTGCAAGCAGTTTGTTTTGGGAGATTAGACGCGAAATCACATAGCAAAGGCCTTCCAACAGGCTTGGAAAACTGCGTTCTATATCTCTGCCAAACAGACTACCCGGAGGTTGAGCTTTCAGAAGCAAGTTTAACTCTAAGGGAGGAAGCAGCAGAATGTGCCTCTCACATCTAGCCTGTAGGAATTCAGGTTGGCAAGTTCTATGGGGAAGCCCATTGCTGCCTATGGTGGAAACGGCATGGGAGATTTCAGTTTCAAAATCTCTGTGAAAAAGCGTCAGAGAAGCTTCTCCGTTTAGAATCCAGCATATCTCACTGAACCGAAGAAGTGGTAGTTAGAAGGGAGTTAGAGCTGCAAGCAGTTTGGTTTGGGAAATTAGACGCGAAATGAAACTGCAAATGCCTTCCAACAGGCTTGGAAAAGTGTGTTCTATATCCCTGCCAAACAAACTCCCCGGAGGTTGAGCTTTCAGAAGCTAGTTTAACTCTAAGGGAGGAAGCAGCAGAATGTGCCTCTCACATCTAGCCTGTAGGAATTCAGGTTGGCAAGTTCTATGGGGAAGCCCATTGGCGCCTTCGTTGGAAACGGGTTTGGAAATTTCAGTTTCAAAATCTCTGTGAAAAAGCGTCAGAGAAGCTTCTCCGTTTAGAATCCAGCATATCTCACTGAACCGAAGAAGTGGTAGTTAGAAGGGAGTTAGAGCTGCAAGCAGTTTGGTTTGGGAAATTAGACGCGAAATGAAACTGCAAATGCCTTCCAACAGGCTTGGAAAAGTGTGTTCTATATCTCTGCCAAACAAACTCCCCGGAGGTTGAGCTTTCAGAAGCAAGTTTAACTCTAAGGGAGGAAGCAGCAGAATGTGCCTCTCACATCTAGCCTTTAGGAATTCAGGTTGGCAAGTTCTATGGGGAAGCCCATTGCTGCCTATGGTGGAAACGGCATGGGAGATTTCAGTTTCAAAATCTCTGTGAAAAAGCGTCAGAGAAGCTTCTCCGTTTAGAATCCAGCATATCTCACTGAACCGAAGAAGTGGTAGTTAGAAGGGAGTTAGAGCTGCAAGCAGTTTGGTTTGGGAAATTAGATGCGAAATGACACTGCAAATGCCTTCCAACAGGCTTGGAAAAGTGTGTTCTATATCTGTGCCAAACAGAGTCCCCAGAGGATGAGCTTTCAGAAGCAAGCTTAACTGTTAGGGAGGAAGCAGCAGAATGTGCCTCTCACATCTAGCCTGTAGGAATTCAGGTTGGCAAGTTCTATGGGGAAGCCCATTGCTGCCTATGGTGGAAACGGCATGGGAGATTTCAGTTTCAAAATCTCTGTGAAAAAGCGTCAGGGAAGCTTCTCCGTTTAGAATCCAGCATATCTCACTGAACCGAAGAAGTGGTAGTTAGAAGGGAGTTAGAGCTGCAAGCAGTTTGGTTTGGGAAATTAGTCGCGAAATGAAACTGCAAATGCCTTCCAACAGGCTTGGAAAAGTGTGTTCTATATCTCTGCCAAACAAACTCCCCGGAGGTTGAGCTTTCAGAAGCTAGTTTAACTCTAAGGGAGGAAGCAGCAGAATGTGCCTCTCACATCTAGCCTGTAGGAATTCAGGTTGGCAAGTTCTATGGGGAAGCCCATTGGCGCCTTCGTTGGAAACGGGTTTGGAAATTTCAGTTTCAAAATCTCTGTGAAAAAGCGTCAGAGAAGCTTCTCCGTTTAGAATCCAGCATATCTCACTGAACCGAAGAAGTGGTAGTTAGAAGGGAGTTAGAGCTGCAAGCAGTTTGGTTTGGGAAATTAGACGCGAAATGAAACTGCAAATGCCTTCCAACAGGCTTGGAAAAGTGTGTTCTATATCCCTGCCAAACAAACTCCCCGGACGTTGAGCTTTCAGAAGCTAGTTTAACTCTAAGGGAGGAAGCAGCAGAATGTGCCTCTCACATCTAGCCTGTAGGAATTCAGGTTGGCAAGTTCTATGGGGAAGCCCATTGGCGCCTTCGTTGGAAACGGGTTTGGAAATTTCAGTTTCAAAATCTCTGTGAAAAAGCGTCAGAGAAGCTTCTCCGTTTAGAATCCAGCATATCTCACTGAACCGAAGAAGTGGTAGTTAGAAGGGAGTTAGAGCTGCAAGCAGTTTGGTTTGGGAAATTAGACGCGAAATGAAACTGCAAATGCCTTCCAACAGGCTTGGAAAAGTGTGTTCTATATCTCTGCCAAACAAACTCCCCGGAGGTTGAGCTTTCAGAAGCAAGTTTAACTCTAAGGGAGGAAGCAGCAGAATGTGCCTCTCACATCTAGCCTTTAGGAATTCAGGTTGGCAAGTTCTATGGGGAAGCCCATTGCTGCCTATGGTGGAAACGGCATGGGAGATTTCAGTTTCAAAATCTCTGTGAAAAAGCGTCAGAGAAGCTTCTCCGTTTAGAATCCAGCATATCTCACTGAACCGAAGAAGTGGTAGTTAGAAGGGAGTTAGAGCTGCAAGCAGTTTGGTTTGGGAAATTAGATGCGAAATGACACTGCAAAGGCCTTCCAACAGGCTTGGAAAAGTGTGTTCTATATCTGTGCCAAACAGAGTCCCCGGAGGATGAGCTTTCAGAAGCAAGCTTAACTGTTAGGGAGGAAGCAGCAGAATGTGCCTCTCACATCTAGCCTGTAGGAATTCAGGTTGGCAAGTTCTATGGGGAAGCCCATTGCTGCCTATGGTGGAAACGGCATGGGAGATTTCAGTTTCAAAATCTCTGTGAAAAAGCGTCAGAGAAGCTTCTCCGTTTAGAATCCAGCATATCTCACTGAACCGAAGAAGTGGTAGTTAGAAGGGAGTTAGAGCTGCAAGCAGTTTGGTTTGGGAAATTAGTCGCGAAATGAAACTGCAAATGCCTTCCAACAGGCTTGGAAAATTGTGTTCTATATCTCTGCCAAACAAACTCCCCGGAGGTTGAGCTTTCAGAAGCTAGTTTAACTCTAAGGGAGGAAGCAGCAGAATGTGCCTCTCACATCTAGCCTGTAGGAATTCAGGTTGGCAAGTTCTATGGGGAAGCCCATTGGCGCCTTCGTTGGAAACGGGTTTGGAAATTTCAGTTTCAAAATCTCTGTGAAAAAGCGTCAGAGAAGCTTCTCCGTTTAGAATCCAGCATATCTCACTGAACCGAAGAAGTGGTAGTTAGAAGGGAGTTAGAGCTGCAAGCAGTTTGGTTTGGGAAATTAGATGCGAAATGACACTGCAAAGGCCTTCCAACAGGCTTGGAAAAGTGTGTTCTATATCTCTGCCAAACAGACTCCCCGGAGGTTGAGCTTTCAGAAGCAAGCTTAACTCTTAGGGAGGAAGCAGCAGAATGTGCCTCTCACATCTAGCCTGTAGGAATTCAGGTTGGCAAGTTCTATGGGGAAGCCCATTGCTGCCTATGGTGGAAACGGCATGGGAGATTTCAGTTTCAAAATCTCTGTGAAAAAGCGTCAGAGAAGCTTCTCCGTTTAGAATCCAGCATATCTCACTGAACCGAAGAAGTGGTAGTTAGAAGGCAGTTAGAGCTGCAAGCAGTTTGGTTTGGGAAATTAGACGCGAAATGAAACTGCAAATGCCTTCCAACAGGCTTGGAAAAGTGTGTTCTATATCTCTGCCAAACAGACTCCCTGGAGGTTGAGCTTTCAGAAGCTAGTTTAACTCTAAGGGAGGAAGCAGCAGAATGTGCCTCTCACATCTAGCCTGTAGGAATTCAGGTTGGCAAGTTCTATGGGGAAGCCCATTGCTGGCTATGGTGGAAACAGCATGGGAGATTTCAGTTTCAAAATCACTGTGAAAAAGCGTCAGAGAAGCTTCTCCGTTTAGAATCCAGCATATCTCACTGAACCGAAGAAGTGGTAGTTAGAAGGCAGTTAGAGCTGCAAGCAGTTTGGTTTGGAAAATTAGACGCGAAATGAAACTGCAAATGCCTTCCAACTGGCTTGGAAAAGTGTGTTCTATATCTCTGCCAAACAAACTCCCCGGAGGTTGAGCTTTCAGAAGCTAGTTTAACTCTAAGGGAGGAAGCAGCAGAATGTGCCTCTCACATCTAGCCTGTAGGAATTCAGGTTGGCAAGTTCTATGGGGAAGCCCATTGGCGCCTTCGTTGGAAACGGGTTTGGAAATTTCAGTTTCAAAATCTCTGTGAAAAAGCGTCAGAGAAGCTTCTCCGTTTAGAATCCAGCATATCTCACTGAACCGAAGAAGTGGTAGTTAGAAGGGAGTTAGAGCTGCAAGCAGTTTGGTTTGGGAAATTAGATGCGAAATGACACTGCAAAGGCCTTCCAACAGGCTTGGAAAAGTGTGTTCTATATCTCTGCCAAACAGACTCCCCGGAGGTTGAGCTTTCAGAAGCAAGCTTAACTCTTAGGGAGGAAGCAGCAGAATGTGCCTCTCACATCTAGCCTGTAGGAATTCAGGTTGGCAAGTTCTATGGGGAAGCCCATTGCTGCCTATGGTGGAAACGGCATGGGAGATTTCAGTTTCAAAATCTCTGTGAAAAAGCGTCAGAGAAGCTTCTCCGTTTAGAATCCAGCATATCTCACTGAACCGAAGAAGTGGTAGTTAGAAGGGAGTTAGAGCTGCAAGCAGTTTGGTTTGGGAAATTAGACGCGAAATGACACTTCAAATGCCTTCCAACAGGCTTGGAAAAGTGTGTTCTATATCTCTGCCAAACAAACTCCCCGGAGGTTGAGCTTTCAGAAGCTAGTTTAACTCTAAGGGAGGAAGCAGCAGAATGTGCCTCTCACATCTAGCCTGTAGGAATTCAGGTTGGCAAGTTCTATGGGGAAGCCCATTGGCGCCTTCGTTGGAAACGGGTTTGGAAATTTCAGTTTCAAAATCTCTGTGAAAAAGCGTCAGAGAAGCTTCTCCGTTTAGAATCCAGCATATCTCACTGAACCGAAGAAGTGGTAGTTAGAAGGGAGTTAGAGCTGCAAGCAGTTTGGTTTGGGAAATTAGACGCGAAATGAAACTGCAAATGCCTTCCAACAGGCTTGGAAAAGTGTGTTCTATATCTCTGCCAAACAAACTCCCCGGAGGTTGAGCTTTCAGAAGCAAGTTTAACTCTAAGGGAGGAAGCAGCAGAATGTGCCTCTCACATCTAGCCTTTAGGAATTCAGGTTGGCAAGTTCTATGGGGAAGCCCATTGCTGCCTATGGTGGAAACGGCATGGGAGATTTCAGTTTCAAAATCTCTGTGAAAAAGCGTCAGAGAAGCTTCTCCGTTTAGAATCCAGCATATCTCACTGAACCGAAGAAGTGGTAGTTAGAAGGGAGTTAGAGCTGCAAGCAGTTTGGTTTGGGAAATTAGATGCGAAATGACACTGCAAAGGCCTTCCAACAGGCTTGGAAAAGTGTGTTCTATATCTGTGCCAAACAGAGTCCCCGGAGGATGAGCTTTCAGAAGCAAGCTTAACTGTTAGGGAGGAAGCAGCAGAATGTGCCTCTCACATCTAGCCTGTAGGAATTCAGGTTGGCAAGTTCTATGGGGAAGCCCATTGCTGCCTATGGTGGAAACGGCATGGGAGATTTCAGTTTCAAAATCTCTGTGAAAAAGCGTCAGAGAAGCTTCTCCGTTTAGAATCCAGCATATCTCACTGAACCGAAGAAGTGGTAGTTAGAAGGGAGTTAGAGCTGCAAGCAGTTTGGTTTGGGAAATTAGTCGCGAAATGAAACTGCAAATGCCTTCCAACAGGCTTGGAAAATTGTGTTCTATATCTCTGCCAAACAAACTCCCCGGAGGTTGAGCTTTCAGAAGCTAGTTTAACTCTAAGGGAGGAAGCAGCAGAATGTGCCTCTCACATCTAGCCTGTAGGAATTCAGGTTGGCAAGTTCTATGGGGAAGCCCATTGGCGCCTTCGTTGGAAACGGGTTTGGAAATTTCAGTTTCAAAATCTCTGTGAAAAAGCGTCAGAGAAGCTTCTCCGTTTAGAATCCAGCATATCTCACTGAACCGAAGAAGTGGTAGTTAGAAGGGAGTTAGAGCTGCAAGCAGTTTGGTTTGGGAAATTAGATGCGAAATGACACTGCAAAGGCCTTCCAACAGGCTTGGAAAAGTGTGTTCTATATCTCTGCCAAACAGACTCCCCGGAGGTTGAGCTTTCAGAAGCAAGCTTAACTCTTAGGGAGGAAGCAGCAGAATGTGCCTCTCACATCTAGCCTGTAGGAATTCAGGTTGGCAAGTTCTATGGGGAAGCCCATTGCTGCCTATGGTGGAAACGGCATGGGAGATTTCAGTTTCAAAATCTCTGTGAAAAAGCGTCAGAGAAGCTTCTCCGTTTAGAATCCAGCATATCTCACTGAACCGAAGAAGTGGTAGTTAGAAGGCAGTTAGAGCTGCAAGCAGTTTGGTTTGGGAAATTAGACGCGAAATGAAACTGCAAATGCCTTCCAACAGGCTTGGAAAAGTGTGTTCTATATCTCTGCCAAACAGACTCCCTGGAGGTTGAGCTTTCAGAAGCTAGTTTAACTCTAAGGGAGGAAGCAGCAGAATGTGCCTCTCACATCTAGCCTGTAGGAATTCAGGTTGGCAAGTTCTATGGGGAAGCCCATTGCTGGCTATGGTGGAAACAGCATGGGAGATTTCAGTTTCAAAATCACTGTGAAAAAGCGTCAGAGAAGCTTCTCCGTTTAGAATCCAGCATATCTCACTGAACCGAAGAAGTGGTAGTTAGAAGGGAGTTAGAGCTGCAAGCAGTTTGGTTTGGGAAATTAGACGCGAAATGAAACTGCAAATGCCTTCCAACAGGCTTGGAAAAGTGTATTCTATATCTCTGCCAAACAAACTCCCCGGAGGTTGAGCTTTCAGAAGCAAGCTTAACTCTTAGGGAGGAAGCAGCAGAATGTGCCTCTCACATTTAGCCTGTAGGAATTCAGGTTGGCAAGTTCTATGGGGAAGCCCATTGGCGCCTTCGTTGGAAACGGGTTTGGAAATTTCAGTTTCAAAATCTCTGTGAAAAAGCGTCAGAGAAGCTTCTCCGTTTAGAATCCAGCATATCTCACTGAACCGAAGAAGTGGTAGTTAGAAGGGAGTTAGAGCTGCAAGCAGTTTGGTTTGGGAAATTAGTCGCGAAATGAAACTGCAAATGCCTTCCAACAGGCTTGGAAAAGTGTGTTCTATATCTCTGACAAACAAACTCCCCGGAGGTTGAGCTTTCAGAAGCTAGTTTAACTCTTAGGGAGGAAGCAGCAGAATGTGCCTCTCACATCTAGCCTGTAGGAATTCAGGTTGGCAAGTTCTATGGGGAAGCCCATTGCTGCCTATGGTGGAAACGGCATGGGAGATTTCAGTTTCAAAATCTCTGTGAAAAAGCGTCAGAGAATCTTCTCCGTTTAGAATCCAGCATATCTCACTGAACCGAAGAAGTGGTAGTTAGAAGGGAGTTAGAGCTGCAAGCAGTTTGGTTTGGGAAATTAGACGCGAAATGAAACTGCAAAGGCCTTCCAACAGGCTTGGAAAAGTGTGTTCTATATCTCTGCCAAACAAACTCCCCGGAGGTTGAGCTTTCAGAAGCTAGTTTAACTCTAAGGGAGGAAGCAGCAGAATGTGCCTCTCACATCTAGCCTGTAGGAATTCAGGTTGGCAAGTTCTATGGGGAAGCCCATTGCTGCCTATGGTGGAAACGGCATGGGAGATTTCAGTTTCAAAATCTCTGTGAAAAAGCGTCAGAGAAGCTTCTCCGTTTAGAATCCAGCATATCTCACTGAACCGAAGAAGTGGTAGTTAGAAGGGAGTTAGAGCTGCAAGCAGTTTGGTTTGGGAAATTAGTCGCGAAATGAAACTGCAAATGCCTTCCAACAGGCTTGGAAAAGTGTGTTCTATATCTCTGACAAACAAACTCCCCGGAGGTTGAGCTTTCAGAAGCTAGTTTAACTCTTAGGGAGGAAGCAGCAGAATGTGCCTCTCACATCTAGCCTGTAGGAATTCAGGTTGGCAAGTTCTATGGGGAAGCCCATTGCTGCCTATGGTGGAAACGGCATGGGAGATTTCAGTTTCAAAATCTCTGTGAAAAAGCGTCAGAGAATCTTCTCCGTTTAGAATCCAGCATATCTCACTGAACCGAAGAAGTGGTAGTTAGAAGGGAGTTAGAGCTGCAAGCAGTTTGGTTTGGGAAATTAGACGCGAAATGAAACTGCAAAGGCCTTCCAACAGGCTTGGAAAAGTGTGTTCTATATCTCTGCCAAACAAACTCCCCGGAGGTTGAGCTTTCAGAAGCTAGTTTAACTCTAAGGGAGGAAGCAGCAGAATGTGCCTCTCACATCTAGCCTGTAGGAATTCAGGTTGGCAAGTTCTATGGGGAAGCCCATTGCTGCCTATGGTGGAAACGGCATGGGAGATTTCAGTTTCAAAATCTCTGTGAAAAAGCGTCAGAGAAGCTTCTCCGTTTAGAATCCAGCATATCTCACTGAACCGAAGAAGTGGTAGTTAGAAGGGAGTTAGAGCTGCAAGCAGTTTGGTTTGGGAAATTAGGTGCGAAATGACACTGCAAAGGCCTTCCAACAGGCTTGGAAAAGTGTGTTCTATATCTCTGCCAAACAGACTCCCCGGAGGTTGAGCTTTCAGAAGCAAGCTTAACTCTTAGGGAGGAAGCAGCAGAATGTGCCTCTCACATCTAGCCTGTAGGAATTCAGGTTGGCAAGTTCTATGGGGAAGCCCATTGCTGCCTATGGTGGAAACGGCATGGGAGATTTCAGTTTCAAAATCTCTGTGAAAAAGCGTCAGAGAAGCTTCTCCGTTTAGAATCCAGCATATCTCACTGAACCGAAGAAGTGGTAGTTAGAAGGGAGTTAGAGCTGCAAGCAGTTTGGTTTGGGAAATTAGACGCGAAATGAAACTGCAAATGCCTTCCAACAGGCTTGGAAAAGTGTGTTCTATATCTCTGCCAAACAAACTCCCCGGAGGTTGAGCTTTCAGAAGCTAGTTTAACTCTAAGGGAGGAAGCAGCAGAATGTGCCTCTCACATCTAGCCTGTAGGAATTCAGGTTGGCAAGTTCTATGGGGAAGCCCATTGGCGCCTTCGTTGGAAACGGGTTTGGAAATTTCAGTTTCAAAATCTCTGTGAAAAAGCGTCAGAGAAGCTTCTCCGTTTAGAATCCAGCATATCTCACTGAACCGAAGAAGTGGTAGTTAGAAGGGAGTTAGAGCTGCAAGCAGTTTGGTTTGGGAAATTAGACGCGAAATGAAACTGCAAAGGCCTTCCAACAGCCTTGGAAAACTGTGTTCTATATCTCTGCCAAACAAACTCCCCGGAGGTTGAGCTTTCAGAAGCTAGTTTAACTCTAAGGGAGGAAGCAGCAGAATGTGCCTCTCACATCTAGCCTGTAGGAATTCAGGTTGGCAAGTTCTATGGGGAAGCCCATTGCTGCCTATGGTGGAAACGGCATGGGAGATTTCAGTTTCAAAATCTCTGTGAAAAAGCGTCAGAGAAGCTTCTCCGTTTAGAATCCAGCATATCTCACTGAACCGAAGAAGTGGTAGTTAGAAGGGAGTTAGAGCTGCAAGCAGTTTGGTTTGGGAAATTAGATGCGAAATGACACTGCAAAGGCCTTCCAACAGGCTTGGAAAAGTGTGTTCTATATCTCTGCCAAACAGACTCCCCGGAGGTTGAGCTTTCAGAAGCAAGCTTAACTCTTAGGGAGGAAGCAGCAGAATGTGCCTCTCACATCTAGCCTGTAGGAATTCAGGTTGGCAAGTTCTATGGGGAAGCCCATTGCTGCCTATGGTGGAAACGGCATGGGAGATTTCAGTTTCAAAATCTCTGTGAAAAAGCGTCAGAGAAGCTTCTCCGTTTAGAATCCAGCATATCTCACTGAACCGAAGAAGTGGTAGTTAGAAGGCAGTTAGAGCTGCAAGCAGTTTGGTTTGGGAAATTAGACGCGAAATGAAACTGCAAATGCCTTCCAACAGGCTTGGAAAAGTGTGTTCTATATCTCTGCCAAACAGATTCCCTGGAGGTTGAGCTTTCAGAAGCTAGTTTAACTCTAAGGGAGGAAGCAGCAGAATGTGCCTCTCACATCTAGCCTGTAGGAATTCAGGTTGGCAAGTTCTATGGGGAAGCCCATTGCTGGCTATGGTGGAAACAGCATGGGAGATTTCAGTTTCAAAATCTCTGTGAAAAAGCGTCAGAGAAGCTTCTCCGTTTAGAATCCAGCATATCTCACTGAACCGAAGAAGTGGTAGTTAGAAGGCAGTTAGAGCTGCAAGCAGTTTGGTTTGGGAAATTAGACGCGAAATGAAACTGCAAATGCCTTCCAACAGGCTTGGAAAAGTGTGTTCTATATCTCTGCCAAACAAACTCCCCGGAGGTTGAGCTTTCAGAAGCTAGTTTAACTCTAAGGGAGGAAGCAGCAGAATGTGCCTCTCACATCTAGCCTGTAGGAATTCAGGTTGGCAAGTTCTATGGGGAAGCCCATTGGCGCCTTCGTTGGAAACGGGTTTGGAAATTTCAGTTTCAAAATCTCTGTGAAAAAGCGTCAGAGAAGCTTCTCCGTTTAGAATCCAGCGTATCTCACTGAACCGAAGAAGTGGTAGTTAGAAGGGAGTTAGAGCTGCAAGCAGTTTGGTTTGGGAAATTAGACGCGAAATGAAACTGCAAAGGCCTTCCAACAGGCTTGGAAAAGTGTGTTCTATATCTCTGCCAAACAAACTCCCCGGAGGTTGAGCTTTCAGAAGCTAGTTTAACTCTAAGGGAGGAAGCAGCAGAATGTGCCTCTCACATCTAGCCTGTAGGAATTCAGGTTGGCAAGTTCTATGGGGAAGCCCATTGCTGCCTATGGTGGAAACGGCATGGGAGATTTCAGTTTCAAAATCTCTGTGAAAAAGCGTCAGAGAAGCTTCTCCGTTTAGAATCCAGCATATCTCACTGAACCGAAGAAGTGGTAGTTAGAAGGGAGTTAGAGCTGCAAGCAGTTTGGTTTGGGAAATTAGGTGCGAAATGACACTGCAAAGGCCTTCCAACAGGCTTGGAAAAGTGTGTTCTATATCTCTGCCAAACAGACTCCCCGGAGGTTGAGCTTTCAGAAGCAAGCTTAACTCTTAGGGAGGAAGCAGCAGAATGTGCCTCTCACATCTAGCCTGTAGGAATTCAGGTTGGCAAGTTCTATGGGGAAGCCCATTGCTGCCTATGGTGGAAACGGCATGGGAGATTTCAGTTTCAAAATCTCTGTGAAAAAGCGTCAGAGAAGCTTCTCCGTTTAGAATCCAGCATATCTCACTGAACCGAAGAAGTGGTAGTTAGAAGGGAGTTAGAGCTGCAAGCAGTTTGGTTTGGGAAATTAGACGCGAAATGAAACTGCAAATGCCTTCCAACAGGCTTGGAAAAGTGTGTTCTATATCTCTGCCAAACAAACTCCCCGGAGGTTGAGCTTTCAGAAGCTAGTTTAACTCTAAGGGAGGAAGCAGCAGAATGTGCCTCTCACATCTAGCCTGTAGGAATTCAGGTTGGCAAGTTCTATGGGGAAGCCCATTGGCGCCTTCGTTGGAAACGGGTTTGGAAATTTCAGTTTCAAAATCTCTGTGAAAAAGCGTCAGAGAAGCTTCTCCGTTTAGAATCCAGCATATCTCACTGAACCGAAGAAGTGGTAGTTAGAAGGGAGTTAGAGCTGCAAGCAGTTTGGTTTGGGAAATTAGACGCGAAATGACACTGCAAATGCCTTCCAACAGGCTTGGAAAAGTGTGTTCTATATCTCTGCCAAACAAACTCCCCGGAGGTTGAGCTTTCAGAAGCTAGTTTAACTCTAAGGGAGGAAGCAGCAGAATGTGCCTCTCACATCTAGCCTGTAGGAATTCAGGTTGGCAAGTTCTATGGGGAAGCCCATTGCTGCCTATGGTGGAAACGGCATGGGAGATTTCAGTTTCAAAATCTCTGTGAAAAAGCGTCAGAGAAGCTTCTCCGTTTAGAATCCAGCATATCTCACTGAACCGAAGAAGTGGTAGTTAGAAGGCAGTTAGAGCTGCAAGCAGTTTGGTTTGGGAAATTAGACGCGAAATGAAACTGCAAATGCCTTCCAACAGGCTTGGAAAAGTGTGTTCTATATCTCTGCCAAACAGACTCCCTGGAGGTTGAGCTTTCAGAAGCTAGTTTAACTCTAAGGGAGGAAGCAGCAGAATGTGCCTCTCACATCTAGCCTGTAGGAATTCAGGTTGGCAAGTTCTATGTCTAAGCCCATTGCTGGCTATGGTGGAAACAGCATGGGAGATTTCAGTTTCAAAATCTCTGTGAAAAAGCGTCAGAGAAGCTTCTCCGTTTAGAATCCAGCATATCTCACTGAACCGAAGAAGTGGTAGTTAGAAGGCAGTTAGAGCTGCAAGCAGTTTGGTTTGGGAAATTAGACGCGAAATGAAACTGCAAATGCCTTCCAACAGGCTTGGAAAAGTGTGTTCTATATCTCTGCCAAACAAACTCCCCGGAGGTTGAGCTTTCAGAAGCTAGTTTAACTCTAAGGGAGGAAGCAGCAGAATGTGCCTCTCACATCTAGCCTGTAGGAATTCAGGTTGGCAAGTTCTATGGGGAAGCCCATTGGCGCCTTCGTTGGAAACGGGTTTGGAAATTTCAGTTTCAAAATCTCTGTGAAAAAGCGTCAGAGAAGCTTCTCCGTTTAGAATCCAGCATATCTCACTGAACCGAAGAAGTGGTAGTTAGAAGGGAGTTAGAGCTGCAAGCAGTTTGGTTTGGGAAATTAGACGCGAAATGAAACTGCAAAGGCCTTCCAACAGCCTTGGAAAACTGTGTTCTATATCTCTGCCAAACAAACTCCCCGGAGGTTGAGCTTTCAGAAGCTAGTTTAACTCTAAGGGAGGAAGCAGCAGAATGTGCCTCTCACATCTAGCCTGTAGGAATTCAGGTTGGCAAGTTCTATGGGGAAGCCCATTGCTGCCTATGGTGGAAACGGCATGGGAGATTTCAGTTTCAAAATCTCTGTGAAAAAGCGTCAGAGAAGCTTCTCCGTTTAGAATCCAGCATATCTCACTGAACCGAAGAAGTGGTAGTTAGAAGGGAGTTAGAGCTGCAAGCAGTTTGGTTTGGGAAATTAGATGCGAAATGACACTGCAAAGGCCTTCCAACAGGCTTGGAAAAGTGTGTTCTATATCTCTGCCAAAGAAACTCCCCGGAGGTTGAGCTTTCAGAAGCTAGTTTAACTCTAAGGGAGGAAGCAGCAGAATGTGCCTCTCACATCTAGCCTGTAGGAATTCAGGTTGGCAAGTTCTATGGGGAAGCCCATTGCTGCCTATGGTGGAAACGGCATGGGAGATTTCAGTTTCAAAATCTCTGTGAAAAAGCGTCAGAGAAGCTTCTCCGTTTAGAATCCAGCATATCTCACTGAACCGAAGAAGTGGTAGTTAGAAGGGAGTTAGAGCTGCAAGCAGTTTGGTTTGGGAAATTAGACGCGAAATGAAACTGCAAATGCCTTCCAACAGGCTTGGAAAAGTGTGTTCTATATCTCTGCCAAACAGACTCCCCGGAGGTTGAGCTTTCAGCAGCAAGTTTAACTCTAAGGGAGGAAGCAGCAGAATGTGCCTCTCACATCTAGCCTGTAGGAATTCAGGTTGGCAAGTTCTATGGGGAAGCCCATTGCTGCCTATGGTGGAAACGGCATGGGAGATTTCAGTTTCAAAATCTCTGTGAAAAAGCGTCAGAGAAGCTTCTCCGTTTAGAATCCAGCATATCTCACTGAACCGAAGAAGTGGTAGTTAGAAGGCAGTTAGAGCTGCAAGCAGTTTGGTTTGGGAAATTAGACGCGAAATGAAACTGCAAATGCCTTCCAACAGGCTTGGAAAACTGTGTTCTATATCTCTGCCAAACAAACTCCCCGGAGGTTGAGCTTTCAGAAGCTAGTTTAACTCTAAGGGAGGAAGCAGCAGAATGTGCCTCTCACATCTAGCCTGTAGGAATTCAGGTTGGCAAGTTCTATGGGGAAGCCCATTGGCGCCTTCGTTGGAAACGGGTTTGGAAATTTCAGTTTCAAAATCTCTGTGAAAAAGCGTCAGAGAAGCTTCTCTGTTTAGAATCCAGCATATCTCACTGAACCGAAGAAGTGGTAGTTAGAAGGGAGTTAGAGCTGCAAGCAGTTTGGTTTGGGAAATTAGACGCGAAATGAAACTGCAAATGCCTTCCAACAGGCTTGGAAAAGTGTGTTCTATATCTCTGCCAAACAGACTCCCTGGAGGTTGAGCTTTCAGAAGCTAGTTTAACTCTAAGGGAGGAAGCAGCAGAATGTGCCTCTCACATCTAGCCTGTAGGAATTCAGGTTGGCAAGTTCTATGGGGAAGCCCATTGCTGGCTATGGTGGAAACAGCATGGGAGATTTCAGTTTCAAAATCTCTGTGAAAAAGCGTCAGAGAAGCTTCTCCGTTTAGAATCCAGCATATCTCACTGAACCGAAGAAGTGGTAGTTAGAAGGCAGTTAGAGCTGCAAGCAGTTTGGTTTGGGAAATTAGACGCGAAATGAAACTGCAAAGGCCTTCCAACAGGCTTGGAAAAGTGTGTTCTATATCTCTGCCAAACAAACTCCCCGGAGGTTGAGCTTTCAGAAGCTAGTTTAACTCTAAGGGAGGAAGCAGCAGAATGTGCCTCTCACATCTAGCCTGTAGGAATTCAGGTTGGCAAGTTCTATGGGGAAGCCCATTGCTGCCTATGGTGGAAACGGCATGGGAGATTTCAGTTTCAAAATCTCTGTGAAAAAGCGTCAGAGAAGCTTCTCCGTTTAGAATCCAGCATATCTCACTGAACCGAAGAAGTGGTAGTTAGAAGGGAGTTAGAGCTGCAAGCAGTTTGGTTTGGGAAATTAGGTGCGAAATGACACTGCAAAGGCCTTCCAACAGGCTTGGAAAAGTGTGTTCTATATCTCTGCCAAACAGACTCCCCGGAGGTTGAGCTTTCAGAAGCAAGCTTAACTCTTAGGGAGGAAGCAGCAGAATGTGCCTCTCACATCTAGCCTGTAGGAATTCAGGTTGGCAAGTTCTATGGGGAAGCCCATTGCTGCCTATGGTGGAAACGGCATGGGAGATTTCAGTTTCAAAATCTCTGTGAAAAAGCGTCAGAGAAGCTTCTCCGTTTAGAATCCAGGATATCTCACTGAACCGAAGAAGTGGTAGTTAGAAGGGAGTTAGAGCTGCAAGCAGTTTGGTTTGGGAAATTAGACGCGAAATGAAACTGCAAATGCCTTCCAACAGGCTTGGAAAAGTGTGTTCTATATCTCTGCCAAACAAACTCCCCGGAGGTTGAGCTTTCAGAAGCTAGTTTAACTCTAAGGGAGGAAGCAGCAGAATGTGCCTCTCACATCTAGCCTGTAGGAATTCAGGTTGGCAAGTTCTATGGGGAAGCCCATTGGCGCCTTCGTTGGAAACGGGTTTGGAAATTTCAGTTTCAAAATCTCTGTGAAAAAGCGTCAGAGAAGCTTCTCCGTTTAGAATCCAGCATATCTCACTGAACCGAAGAAGTGGTAGTTAGAAGGGAGTTAGAGCTGCAAGCAGTTTGGTTTGGGAAATTAGACGCGAAATGAAACTGCAAATGCCTTCCAACAGGCTTGGAAAAGTGTGTTCTATATCTCTGCCAAACAAACTCCCCGGAGGTTGAGCTTTTAGAAGCAAGTTTAACTCTAAGGGAGGAAGCAGCAGAATGTGCCTCTCACATCTAGCCTGTAGGAATTCAGGTTGGCAAGTTCTATGGGGAAGCCCATTGCTGCCTATGGTGGAAACGGCATGGGAGATTTCAGTTTCAAAATCTCTGTGAAAAAGCGTCAGAGAAGCTTCTCCGTTTAGAATCCAGCATATCTCACTGAACCGAAGAAGTGGTAGTTAGAAGGGAGTTAGAGCTGCAAGCAGTTTGGTTTGGGAAATTAGACGCGAAATGACACTGCAAATGCCTTCCAACAGGCTTGGAAAAGTGTGTTCTATATCTCTGCCAAACAAACTCCCCGGAGGTTGAGCTTTCAGAAGCTAGTTTAACTCTAAGGGAGGAAGCAGCAGAATGTGCCTCTCACATCTAGCCTGTAGGAATTCAGGTTGGCAAGTTCTATGGGGAAGCCCATTGCTGCCTATGGTGGAAACGGCATGGGAGATTTCAGTTTCAAAATCTCTGTGAAAAAGCGTCAGAGAAGCTTCTCCGTTTAGAATCCAGCATATCTCACTGAACCGAAGAAGTGGTAGTTAGAAGGCAGTTAGAGCTCAAGCAGTTTGGTTTGGGAAATTAGACGCGAAATGAAACTGCAAATGCCTTCCAACAGGCTTGGAAAAGTGTGTTCTATATCTCTGCCAAACAGACTCCCTGGAGGTTGAGCTTTCAGAAGCTAGTTTAACTCTAAGGGAGGAAGCAGCAGAATGTGCCTCTCACATCTAGCCTGTAGGAATTCAGGTTGGCAAGTTCTATGTCTAAGCCCATTGCTGGCTATGGTGGAAACAGCATGGGAGATTTCAGTTTCAAAATCTCTGTGAAAAAGCGTCAGAGAAGCTTCTCCGTTTAGAATCCAGCATATCTCACTGAACCGAAGAAGTGGTAGTTAGAAGGCAGTTAGAGCTGCAAGCAGTTTGGTTTGGGAAATTAGACGCGAAATGAAACTGCAAATGCCTTCCAACAGGCTTGGAAAAGTGTGTTCTATATCTCTGCCAAACAAACTCCCCGGAGGTTGAGCTTTCAGAAGCTAGTTTAACTCTAAGGGAGGAAGCAGCAGAATGTGCCTCTCACATCTAGCCTGTAGGAATTCAGGTTGGCAAGTTCTATGGGGAAGCCCATTGCTGCCTATGGTGGAAACGGCATGGGAGATTTCAGTTTCAAAATCTCTGTGAAAAAGCGTCAGAGAAGCTTCTCCGTTTAGAATCCAGCATATCTCACTGAACCGAAGAAGTGGTAGTTAGAAGGGAGTTAGAGCTGCAAGCAGTTTGGTTTGGGAAATTAGATGCGAAATGACACTGCAAAGGCCTTCCAACAGGCTTGGAAAAGTGTGTTCTATATCTCTGCCAAAGAAACTCCCCGGAGGTTGAGCTTTCAGAAGCTAGTTTAACTCTAAGGGAGGAAGCAGCAGAATGTGCCTCTCACATCTAGCCTGTAGGAATTCAGGTTGGCAAGTTCTATGGGGAAGCCCATTGCTGCCTATGGTGGAAACGGCATGGGAGATTTCAGTTTCAAAATCTCTGTGAAAAAGCGTCAGAGAAGCTTCTCCGTTTAGAATCCAGCATATCTCACTGAACCGAAGAAGTGGTAGTTAGAAGGGAGTTAGAGCTGCAAGCAGTTTGGTTTGGGAAATTAGACGCGAAATGAAACTGCAAATGCCTTCCAACAGGCTTGGAAAAGTGTGTTCTATATCTCTGCCAAACAGACTCCCCGGAGGTTGAGCTTTCAGCAGCAAGTTTAACTCTAAGGGAGGAAGCAGCAGAATGTGCCTCTCACATCTAGCCTGTAGGAATTCAGGTTGGCAAGTTCTATGGGGAAGCCCATTGCTGCCTATGGTGGAAACGGCATGGGAGATTTCAGTTTCAAAATCTCTGTGAAAAAGCGTCAGAGAAGCTTCTCCGTTTAGAATCCAGCATATCTCACTGAACCGAAGAAGTGGTAGTTAGAAGGCAGTTAGAGCTGCAAGCAGTTTGGTTTGGGAAATTAGACGCGAAATGAAACTGCAAATGCCTTCCAACAGGCTTGGAAAAGTGTGTTCTATATCTCTGCCAAACAAACTCCCCGGAGGTTGAGCTTTCAGAAGCTAGTTTAACTCTAAGGGAGGAAGCAGCAGAATGTGCCTCTCACATCTAGCCTGTAGGAATTCAGTTTGGCAAGTTCTATGGGGAAGCCCATTGGCGCCTTCGTTGGAAACGGGTTTGGAAATTTCAGTTTCAAAATCTCTGTGAAAAAGCGTCAGAGAAGCTTCTCCGTTTAGAATCCAGCATATCTCACTGAACCGAAGAAGTGGTAGTTAGAAGGGAGTTAGAGCTGCAAGCAGTTTGGTTTGGGAAATTAGACGCGAAATGACACTGCAAATGCCTTCCAACAGGCTTGGAAAAGTGTGTTCTATATCTCTGCCAAACAAACTCCCCGGAGGTTGAGCTTTCAGAAGCAAGTTTAACTCTAAGGGAGGAAGCAGCAGAATGTGCCTCTCACATCTAGCCTGTAGGAATTCAGGTTGGCAAGTTCTATGGGGAAGCCCATTGCTGCCTATGGTGGAAACGGCATGGGAGATTTCAGTTTCAAAATCTCTGTGAAAAAGCGTCAGAGAAGCTTCTCTGTTTAGAATCCAGCATATCTCACTGAACCGAAGAAGTGGTAGTTAGAAGGGAGTTAGAGCTGCAAGCAGTTTGGTTTGGGAAATTAGACGCGAAATGAAACTGCAAATGCCTTCCAACAGGCTTGGAAAAGTGTGTTCTATATCTCTGCCAAACAAACTCCCCGGAGGTTGAGCTTTCAGAAGCTAGTTTAACTCTAAGGGAGGAAGCAGCAGAATGTGCCTCTCACATCTAGCCTGTAGGAATTCAGGTTGGCAAGTTCTATGGGGAAGCCCATTGGCGCCTTCGTTGGAAACGGGTTTGGAAATTTCAGTTTCAAAATCTCTGTGAAAAAGCGTCAGAGAAGCTTCTCCGTTTAGAATCCAGCATATCTCACTGAACCGAAGAAGTGGTAGTTAGAAGGCAGTTAGAGCTGCAAGCAGTTTGGTTTGGGAAATTAGACGCGAAATGAAACTGCAAATGCCTTCCAACAGGCTTGGAAAAGTGTGTTCTATATCTCTGCCAAACAAACTCCCCGGAGGTTGAGCTTTCAGAAGCTAGTTTAACTCTAAGGGAGGAAGCAGCAGAATGTGCCTCTCACATCTAGCCTGTAGGAATTCAGGTTGGCAAGTTCTATGGGGAAGCCCATTGCTGCCTATGGTGGAAACGGCATGGGAGATTTCAGTTTCAAAATCTCTGTGAAAAAGCGTCAGAGAAGCTTCTCCGTTTAGAATCCAGCATATCTCACTGAACCGAAGAAGTGGTAGTTAGAAGGGAGTTAGAGCTGCAAGCAGTTTGGTTTGGGAAATTAGATGCGAAATGACACTGCAAAGGCCTTCCAACAGGCTTGGAAAAGTGTGTTCTATATCTCTGCCAAAGAAACTCCCCGGAGGTTGAGCTTTCAGAAGCTAGTTTAACTCTAAGGGAGGAAGCAGCAGAATGTGCCTCTCACATCTAGCCTGTAGGAATTCAGGTTGGCAAGTTCTATGGGGAAGCCCATTGCTGCCTATGGTGGAAACGGCATGGGAGATTTCAGTTTCAAAATCTCTGTGAAAAAGCGTCAGAGAAGCTTCTCCGTTTAGAATCCAGCATATCTCACTGAACCGAAGAAGTGGTAGTTAGAAGGGAGTTAGAGCTGCAAGCAGTTTGGTTTGGGAAATTAGACGCGAAATGAAACTGCAAATGCCTTCCAACAGGCTTGGAAAAGTGTGTTCTATATCTCTGCCAAACAGACTCCCCGGAGGTTGAGCTTTCAGCAGCAAGTTTAACTCTAAGGGAGGAAGCAGCAGAATGTGCCTCTCACATCTAGCCTGTAGGAATTCAGGTTGGCAAGTTCTATGGGGAAGCCCATTGCTGCCTATGGTGGAAACGGCATGGGAGATTTCAGTTTCAAAATCTCTGTGAAAAAGTGTCAGAGAAGCTTCTCCGTTTAGAATCCAGCATATCTCACTGAACCGAAGAAGTGGTAGTTAGAAGGCAGTTAGAGCTGCAAGCAGTTTGGTTTGGGAAATTAGACGCGAAATGAAACTGCAAATGCCTTCCAACAGGCTTGGAAAAGTGTGTTCTATATCTCTGCCAAACAAACTCCCCGGAGGTTGAGCTTTCAGAAGCTAGTTTAACTCTAAGGGAGGAAGCAGCAGAATGTGCCTCTCACATCTAGCCTGTAGGAATTCAGGTTGGCAAGTTCTATGGGGAAGCCCATTGCTGCCTATGGTGGAAACGGCATGGGAGATTTCAGTTTCAAAATCTCTGTGAAAAAGCGTCAGAGAAGCTTCTCCGTTTAGAATCCAGCATATCTCACTGAACCGAAGAAGTGGTAGTTAGAAGGCAGTTAGAGCTGCAAGCAGTTTGGTTTGGGAAATTAGACGCGAAATGACACTGCAAATGCCTTCCAACAGGCTTGGAAAAGTGTGTTCTATATCTCTGCCAAACAAACTCCCCGGAGGTTGAGCTTTCAGAAGCAAGTTTAACTCTAAGGGAGGAAGCAGCAGAATGTGCCTCTCACATCTAGCCTGTAGGAATTCAGGTTGGCAAGTTCTATGGGGAAGCCCATTGCTGCCTATGGTGGAAACGGCATGGGAGATTTCAGTTTCAAAATCTCTGTGAAAAAGCGTCAGAGAAGCTTCTCTGTTTAGAATCCAGCATATCTCACTGAACCGAAGAAGTGGTAGTTAGAAGGGAGTTAGAGCTGCAAGCAGTTTGGTTTGGGAAATTAGACGCGAAATGACACTGCAAATGCCTTCCAACAGGCTTGGAAAAGTGTGTTCTATATCTCTGCCAAACAAACTCCCCGGAGGTTGAGCTTTCAGAAGCTAGTTTAACTCTAAGGGAGGAAGCAGCAGAATGTGCCTCTCACATCTAGCCTGTAGGAATTCAGGTTGGCAAGTTCTATGGGGAAGCCCATTGGCGCCTTCGTTGGAAACGGGTTTGGAAATTTCAGTTTCAAAATCTCTGTGAAAAAGCGTCAGAGAAGCTTCTCCGTTTAGAATCCAGCATATCTCACTGAACCGAAGAAGTGGTAGTTAGAAGGCAGTTAGAGCTGCAAGCAGTTTGGTTTGGGAAATTAGACGCGAAATGAAACTGCAAATGCCTTCCAACAGGCTTGGAAAAGTGTGTTCTATATCTCTGCCAAACAAACTCCCCGGAGGTTGAGCTTTCAGAAGCAAGTTTAACTCTAAGGGAGGAAGCAGCAGAATGTGCCTCTCACATCTAGCCTGTAGGAATTCAGGTTGGCAAGTTCTATGGGGAAGCCCATTGGCGCCTTCGTTGGAAACGGGTTTGGAAATTTCAATTTCAAAATCTCTGTGAAAAAGCGTCAGAGAAGCTTCTCCGTTTAGAATCCAGCATATCTCACTGAACCGAAGAAGTGGTAGTTAGAAGGCAGTTAGAGCTGCAAGCAGTTTGGTTTGGGAAATTAGACGCGAAATGAAACTGCAAATGCCTTCCAACAGGCTTGGAAAAGTGTGTTCTATATCTCTGCCAAACAAACTCCCCGGAGGTTGAGCTTTCAGAAGCTAGTTTAACTCTAAGGGAGGAAGCAGCAGAATGTGCCTCTCACATCTAGCCTGTAGGAATTCAGGTTGGCAAGTTCTATGGGGAAGCCCATTGCTGCCTATGGTGGAAACGGCATGGGAGATTTCAGTTTCAAAATCTCTGTGAAAAAGCGTCAGAGAAGCTTCTCCGTTTAGAATCCAGCATATCTCACTGAACCGAAGAAGTGGTAGTTAGAAGGGAGTTAGAGCTGCAAGCAGTTTGGTTTGGGAAATTAGACGCGAAATGAAACTGCAAATGCCTTCCAACAGGCTTGGAAAAGTGTGTTCTATATCTCTGCCAAACAAACTCCCCGGAGGTTGAGCTTTCAGAAGCTAGTTTAACTCTAAGGGAGGAAGCAGCAGAATGTGCCTCTCACATCTAGCCTGTAGGAATTCAGGTTGGCAAGTTCTATGGGGAAGCCCATTGCTGCCTATGGTGGAAACGGGTTTGGAAATTTCAGTTTCAAAATCTCTGTGAAAAAGCGTCAGAGAAGCTTCTCCGTTTAGAATCCAGCATATCTCACTGAACCGAAGAAGTGGTAGTTAGAAGGGAGTTAGAGCTGCAAGCAGTTTGGTTTGGGAAATTAGACGCGAAATGAAACTGCAAATGCCTTCCAACAGGCTTGGAAAAGTGTGTTCTATATCTCTGCCAAACAAACTCCCCGGAGGTTGAGCTTTCAGAAGCTAGTTTAACTCTAAGGGAGGAAGCAGCAGAATGTGCCTCTCACATCTAGCCTGTAGGAATTCAGGTTGGCAAGTTCTATGGGGAAGCCCATTGGCGCCTTCGTTGGAAACGGGTTTGGAAATTTCAGTTTCAAAATCTCTGTGAAAAAGCGTCAGAGAAGCTTCTCCGTTTAGAATCCAGCATATCTCACTGAACCGAAGAAGTGGTAGTTAGAAGGGAGTTAGAGCTGCAAGCAGTTTGGTTTGGGAAATTAGACGCGAAATGAAACTGCAAAGGCCTTCCAACAGCCTTGGAAAACTGTGTTCTATATCTCTGCCAAACAAACTCCCCGGAGGTTGAGCTTTCAGAAGCTAGTTTAACTCTAAGGGAGGAAGCAGCAGAATGTGCCTCTCACATCTAGCCTGTAGGAATTCAGGTTGGCAAGTTCTATGGGGAAGCCCATTGCTGCCTATGGTGGAAACGGCATGGGAGATTTCAGTTTCAAAATCTCTGTGAAAAAGCGTCAGAGAAGCTTCTCCGTTTAGAATCCAGCATATCTCACTGAACCGAAGAAGTGGTAGTTAGAAGGGAGTTAGAGCTGCAAGCAGTTTGGTTTGGGAAATTAGATGCGAAATGACACTGCAAAGGCCTTCCAACAGGCTTGGAAAAGTGTGTTTTATATCTCTGCCAAACAGACTCCCCGGAGGTTGAGCTTTCACAAGCAAGCTTAACTCTTAGGGAGGAAGCAGCAGAATGTGCCTCTCACATCTAGCCTGTAGGAATTCAGGTTGGCAAGTTCTATGGGGAAGCCCATTGCTGCCTATGGTGGAAACGGCATGGGAGATTTCAGTTTCAAAATCTCTGTGAAAAAGCGTCAGAGAAGCTTCTCCGTTTAGAATCCAGCATATCTCACTGAACCGAAGAAGTGGTAGTTAGAAGGGAGTTAGAGCTGCAAGCAGTTTGGTTTGGGAAATTAGACGCGAAATGAAACTGCAAATGCCTTCCAACAGGCTTGGAAAAGTGTGTTCTATATCTCTGCCAAACAAACTCCCCGGAGGTTGAGCTTTCAGAAGCAAGTTTACCTCTAAGGGAGGAAGCAGCAGAATGTGCCTCTCACATCTAGCCTGTAGGAATTCAGGTTGGCAAGTTCTATGGGGAAGCCCATTGCTGCCTATGGTGGAAACGGCATGGGAGATTTCAGTTTCAAAATCTCTGTGAAAAAGCGTCAGAGAAGCTTCTCCGTTTAGAATCCAGCATATCTCACTGAACCGAAGAAGTGGTAGTTAGAAGGGAGTTAGAGCTGCAAGCAGTTTGGTTTGGGAAATTAGACGCGAAATGAAACTGCAAAGGCCTTCCAACAGCCTTGGAAAACTGTGTTCTATATCTCTGCCAAACAAACTCCCCGGAGGTTGAGCTTTCAGAAGCTAGTTTAACTCTAAGGGAGGAAGCAGCAGAATGTGCCTCTCACATCTAGCCTGTAGGAATTCAGGTTGGCAAGTTCTATGGGGAAGCCCATTGCTGCCTATGGTGGAAACGGCATGGGAGATTTCAGTTTCAAAATCTCTGTGAAAAAGCGTCAGAGAAGCTTCTCCGTTTAGAATCCAGCATATCTCACTGAACCGAAGAAGTGGTAGTTAGAAGGGAGTTAGAGCTGCAAGCAGTTTGGTTTGGGAAATTAGATGCGAAATGACACTGCAAAGGCCTTCCAACAGGCTTGGAAAAGTGTGTTCTATATCTCTGCCAAACAGACTCCCCGGAGGTTGAGCTTTCAGAAGCAAGCTTAACTCTTAGGGAGGAAGCAGCAGAATGTGCCTCTCACATCTAGCCTGTAGGAATTCAGGTTGGCAAGTTCTATGGGGAAGCCCATTGCTGCCTATGGTAGAAACGGCATGGGAGATTTCAGTTTCAAAATCTCTGTGAAAAAGCGTCAGAGAAGCTTCTCCGTTTAGAATCCAGCATATCTCACTGAACCGAAGAAGTGGTAGTTAGAAGGCAGTTAGAGCTGCAAGCAGTTTGGTTTGGGAAATTAGACGCGAAATGAAACTGCAAATGCCTTCCAACAGGCTTGGAAAAGTGTGTTCTATATCTCTGCCAAACAGACTCCCTGGAGGTTGAGGTTTCAGAAGCTAGTTTAACTCTAAGGGAGGAAGCAGCAGAATGTGCCTCTCACATCTAGCCTGTAGGAATTCAGGTTGGCAAGTTCTATGGGGAAGCCCATTGGCGCCTTCGTTGGAAACGGGTTTGGAAATATCAGTTTCAAAATCTCTGTGAAAAAGCGTCAGAGAAGCTTCTCCGTTTAGAATCCAGCATATCTCACTGAACCGAAGAAGTCGTAGTTAGAAGGGAGTTAGAGCTGCAACTAGTTTTGTTTGGGAAATTAGACGCGAAATGAAACTGCAAATGCCTTCCAACAGGCTTGGAAAAGTGTGTTCTATATCTCTGCCAAACAAACTCCCCGGAGGTTGAGCTTTCAGAAGCTAGTTTAACTCTAAGGGAGGAAGCAGCAGAATGTGCCTCTCACATCTAGCCTGTAGGAATTCAGGTTGGCAAGTTCTATGGGGAAGCCCATTGCTGCCTATGGTGGAAACGGCATGGGAGATTTCAGTTTCAAAATCTCTGTGAAAAAGCGTCAGAGAAGCTTCTCCGTTTAGAATCCAGCATATCTCACTGAACCGAAGAAGTGGTAGTTAGAAGGCAGTTAGAGCTGCAAGCAGTTTGGTTTGGGAAATTAGACGCGAAATGAAACTGCAAATGCCTTCCAACAGGCTTGGAAAAGTGTGTTCTATATCTCTGCCAAACAAACTCCCCGGAGGTTGAGCTTTCAGAAGCTAGTTTAACTCTAAGGGAGGAAGCAGCAGAATGTGCCTCTCACATCTAGCCTGTAGGAATTCAGGTTGGCAAGTTCTATGGGGAAGCCCATTGGCGCCTTCGTTGGAAACGGGTTTGGAAATTTCAGTTTCAAAATTTCTGTGAAAAAGCGTCAGAGAAGCTTCTCCGTTTAGAATCCAGCATATCTCACTGAACCGAAGAAGTGGTAGTTAGAAGGGAGTTAGAGCTGCAAGCAGTTTGGTTTGGGAAATTAGACGCGAAATGAAACTGCAAATGCCTTCCAACAGGCTTGGAAAAGTGTGTTCTATATCTCTGCCAAACAAACTCCCCGGAGGTTGAGCTTTCAGAAGCTAGTTTAACTCTAAGGGAGGAAGCAGCAGAATGTGCCTCTCACATCTAGCCTGTAGGAATTCAGGTTGGCAAGTTCTATGGGGAAGCCCATTGCTGCCTATGGTGGAAACGGCATGGGAGATTTCAGTTTCAAAATCTCTGTGAAAAAGCGTCAGAGAAGCTTCTCCGTTTAGAATCCAGCATATCAAACTGAACCGAAGAAGTGGTAGTTAGAAGGGAGTTAGAGCTGCAAGCAGTTTGGTTTGGGAAATTAGATGCGAAATGACACTGCAAAGGCCTTCCAACAGGCTTGGAAAAGTGTGTTTTATATCTCTGCCAAACAGACTCCCCGGAGGTTGAGCTTTCACAAGCAAGCTTAACTCTTAGGGAGGAAGCAGCAGAATGTGCCTCTCACATCTAGCCTGTAGGAATTCAGGTTGGCAAGTTCTATGGGGAAGCCCATTGCTGCCTATGGTGGAAACGGCATGGGAGATTTCAGTTTCAAAATCTCTGTGAAAAAGCGTCAGAGAAGCTTCTCCGTTTAGAATCCAGCATATCTCACTGAACCGAAGAAGTGGTAGTTAGAAGGCAGTTAGAGCTGCAAGCAGTTTGGTTTGGGAAATTAGACGCGAAATGAAACTGCAAATGCCTTCCAACAGGCTTGGAAAAGTGTGTTCTATATCTCTGCCAAACAGACTCCCTGGAGGTTGAGCTTTCAGAAGCTAGTTTAACTCTAAGGGAGGAAGCAGCAGAATGTGCCTCTCACATCTAGCCTGTAGGAATTCAGGTTGGCAAGTTCTATGGGGAAGCCCATTGGCGCCTTCGTTGGAAACGGGTTTGGAAATTTCAGTTTCAAAATCTCTGTGAAAAAGCGTCAGAGAAGCTTCTCCGTTTAGAATCCAGCATATCTCACTGAACCGAAGAAGTGGTAGTTAGAAGGGTGTTAGAGCTGCAAGCAGTTTGGTTTGGGAAATTAGACGCGAAATGAAACTGCAAATGCCTTCCAACAGGCTTGGAAAAGTGTGTTCTATATCTCTGCCAAACAAACTCCCCGGAGGTTGAGCTTTCAGAAGCAAGTTTAACTCTAAGGGAGGAAGCAGCAGAATGTGCCTCTCACATCTAGCCTGTAGGAATTCAGGTTGGCAAGTTCTATGGGGAAGCCCATTGCTGCCTATGGTGGAAACGGCATGGGAGATTTCAGTTTCAAAATCTCTGTGAAAAAGCGTCAGAGAAGCTTCTCCGTTTAGAATCCAGCATATCTCACTGAACCGAAGAAGTGGTAGTTAGAAGGGAGTTAGAGCTGCAAGCAGTTTGGTTTGGGAAATTAGACGCGAAATGAAACTGCAAATGCCTTCCAACAGGCTTGGAAAAGTGTGTTCTATATCTCTGCCAAACAAACTCCCCGGAGGTTGAGCTTTCAGAAGCTAGTTTAACTCTAAGGGAGGAAGCAGCAGAATGTGCCTCTCACATCTAGCCTGTAGGAATTCAGGTTGGCAAGTTCTATGGGGAAGCCCATTGCTGCCTATGGTGGAAACGGCATGGGAGATTTCAGTTTCAAAATCTCTGTGAAAAAGCGTCAGAGAAGCTTCTCCGTTTAGGATCCAGCATATCAAACTGAACCGAAGAAGTGGTAGTTAGAAGGGAGTTAGAGCTGCAAGCAGTTTGGTTTGGGAAATTAGATGCGAAATGACACTGCAAAGGCCTTCCAACAGGCTTGGAAAAGTGTGTTTTATATCTCTGCCAAACAGACTCCCCGGAGGTTGAGCTTTCACAAGCAAGCTTAACTCTTAGGGAGGAAGCAGCAGAATGTGCCTCTCACATCTAGCCTGTAGGAATTCAGGTTGGCAAGTTCTATGGGGAAGCCCATTGCTGCCTATGGTGGAAACGGCATGGGAGATTTCAGTTTCAAAATCTCTGTGAAAAAGCGTCAGAGAAGCTTCTCCGTTTAGAATCCAGCATATCTCACTGGACCGAAGAAGTGGTAGTTAGAAGGCAGTTAGAGCTGCAAGCAGTTTGGTTTGGGAAATTAGACGCGAAATGAAACTGCAAATGCCTTCCAACAGGCTTGGAAAAGTGTGTTCTATATCTCTGCCAAACAGACTCCCTGGAGGTTGAGCTTTCAGAAGCTAGTTTAACTCTAAGGGAGGAAGCAGCAGAATGTGCCTCTCACATCTAGCCTGTAGGAATTCAGGTTGGCAAGTTCTATGGGGAAGCCCATTGGCGCCTTCGTTGGAAACGGGTTTGGAAATTTCAGTTTCAAAATCTCTGTGAAAAAGCGTCAGAGAAGCTTCTCCGTTTAGAATCCAGCATATCTCACTGAACCGAAGAAGTGGTAGTTAGAAGGGTGTTAGAGCTGCAAGCAGTTTGGTTTGGGAAATTAGACGCGAAATGAAACTGCAAATGCCTTCCAACAGGCTTGGAAAAGTGTGTTCTATATCTCTGCCAAACAAACTCCCCGGAGGTTGAGCTTTCAGAAGCAAGTTTAACTCTAAGGGAGGAAGCAGCAGAATGTGCCTCTCACATCTAGCCTGTAGGAATTCAGGTTGGCAAGTTCTATGGGGAAGCCCATTGCTGCCTATGGTGGAAACGGCATGGGAGATTTCAGTTTCAAAATCTCTGTGAAAAAGCGTCAGAGAAGCTTCTCCGTTTAGAATCCAGCATATCTCACTGAACCGAAGAAGTGGTAGTTAGAAGGGAGTTAGAGCTGCAAGCAGTTTGGTTTGGGAAATTAGACGCGAAATGAAACTGCAAATGCCTTCCAACAGGCTTGGAAAAGTGTGTTCTATATCTCTGCCAAACAAACTCCCCGGAGGTTGAGCTTTCAGAAGCAAGTTTAACTCTAAGGGAGGAAGCAGCAGAATGTGCCTCTCACATCTAGCCTGTAGGAATTCAGGTTGGCAAGTTCTATGGGGAAGCCCATTGCTGCCTATGGTGGAAACGGCATGGGAGATTTCAGTTTCAAAATCTCTGTGAAAAAGCGTCAGAGAAGCTTCTCCGTTTAGAATCCAGCATATCTCACTGAACCGAAGAAGTGGTAGTTAGAAGGGAGTTAGAGCTGCAAGCAGTTTGGTTTGGGAAATTAGACGCGAAATGAAACTGCAAATGCCTTCCAACAGGCTTGGAAAAGTGTGTTCTATATCTCTGCCAAACAAACTCCCCGGAGGTTGAGCTTTCAGAAGCTAGTTTAACTCTAAGGGAGGAAGCAGCAGAATGTGCCTCTCACATCTAGCCTGTAGGAATTCAGGTTGGCAAGTTCTATGGGGAAGCCCATTGCTGCCTATGGTGGAAACGGCATGGGAGATTTCAGTTTCAAAATCTCTGTGAAAAAGCGTCAGAGAAGCTTCTCCGTTTAGGATCCAGCATATCAAACTGAACCGAAGAAGTGGTAGTTAGAAGGGAGTTAGAGCTGCAAGCAGTTTGGTTTGGGAAATTAGATGCGAAATGACACTGCAAAGGCCTTCCAACAGGCTTGGAAAAGTGTGTTTTATATCTCTGCCAAACAGACTCCCCGGAGGTTGAGCTTTCACAAGCAAGCTTAACTCTTAGGGAGGAAGCAGCAGAATGTGCCTCTCACATCTAGCCTGTAGGAATTCAGGTTGGCAAGTTCTATGGGGAAGCCCATTGCTGCCTATGGTGGAAACGGCATGGGAGATTTCAGTTTCAAAATCTCTGTGAAAAAGCGTCAGAGAAGCTTCTCCGTTTAGAATCCAGCATATCTCACTGGACCGAAGAAGTGGTAGTTAGAAGGCAGTTAGAGCTGCAAGCAGTTTGGTTTGGGAAATTAGACGCGAAATGAAACTGCAAATGCCTTCCAACAGGCTTGGAAAAGTGTGTTCTATATCTCTGCCAAACAGACTCCCTGGAGGTTGAGCTTTCAGAAGCTAGTTTAACTCTAAGGGAGGAAGCAGCAGAATGTGCCTCTCACATCTAGCCTGTAGGAATTCAGGTTGGCAAGTTCTATGGGGAAGCCCATTGGCGCCTTCGTTGGAAACGGGTTTGGAAATTTCAGTTTCAAAATCTCTGTGAAAAAGCGTCAGAGAAGCTTCTCCGTTTAGAATCCAGCATATCTCACTGAACCGAAGAAGTGGTAGTTAGAAGGGAGTTAGAGCTGCAAGCAGTTTGGTTTGGGAAATTAGACGCGAAATGAAACTGCAAATGCCTTCCAACAGGCTTGGAAAAGTGTGTTCTATATCTCTGCCAAACAAACTCCCCGGAGGTTGAGCTTTCAGAAGCAAGTTTAACTCTAAGGGAGGAAGCAGCAGAATGTGCCTCTCACATCTAGCCTGTAGGAATTCAGGTTGGCAAGTTCTATGGGGAAGCCCATTGCTGCCTATGGTGGAAACGGCATGGGAGATTTCAGTTTCAAAATCTCTGTGAAAAAGCGTCAGAGAAGCTTCTCCGTTTAGAATCCAGCATATCTCACTGAACCGAAGAAGTGGTAGTTAGAAGGCAGTTAGAGCTGCAAGCAGTTTGGTTTGGGAAATTAGACGCGAAATGAAACTGCAAATGCCTTCCAACAGGCTTGGAAAAGTGTGTTCTATATCTCTGCCAAACAAACTCCCCGGAGGTTGAGCTTTCAGAAGCTAGTTTAACTCTAAGGGAGGAAGCAGCAGAATGTGCCTCTCACATCTAGCCTGTAGGAATTCAGGTTGGCAAGTTCTATGGGGAAGCCCATTGCTGCCTATGGTGGAAACGGCATGGGAGATTTCAGTTTCAAAATCTCTGTGAAAAAGCGTCAGAGAAGCTTCTCCGTTTAGAATCCAGCATATCTCACTGAACCGAAGAAGTGGTAGTTAGAAGGGAGTTAGAGCTGCAAGCAGTTTGGTTTGGGAAATTAGATGCGAAATGACACTGCAAAGGCCTTCCAACAGGCTTGGAAAAGTGTGTTCTATATCTCTGCCAAACAGACTCCCTGGAGGTTGAGCTTTCAGAAGCTAGTTTAACTCTAAGGGAGGAAGCAGCAGAATGTGCCTCTCACATCTAGCCTGTAGGAATTCAGGTTGGCAAGTTCTATGGGGAAGCCCATTGGCGCCTTCGTTGGAAACGGGTTTGGAAATTTCAGTTTCAAAATCTCTGTGAAAAAGCGTCAGAGAAGCTTCTCCGTTTAGAATCCAGCATATCTCACTGAACCGAAGAAGTGGTAGTTAGAAGGCAGTTAGAGCTGCAAGCAGTTTGGTTTGGGAAATTAGACGCGAAATGAAACTGCAAATGCCTTCCAACAGGCTTGGAAAAGTGTGTTCTATATCTCTGCCGAACAGACTCCCTGGAGGTTGAGCTTTCAGAAGCTAGTTTAACTCTAAGGGAGGAAGCAGCAGAATGTGCCTCTCACATCTAGCCTGTAGGAATTCAGGTTGGCAAGTTCTATGGGGAAGCCCATTGCTGCCTATGGTGGAAACGGCATGGGAGATTTCAGTTTCAAAATCTCTGTGAAAAAGCGTCAGAGAAGCTTCTCCGTTTAGAATCCAGCATATCTCACTGAACCGAAGAAGTGGTAGTTAGAAGGGAGTTAGAGCTGCAAGCAGTTTGGTTTGGGAAATTAGACGCGAAATGAAACTGTAAATGCCTTCCAACAGGCTTGGAAAAGTGTGTTCTATATCTCTGCCAAACAAACTTCCCGGAGGTTGAGCTTTCAGAAGCTAGTTTAACTCTAAGGGAGGAAGCAGCAGAATGTGCCTCTCACATCTAGCCTGTAGGAATTCAGGTTGGCAAGTTCTATGGGGAAGCCCATTGCTGCCTATGGTGGAAACGGCATGGGAGATTTCAGTTTCAAAATCTCTGTGAAAAAGCGTCAGAGAAGCTTCTCCGTTTAGAATCCAGCATATCAAACTGAACCGAAGAAGTGGTAGTTAGAAGGGAGTTAGAGCTGCAAGCAGTTTGGTTTGGGAAATTAGATGCGAAATGACACTGCAAAGGCCTTCCAACAGGCTTGGAAAAGTGTGTTTTATATCTCTGCCAAACAGACTCCCCGGAGGTTGAGCTTTCACAAGCAAGCTTAACTCTTAGGGAGGAAGCAGCAGAATGTGCCTCTCACATCTAGCCTGTAGGAATTCAGGTTGGCAAGTTCTATGGGGAAGCCCATTGCTGCCTATGGTGGAAACGGCATGGGAGATTTCAGTTTCAAAATCTCTGTGAAAAAGCGTCAGAGAAGCTTCTCCGTTTAGAATCCAGCATATCTCACTGAACCGAAGAAGTGGTAGTTAGAAGGGAGTTAGAGCTGCAAGCAGTTTGGATTGGGAAATTAGACGCGAAATGAAACTGCAAATGCCTTCCAACAGGCTTGGAAAAGTGTGTTCTATATCTCTGCCAAACAAACTCCCCGGAGGTTGAGCTTTCAGAAGCTAGTTTAACTCTAAGGGAGGAAGCAGCAGAATGTGCCTCTCACATCTAGCCTGTAGGAATTCAGGTTGGCAAGTTCTATGGGGAAGCCCATTGGCGCCTTCGTTGGAAACGGGTTTGGAAATTTCAGTTTCAAAATCTCTGTGAAAAAGCGTCAGAGAAGCTTCTCCGTTTAGAATCCAGCATATCTCACTGAACCGAAGAAGTGGTAGTTAGAAGGCAGTTAGAGCTGCAAGCAGTTTGGTTTGGGAAATTAGACGCGAAATGAAACTGCAAATGCCTTCCAACAGGCTTGGAAAAGTGTGTTCTATATCTCTGCCAAACAGACTCCCTGGAGGTTGAGCTTTCAGAAGCTAGTTTAACTCTAAGGGAGGAAGCAGCAGAATGTGCCTCTCACATCTAGCCTGTAGGAATTCAGGTTGGCAAGTTCTATGGGGAAGCCCATTGCTGCCTATGGTGGAAACGGCATGGGAGATTTCAGTTTCAAAATCTCTGTGAAAAAGCGTCAGAGAAGCTTCTCCGTTTAGAATCCAGCATATCTCACTGAACCGAAGAAGTGGTAGTTAGAAGGGAGTTAGAGCTGCAAGCAGTTTGGTTTGGGAAATTAGACGCGAAATGAAACTGCAAATGCCTTCCAACAGGCTTGGAAAAGTGTGTTCTATATCTCTGCCAAACAAACCCCCCGGAGGTTGAGCTTTCAGAAGCAAGTTTAACTCTAAGGGAGGAAGCAGCAGAATGTGCCTCTCACATCTAGCCTGTAGGAGTTCAGGTTGGCAAGTTCTATGGGGAAGCCCATTGCTGCCTATGGTGGAAACGGCATGGGAGATTTCAGTTTCAAAATCTCTGTGAAAAAGCGTCAGAGAAGCTTCTCCGTTTAGAATCCAGCATATCTCACTGAACCGAAGAAGTGGTAGTTAGAAGGGTGTTAGAGCTGCAAGCAGTTTGGTTTGGGAAATTAGACGCGAAATGAAACTGCAAATGCCTTCCAACAGGCTTGGAAAAGTGTGTTCTATATCTCTGCCAAACAAACTCCCCGGAGGTTGAGCTTTCAGAAGCAAGTTTAACTCTAAGGGAGGAAGCAGCAGAATGTGCCTCTCACATCTAGCCTGTAGGAATTCAGGTTGGCAAGTTCTATGGGGAAGCCCATTGCTGCCTATGGTGGAAACGGCATGGGAGATTTCAGTTTCAAAATCTCTGTGAAAAAGCGTCAGAGAAGCTTCTCCGTTTAGAATCCAGCATATCTCACTGAACCGAAGAAGTGGTAGTTAGAAGGGAGTTAGAGCTGCAAGCAGTTTGGTTTGGGAAATTAGACGCGAAATGAAACTGCAAATGCCTTCCAACAGGCTTGGAAAAGTGTGTTCTATATCTCTGCCAAACAAACTCCCCGGAGGTTGAGCTTTCAGAAGCAAGTTTAACTCTAAGGGAGGAAGCAGCAGAATGTGCCTCTCACATCTAGCCTGTAGGAATTCAGGTTGGCAAGTTCTATGGGGAAGCCCATTGCTGCCTATGGTGGAAACGGCATGGGAGATTTCAGTTTCAAAATCTCTGTGAAAAAGCGTCAGAGAAGCTTCTCCGTTTAGAATCCAGCATATCTCACTGAACCGAAGAAGTGGTAGTTAGAAGGGAGTTAGAGCTGCAAGCAGTTTGGTTTGGGAAATTAGACGCGAAATGAAACTGCAAAGGCCTTCCAACAGGCTTGGAAAAGTGTGTTCTATATCTCTGCCAAACAAACTCCCCGGAGGTTGAGCTTTCAGAAGCTAGTTTAACTCTAAGGGAGGAAGCAGCAGAATGTGCCTCTCACATCTAGCCTGTAGGAATTCAGGTTGGCAAGTTCTATGGGGAAGCCCATTGCTGCCTATGGTGGAAACGGCATGGGAGATTTCAGTTTCAAAATCTCTGTGAAAAAGCGTCAGAGAAGCTTCTCCGTTTAGGATCCAGCATATCAAACTGAACCGAAGAAGTGGTAGTTAGAAGGGAGTTAGAGCTGCAAGCAGTTTGGTTTGGGAAATTAGATGCGAAATGACACTGCAAAGGCCTTCCAACAGGCTTGGAAAAGTGTGTTTTATATCTCTGCCAAACAGACTCCCCGGAGGTTGAGCTTTCACAAGCAAGCTTAACTCTTAGGGAGGAAGCAGCAGAATGTGCCTCTCACATCTAGCCTGTAGGAATTCAGGTTGGCAAGTTCTATGGGGAAGCCCATTGCTGCCTATGGTGGAAACGGCATGGGAGATTTCAGTTTCAAAATCTCTGTGAAAAAGCGTCAGAGAAGCTTCTCCGTTTAGAATCCAGCATATCTCACTGGACCGAAGAAGTGGTAGTTAGAAGGCAGTTAGAGCTGCAAGCAGTTTGGTTTGGGAAATTAGACGCGAAATGAAACTGCAAATGCCTTCCAACAGGCTTGGAAAAGTGTGTTCTATATCTCTGCCAAACAGACTCCCTGGAGGTTGAGCTTTCAGAAGCTAGTTTAACTCTAAGGGAGGAAGCAGCAGAATGTGCCTCTCACATCTAGCCTGTAGGAATTCAGGTTGGCAAGTTCTATGGGGAAGCCCATTGGCGCCTTCGTTGGAAACGGGTTTGGAAATTTCAGTTTCAAAATCTCTGTGAAAAAGCGTCAGAGAAGCTTCTCCGTTTAGAATCCAGCATATCTCACTGAACCGAAGAAGTGGTAGTTAGAAGGGAGTTAGAGCTGCAAGCAGTTTGGTTTGGGAAATTAGACGCGAAATGAAACTGCAAATGCCTTCCAACAGGCTTGGAAAAGTGTGTTCTATATCTCTGCCAAACAAACTCCCCGGAGGTTGAGCTTTCAGAAGCAAGTTTAACTCTAAGGGAGGAAGCAGCAGAATGTGCCTCTCACATCTAGCCTGTAGGAATTCAGGTTGGCAAGTTCTATGGGGAAGCCCATTGCTGCCTATGGTGGAAACGGCATGGGAGATTTCAGTTTCAAAATCTCTGTGAAAAAGCGTCAGAGAAGCTTCTCCGTTTAGAATCCAGCATATCTCACTGAACCGAAGAAGTGGTAGTTAGAAGGCAGTTAGAGCTGCAAGCAGTTTGGTTTGGGAAATTAGACGCGAAATGAAACTGCAAATGCCTTCCAACAGGCTTGGAAAAGTGTGTTCTATATCTCTGCCAAACAAACTCCCCGGAGGTTGAGCTTTCAGAAGCTAGTTTAACTCTAAGGGAGGAAGCAGCAGAATGTGCCTCTCACATCTAGCCTGTAGGAATTCAGGTTGGCAAGTTCTATGGGGAAGCCCATTGCTGCCTATGGTGGAAACGGCATGGGAGATTTCAGTTTCAAAATCTCTGTGAAAAAGCGTCAGAGAAGCTTCTCCGTTTAGAATCCAGCATATCTCACTGAACCGAAGAAGTGGTAGTTAGAAGGGAGTTAGAGCTGCAAGCAGTTTGGTTTGGGAAATTAGATGCGAAATGACACTGCAAAGGCCTTCCAACAGGCTTGGAAAAGTGTGTTCTATATCTCTGCCAAACAGACTCCCTGGAGGTTGAGCTTTCAGAAGCTAGTTTAACTCTAAGGGAGGAAGCAGCAGAATGTGCCTCTCACATCTAGCCTGTAGGAATTCAGGTTGGCAAGTTCTATGGGGAAGCCCATTGGCGCCTTCGTTGGAAACGGGTTTGGAAATTTCAGTTTCAAAATCTCTGTGAAAAAGCGTCAGAGAAGCTTCTCCGTTTAGAATCCAGCATATCTCACTGAACCGAAGAAGTGGTAGTTAGAAGGCAGTTAGAGCTGCAAGCAGTTTGGTTTGGGAAATTAGACGCGAAATGAAACTGCAAATGCCTTCCAACAGGCTTGGAAAAGTGTGTTCTATATCTCTGCCGAACAGACTCCCTGGAGGTTGAGCTTTCAGAAGCTAGTTTAACTCTAAGGGAGGAAGCAGCAGAATGTGCCTCTCACATCTAGCCTGTAGGAATTCAGGTTGGCAAGTTCTATGGGGAAGCCCATTGCTGCCTATGGTGGAAACGGCATGGGAGATTTCAGTTTCAAAATCTCTGTGAAAAAGCGTCAGAGAAGCTTCTCCGTTTAGAATCCAGCATATCTCACTGAACCGAAGAAGTGGTAGTTAGAAGGGAGTTAGAGCTGCAAGCAGTTTGGTTTGGGAAATTAGACGCGAAATGAAACTGTAAATGCCTTCCAACAGGCTTGGAAAAGTGTGTTCTATATCTCTGCCAAACAAACTTCCCGGAGGTTGAGCTTTCAGAAGCTAGTTTAACTCTAAGGGAGGAAGCAGCAGAATGTGCCTCTCACATCTAGCCTGTAGGAATTCAGGTTGGCAAGTTCTATGGGGAAGCCCATTGCTGCCTATGGTGGAAACGGCATGGGAGATTTCAGTTTCAAAATCTCTGTGAAAAAGCGTCAGAGAAGCTTCTCCGTTTAGAATCCAGCATATCAAACTGAACCGAAGAAGTGGTAGTTAGAAGGGAGTTAGAGCTGCAAGCAGTTTGGTTTGGGAAATTAGACGCGAAATGAAACTGCAAATGCCTTCCAACAGGCTTGGAAAAGTGTGTTTTATATCTCTGCCAAACAGACTCCCCGGAGGTTGAGCTTTCACAAGCAAGCTTAACTCTTAGGGAGGAAGCAGCAGAATGTGCCTCTCACATCTAGCCTGTAGGAATTCAGGTTGGCAAGTTCTATGGGGAAGCCCATTGCTGCCTATGGTGGAAACGGCATGGGAGATTTCAGTTTCAAAATCTCTGTGAAAAAGCGTCAGAGAAGCTTCTCCGTTTAGAATCCAGCATATCTCACTGAACCGAAGAAGTGGTAGTTAGAAGGGAGTTAGAGCTGCAAGCAGTTTGGATTGGGAAATTAGACGCGAAATGAAACTGCAAATGCCTTCCAACAGGCTTGGAAAAGTGTGTTCTATATCTCTGCCAAACAAACTCCCCGGAGGTTGAGCTTTCAGAAGCTAGTTTAACTCTAAGGGAGGAAGCAGCAGAATGTGCCTCTCACATCTAGCCTGTAGGAATTCAGGTTGGCAAGTTCTATGGGGAAGCCCATTGGCGCCTTCGTTGGAAACGGGTTTGGAAATTTCAGTTTCAAAATCTCTGTGAAAAAGCGTCAGAGAAGCTTCTCCGTTTAGAATCCAGCATATCTCACTGAACCGAAGAAGTGGTAGTTAGAAGGCAGTTAGAGCTGCAAGCAGTTTGGTTTGGGAAATTAGACGCGAAATGAAACTGCAAATGCCTTCCAACAGGCTTGGAAAAGTGTGTTCTATATCTCTGCCAAACAGACTCCCTGGAGGTTGAGCTTTCAGAAGCTAGTTTAACTCTAAGGGAGGAAGCAGCAGAATGTGCCTCTCACATCTAGCCTGTAGGAATTCAGGTTGGCAAGTTCTATGGGGAAGCCCATTGCTGCCTATGGTGGAAACGGCATGGGAGATTTCAGTTTCAAAATCTCTGTGAAAAAGCGTCAGAGAAGCTTCTCCGTTTAGAATCCAGCATATCTCACTGAACCGAAGAAGTGGTAGTTAGAAGGGAGTTAGAGCTGCAAGCAGTTTGGTTTGGGAAATTAGACGCGAAATGAAACTGCAAATGCCTTCCAACAGGCTTGGAAAAGTGTGTTCTATATCTCTGCCAAACAAACCCCCCGGAGGTTGAGCTTTCAGAAGCAAGTTTAACTCTAAGGGAGGAAGCAGCAGAATGTGCCTCTCACATCTAGCCTGTAGGAGTTCAGGTTGGCAAGTTCTATGGGGAAGCCCATTGCTGCCTATGGTGGAAACGGCATGGGAGATTTCAGTTTCAAAATCTCTGTGAAAAAGCGTCAGAGAAGCTTCTCCGTTTAGAATCCAGCATATCTCACTGAACCGAAGAAGTGGTAGTTAGAAGGGAGTTAGAGCTGAAAGCAGTTTGGTTTGGGAAATTAGATGCAAAATGACACTGCAAAGGCCTTCCAACAGGCTTGGAAAAGTGTGTTTTATATCTCTGCCAAACAGACTCCCCGGAGGTTGAGCTTTCAGAAGCAAGCTTAACTCTTAGGGAGGAAGCAGCAGAATGTGCCTCTCACATCTAGCCTGTAGGAATTCAGGTTGGCAAGTTCTATGGGGAAGCCCATTGCTGCCTATGGTGGAAACGGCATGGGAGATTTCAGTTTCAAAATCTCTGTGAAAAAGCGTCAGAGAAGCTTCTCCGTTTAGAATCCAGCATATCTCACTGAACCGAAGAAGTGGTAGTTAGAAGGCAGTTAGAGCTGCAAGCAGTTTGGTTTGGGAAATTAGACGCGAAATGAAACTGCAAATGCCTTCCAACAGGCTTGGAAAAGTGTGTTCTATATCTCTGCCAAACAGACTCCCTGGAGGTTGAGCTTTCAGAAGCTAGTTTAACTCTAAGGGAGGAAGCAGCAGAATGTGCCTCTCACATCTAGCCTGTAGGAATTCAGGTTCCAAGTTCTATGGGGAAGCCCATTGCTGCCTATGGTGGAAACGGCATGGGAGATTTCAGTTTCAAAATCTCTGTGAAAAAGCGTCAGAGAAGCTTCTCCGTTTAGAATCCAGCATATCTCACTGAACCGAAGAAGTGGTAGTTAGAAGGGAGTTAGAGCTGCAAGCAGTTTGGTTTGGGAAATTAGACGCGAAATGAAACTGCAAATGCCTTCCAACAGGCTTGGAAAAGTGTGTTCTATATCTCTGCCAAACAGACTCCCCGGAGGTTGAGCTTTCAGCAGCAAGTTTAACTCTAAGGGAGGAAGCAGCAGAATGTGCCTCTCACATCTAGCCTGTAGGAATTCAGGTTGGCAAGTTCTATGGGGAAGCCCATTGCTGCCTATGGTGGAAACGGCATGGGAGATTTCAGTTTCAAAATCTCTGTGAAAAAGCGTCAGAGAAGCTTCTCCGTTTAGAATCCAGCATATCTCACTGAACCGAAGAAGTGGTAGTTAGAAGGGAGTTAGAGCTGCAAGCAGTTTGGTTTGGGAAATTAGACGCGAAATGAAACTGCAAATGCCTTCCAACAGGCTTGGAAAAGTGTGTTCTATATCTCTGCCAAACAAACTCCCCGGAGGTTGAGCTTTCAGAAGCTAGTTTAACTCTAAGGGAGGAAGCAGCAGAATGTGCCTCTCACATCTAGCCTGTAGGAATTCAGGTTGGCAAGTTCTATGGGGAAGCCCATTGCTGCCTATGGTGGAAACGGCATGGGAGATTTCAGTTTCAAAATCTCTGTGAAAAAGCGTCAGAGAAGCTTCTCCGTTTAGAATCCAGCATATCTCACTGAACCGAAGAAGTGGTAGTTAGAAGGGAGTTAGAGCTGCAAACAGTTTGGTTTGGGAAATTAGATGCGAAATGACACTGCAAAGGCCTTCCAACAGGCTTGGAAAAGTGTGTTCTATATCTCTGCCAAACAGACTCCCCGGAGGTTGAGCTTTCAGAAGCAAGCTTAACTCTTAGGGAGGAAGCAGCAGAATGTGCCTCTCACATCTAGCCTGTAGGAATTCAGGTTGGCAAGTTCTATGGGGAAGCCCATTGCTGCCTATGGTGGAAACGGCATGGGAGATTTCAGTTTCAAAATCTCTGTGAAAAAGCGTCAGAGAAGCTTCTCCGTTTAGAATCCAGCATATCTCACTGAACCGAAGAAGTGGTAGTTAGAAGGCAGTTAGAGCTGCAAGCAGTTTGGTTTGGGAAATTAGACGCGAAATGAAACTGCAAATGCCTTCCAACAGGCTTGGAAAAGTGTGTTCTATATCTCTGCCAAACAGACTCCCTGGAGGTTGAGCTTTCAGAAGCTAGTTTAACTCTAAGGGAGGAAGCAGCAGAATGTGCCTCTCACATCTAGCCTGTAGGAATTCAGGTTGGCAAGTTCTATGGGGAAGCCCATTGCTGGCTATGGTGGAAACAGCATGGGAGATTTCAGTTTCAAAATCTCTGTGAAAAAGCGTCAGAGAAGCTTCTCCGTTTAGAATCCAGCATATCTCACTGAACCGAAGAAGTGGTAGTTAGAAGGCAGTTAGAGCTGCAAGCAGTTTGGTTTGGGAAATTAGACGCGAAATGAAACTGCAAATGCCTTCCAACAGGCTTGGAAAAGTGTGTTCTATATCTCTGCCAAACAAACTCCCCGGAGGTTGAGCTTTCAGAAGCTAGTTTAACTCTAAGGGAGGAAGCAGCAGAATGTGCCTCTCACATCTAGCCTGTAGGAATTCAGGTTGGCAAGTTCTATGGGGAAGCCCATTGGCGCCTTCGTTGGAAACGGGTTTGGAAATTTCAGTTTCAAAATCTCTGTGAAAAAGCGTCAGAGAAGCTTCTCCGTTTAGAATCCAGCATGTCTCACTGAACCGAAGAAGTGGTAGTTAGAAGGGAGTTAGAGCTGCAAGCAGTTTGGTTTGGGAAATTAGACGCGAAATGAAACTGCAAATGCCTTCCAACAGGCTTGGAAAAGTGTGTTCTATATCTCTGCCAAACAAACTCCCCGGAGGTTGAGCTTTCAGAAGCAAGTTTAACTCTAAGGGAGGAAGCAGCAGAATGTGCCTCTCACATCTAGCCTGTAGGAATTCAGGTTGGCAAGTTCTATGGGGAAGCCCATTGCTGCCTATGGTGGAAACGGCATGGGAGATTTCAGTTTCAAAATCTCTGTGAAAAAGCGTCAGAGAAGCTTCTCCGTTTAGAATCCAGCATATCTCACTGAACCGAAGAAGTGGTAGTTAGAAGGGAGTTAGAGCTGCAAGCAGTTTGGTTTGGGAAATTAGACGCGAAATGAAACTGCAAATGCCTTCCAACAGGCTTGGAAAAGTGTGTTCTATATCTCTGCCAAACAAACTCCCCGGAGGTTGAGCTTTCAGAAGCTAGTTTAACTCTAAGGGAGGAAGCAGCAGAATGTGCCTCTCACATCTAGCCTGTAGGAATTCAGGTTGGCAAGTTCTATGGGGAAGCCCATTGGCGCCTTCGTTGGAAACGGGTTTGGAAATTTCAGTTTCAAAATCTCTGTGAAAAAGCGTCAGAGAAGCTTCTCCGTTTAGAATCCAGCATATCTCACTGAACCGAAGAAGTGGTAGTTAGAAGGCAGTTAGAGCTGCAAGCAGTTTGGTTTGGGAAATTAGACGCGAAATGAAACTGCAAATGCCTTCCAACAGGCTTGGAAAAGTGTGTTCTATATCTCTGCCAAACAGACTCCCTGGAGGTTGAGCTTTCAGAAGCTAGTTTAACTCTAAGGGAGGAAGCAGCAGAATGTGCCTCTCACATCTAGCCTGTAGGAATTCAGGTTGGCAAGTTCTATGGGGAAGCCCATTGCTGCCTATGGTGGAAACGGCATGGGAGATTTCAGTTTCAAAATCTCTGTGAAAAAGCGTCAGAGAAGCTTCTCCGTTTAGAATCCAGCATATCTCACTGAACCGAAGAAGTGGTAGTTAGAAGGGAGTTAGATTGCAAGCAGTTTGGTTTGGGAAATTAGACGCGAAATGAAACTGCAAATGCCTTCCAACAGGCTTGGAAAAGTGTGTTCTATATCTCTGCCAAACAAACCCCCCGGAGGTTGAGCTTTCAGAAGCAAGTTTAACTCTAAGGGAGGAAGCAGCAGAATGTGCCTCTCACATCTAGCCTGTAGGAGTTCAGGTTGGCAAGTTCTATGGGGAAGCCCATTGCTGCCTATGGTGGAAACGGCATGGGAGATTTCAGTTTCAAAATCTCTGTGAAAAAGCGTCAGAGAAGCTTCTCCGTTTAGAATCCAGCATATCTCACTGAACCGAAGAAGTGGTAGTTAGAAGGGAGTTAGAGCTGCAAGCAGTTTGGTTTGGGAAATTAGATGCAAAATGACACTGCAAAGGCCTTCCAACAGGCTTGGAAAAGTGTGTTTTATATCTCTGCCAAACAGACTCCCCGGAGGTTGAGCTTTCAGAAGCAAGCTTAACTCTTAGGGAGGAAGCAGCAGAATGTGCCTCTCACATCTAGCCTGTAGGAATTCAGGTTGGCAAGTTCTATGGGGAAGCCCATTGCTGCCTATGGTGGAAACGGCATGGGAGATTTCAGTTTCAAAATCTCTGTGAAAAAGCGTCAGAGAAGCTTCTCCGTTTAGAATCCAGCATATCTCACTGAACCGAAGAAGTGGTAGTTAGAAGGCAGTTAGAGCTGCAAGCAGTTTGGTTTGGGAAATTAGACGCGAAATGAAACTGCAAATGCCTTCCAACAGGCTTGGAAAAGTGTGTTCTATATCTCTGCCAAACAGACTCCCTGGAGGTTGAGCTTTCAGAAGCTAGTTTAACTCTAAGGGAGGAAGCAGCAGAATGTGCCTCTCACATCTAGCCTGTAGGAGTTCAGGTTGGCAAGTTCTATGGGGAAGCCCATTGCTGCCTATGGTGGAAACGGCATGGGAGATTTCAGTTTCAAAATCTCTGTGAAAAAGCGTCAGAGAAGCTTCTCCGTTTAGAATCCAGCATATCTCACTGAACCGAAGAAGTGGTAGTTAGAAGGGAGTTAGAGCTGCAAGCAGTTTGGTTTGGGAAATTAGATGCAAAATGACACTGCAAAGGCCTTCCAACAGGCTTGGAAAAGTGTGTTTTATATCTCTGCCAAACAGACTCCCCGGAGGTTGAGCTTTCAGAAGCAAGCTTAACTCTTAGGGAGGAAGCAGCAGAATGTGCCTCTCACATCTAGCCTGTAGGAATTCAGGTTGGCAAGTTCTATGGGGAAGCCCATTGCTGCCTATGGTGGAAACGGCATGGGAGATTTCAGTTTCAAAATCTCTGTGAAAAAGCGTCAGAGAAGCTTCTCCGTTTAGAATCCAGCATATCTCACTGAACCGAAGAAGTGGTAGTTAGAAGGGAGTTAGAGCTGCAAGCAGTTTGGTTTGGGAAATTAGACGCGAAATGACACTGCAAATGCCTTCCAACAGGTTTGGAAAAGTGTGTTCTATATCTCTGCCAAACAAACTCCCCAGAAGTTGAGCTTTCAGAAGCTAGTTTAACTCTAAGGGAGGAAGCAGCAGAATGTGCCTCTCACATCTAGCCTGTAGGAATTCAGGTTGGCAAGTTCTATGGGGAAGCCCATTGCTGCCTATGGTGGAAACGGCATGGGAGATTTCAGTTTCAAAATCTCTGTGAAAAAGCGTCAGAGAAGCTTCTCCGTTTAGAATCCAGCATATCTCACTGAACCGAAGAAGTGGTAGTTAGAAGGCAGTTAGAGCTGCAAGCAGTTTGGTTTGGGAAATTAGACGCGAAATGAAACTGCAAATGCCTTCCAACAGGCTTGGAAAAGTGTGTTCTATATCTCTGCCAAACAGACTCCCTGGAGGTTGAGCTTTCAGAAGCTAGTTTAACTCTAAGGGAGGAAGCAGCAGAATGTGCCTCTCACATCTAGCCTGTAGGAATTCAGGTTGGCAAGTTCTATGGGGAAGCCCATTGCTGGCTATGGTGGAAACAGCATGGGAGATTTCAGTTTCAAAATCTCTGTGAAAAAGCGTCAGAGAAGCTTCTCCGTTTAGAATCCAGCATATCTCACTGAACCGAAGAAGTGGTAGTTAGAAGGCAGTTAGAGCTGCAAGCAGTTTGGTTTGGGAAATTAGACGCGAAATGAAACTGCAAATGCCTTCCAACAGGCTTGGAAAAGTGTGTTCTATATCTCTGCCAAACAAACTCCCCGGAGGTTGAGCTTTCAGAAGCTAGTTTAACTCTAAGGGAGGAAGCAGCAGAAAGTGCCTCTCACATCTAGCCTGTAGGAATTCAGGTTGGCAAGTTCTATGGGGAAGCCCATTGGCGCCTTCGTTGGAAACGGGTTTGGAAATTTCAGTTTCAAAATCTCTGTGAAAAAGCGTCAGAGAAGCTTCTCCGTTTAGAATCCAGCATATCCACTGAACCGAAGAAGTGGTAGTTAGAAGGGAGTTAGAGCTGCAAGCAGTTTGGTTTGGGAAATTAGACGCGAAATGAAACTGCAAAGGCCTTCCAACAGGCTTGGAAAAGTGTGTTCTATATCTCTGCCAAACAAACTCCCCGGAGGTTGAGCTTTCAGAAGCAAGTTTAACTCTAAGGGAGGAAGCAGCACAATGTGCCTCTCACATCTAGCCTGTAGGAATTCAGGTTGGCAAGTTCTATGGGGAAGCCCATTGCTGCCTATGGTGGAAACGGCATGGGAGATTTCAGTTTCAAAATCTCTGTGAAAAAGCGTCAGAGAAGCTTCTCCGTTTAGAATCCAGCATATCTCACTGAACCGAAGAAGTGGTAGTTAGAAGGGAGTTAGAGCTGCAAGCAGTTTGGTTTGGGAAATTAGACGCGAAATGAAACTGCAAATGCCTTCCAACAGGCTTGGAAAAGTGTGTTCTATATCTCTGCCAAACAAACTCCCCGGAGGTTGAGCTTTCAGAAGCTAGTTTAACTCTAAGGGAGGAAGCAGCAGAATGTGCCTCTCACATCTAGCCTGTAGGAATTCAGGTTGGCAAGTTCTATGGGGAAGCCCATTGCTGCCTATGGTGGAAACGGCATGGGAGATTTCAGTTTCAAAATCTCTGTGAAAAAGCGTCAGAGAAGCTTCTCCGTTTAGAATCCAGCATATCTCACTGAACCGAAGAAGTGGTAGTTAGAAGGGAGTTAGAGCTGCAAACAGTTTGGTTTGGGAAATTAGATGCGAAATGACACTGCAAAGGCCTTCCAACAGGCTTGGAAAAGTGTGTTCTATATCTCTGCCAAACAGACTCCCCGGAGGTTGAGCTTTCAGAAGCAAGCTTTACTCTTAGGGAGGAAGCAGCAGAATGTGCCTCTCACATCTAGCCTGTAGGAATTCAGGTTGGCAAGTTCTATGGGGAAGCCCATTGCTGCCTATGGTGGAAACGGCATGGGAGATTTCAGTTTCAAAATCTCTGTGAAAAAGCGTCAGAGAAGCTTCTCCGTTTAGAATCCAGCATATCTCACTGAACCGAAGAAGTGGTAGTTAGAAGGCAGTTAGAGCTGCAAGCAGTTTGGTTTGGGAAATTAGACGCGAAATGAAACTGCAAATGCCTTCCAACAGGCTTGGAAAAGTGTGTTCTATATCTCTGCCAAACAGACTCCCTGGAGGTTGAGCTTTCAGAAGCTAGTTTAACTCTAAGGGAGGAAGCAGCAGAATGTGCCTCTCACATCTAGCCTGTAGGAATTCAGGTTGGCAAGTTCTATGGGGAAGCCCATTGCTGGCTATGGTGGAAACAGCATGGGAGATTTCAGTTTCAAAATCTCTGTGAAAAAGCGTCAGAGAAGCTTCTCCGTTTAGAATCCAGCATATCTCACTGAACCGAAGAAGTGGTAGTTAGAAGGCAGTTAGAGCTGCAAGCAGTTTGGTTTGGGAAATTAGACGCGAAATGAAACTGCAAATGCCTTCCAACAGGCTTGGAAAAGTGTGTTCTATATCTCTGCCAAACAAACTCCCCGGAGGTTGAGCTTTCAGAAGCTAGTTTAACTCTAAGGGAGGAAGCAGCAGAATGTGCCTCTCACATCTAGCCTGTAGGAATTCAGGTTGGCAAGTTCTATGGGGAAGCCCATTGGCGCCTTCGTTGGAAACGGGTTTGGAAATTTCAGTTTCAAAATCTCTGTGAAAAAGCGTCAGAGAAGCTTCTCCGTTTAGAATCCAGCGTATCTCACTGAACCGAAGAAGTGGTAGTTAGAAGGCAGTTAGAGCTGCAAGCAGTTTGGTTTGGGAAATTAGACGCGAAATGAAACTGCAAATGCCTTCCAACAGGCTTGGAAAAGTGTGTTCTATATCTCTGCCAAACAAACTCCCCGGAGGTTGAGCTTTCAGAAGCAAGTTTAACTCTAAGGGAGGAAGCAGCAGAATGTGCCTCTCACATCTAGCCTGTAGGAATTCAGGTTGGCAAGTTCTATGGGGAAGCCCATTGCTGCCTATGGTGGAAACGGCATGGGAGATTTCAGTTTCAAAATCTCTGTGAAAAAGCGTCAGAGAATCTTCTCCGTTTAGAATCCAGCATATCACACTGAACCGAAGAAGTGGTAGTTAGAAGGGAGTTAGAGCTGCAAGCAGTTTGGTTTGGGAAATTAGACGCGAAATGAAACTGCAAAGGCCTTCCAACAGGCTTGGAAAAGTGTGTTCTATATCTCTGCCAAACAAACTCCCCGGAGGTTGAGCTTTCAGAAGCTAGTTTAACTCTAAGGGAGGAAGCAGCAGAATGTGCCTCTCACATCTAGCCTGTAGGAATTCAGGTTGGCAAGTTCTATGGGGAAGCCCATTGCTGCCTATGGTGGAAACGGCATGGGAGATTTCAGTTTCAAAATCTCTGTGAAAAAGCGTCAGAGAAGCTTCTCCGTTTAGAATCCAGCATATCTCACTGAACCGAAGAAGTGGTAGTTAGAAGGGAGTTAGAGCTGCAAGCAGTTTGGTTTGGGAAATTAGACGCGAAATGAAACTGCAAATGCCTTCCAACAGGGTTGGAAAAGTGTGTTCTATATCTCTGCCAAACAAACTCCCCGGAGGTTGAGCTTTCAGAAGCTAGTTTAACTCTAAGGGAGGAAGCAGCAGAATGTGCCTCTCACATCTAGCCTGTAGGAATTCAGGTTGGCAAGTTCTATGGGGAAGCCCATTGGCGCCTTCGTTGGAAACGGGTTTGGAAATTTCAGTTTCAAAATCTCTGTGAAAAAGCGTCAGAGAAGCTTCTCCGTTTAGAATCCAGCATATCTCACTGAACCGAAGAAGTGGTAGTTAGAAGGGAGTTAGAGCTGCAAGCAGTTTGGTTTGGGAAATTAGACGCGAAATGAAACTGCAAATGCCTTCCAACAGGCTTGGAAAAGTGTGTTCTATATCTCTGCCAAACAAACTCCCCGGAGGTTGAGCTTTCAGAAGCAAGTTTAACTCTAAGGGAGGAAGCAGCAGAATGTGCCTCTCACATCTAGCCTGTAGGAATTCAGGTTGGCAAGTTCTATGGGGAAGCCCATTGCTGCCTATGGTGGAAACGGCATGGGAGATTTCAGTTTCAAAATCTCTGTGAAAAAGCGTCAGAGAAGCTTCTCCGTTTAGAATCCAGCATATCTCACTGAACCGAAGAAGTGGTAGTTAGAAGGGAGTTAGAGCTGCAAGCAGTTTGGTTTGGGAAATTAGACGCGAAATGACACTGCAAATGCCTTCCAACAGGCTTGGAAAAGTGTGTTCTATATCTCTGCCAAACAAACTCCCCGGAGGTTGAGCTTTCAGAAGCTAGTTTAACTCTAAGGGAGGAAGCAGCAGAATGTGCCTCTCACATCTAGCCTGTAGGAATTCAGGTTGGCAAGTTCTATGGGGAAGCCCATTGCTGCCTATGGTGGAAACAGCATGGGAGATTTCAGTTTCAAAATCTCTGTGAAAAAGCGTCAGAGAAGCTTCTCCGTTTAGAATCCAGCATATCTCACTGAACCGAAGAAGTGGTAGTTAGAAGGCAGTTAGAGCTGCAAGCAGTTTGGTTTGGGAAATTAGACGCGAAATGAAACTGCAAATGCCTTCCAACAGGCTTGGAAAAGTGTGTTCTATATCTCTGCCAAACAGACTCCCTGGAGGTTGAGCTTTCAGAAGCTAGTTTAACTCTAAGGGAGGAAGCAGCAGAATGTGCCTCTCACATCTAGCCTGTAGGAATTCAGGTTGGCAAGTTCTATGGGGAAGCCCATTGCTGGCTATGGTGGAAACAGCATGGGAGATTTCAGTTTCAAAATCTCTGTGAAAAAGCGTCAGAGAAGCTTCTCCGTTTAGAATCCAGCATATCTCACTGAACCGAAGAAGTGGTAGTTAGAAGGCAGTTAGAGCTGCAAGCAGTTTGGTTTGGGAAATTAGACGCGAAATGAAACTGCAAATGCCTTCCAACAGGCTTGGAAAAGTGTGTTCTATATCTCTGCCAAACAAACTCCCCGGAGGTTGAGCTTTCAGAAGCTAGTTTAACTCTAAGGGAGGAAGCAGCAGAAAGTGCCTCTCACATCTAGCCTGTAGGAATTCAGGTTGGCAAGTTCTATGGGGAAGCCCATTGGCGCCTTCGTTGGAAACGGGTTTGGAAATTTCAGTTTCAAAATCTCTGTGAAAAAGCGTCAGAGAAGCTTCTCCGTTTAGAATCCAGCATATCCACTGAACCGAAGAAGTGGTAGTTAGAAGGGAGTTAGAGCTGCAAGCAGTTTGGTTTGGGAAATTAGACGCGAAATGAAACTGCAAAGGCCTTCCAACAGGCTTGGAAAAGTGTGTTCTATATCTCTGCCAAACAAACTCCCCGGAGGTTGAGCTTTCAGAAGCAAGTTTAACTCTAAGGGAGGAAGCAGCAGAATGTGCCTCTCACATCTAGCCTGTAGGAATTCAGGTTGGCAAGTTCTATGGGGAAGCCCATTGCTGCCTATGGTGGAAACGGCATGGGAGATTTCAGTTTCAAAATCTCTGTGAAAAAGCGTCAGAGAAGCTTCTCCGTTTAGAATCCAGCATATCTCACTGAACCGAAGAAGTGGTAGTTAGAAGGGAGTTAGAGCTGCAAGCAGTTTGGTTTGGGAAATTAGACGCGAAATGAAACTGCAAATGCCTTCCAACAGGCTTGGAAAAGTGTGTTCTATATCTCTGCCAAACAAACTCCCCGGAGGTTGAGCTTTCAGAAGCTAGTTTAACTCTAAGGGAGGAAGCAGCAGAATGTGCCTCTCACATCTAGCCTGTAGGAATTCAGGTTGGCAAGTTCTATGGGGAAGCCCATTGCTGCCTATGGTGGAAACGGCATGGGAGATTTCAGTTTCAAAATCTCTGTGAAAAAGCGTCAGAGAAGCTTCTCCGTTTAGAATCCAGCATATCTCACTGAACCGAAGAAGTGGTAGTTACAAGGGAGTTAGAGCTGCAAACAGTTTGGTTTGGGAAATTAGATGCGAAATGACACTGCAAAGGCCTTCCAACAGGCTTGGAAAAGTGTGTTCTATATCTCTGCCAAACAGACTCCGCGGAGGTTGAGCTTTCAGAAGCAAGCTTAACTCTTAGGGAGGAAGCAGCAGAATGTGCCTCTCACATCTAGCCTGTAGGAATTCAGGTTGGCAAGTTCTATGGGGAAGCCCATTGCTGCCTATGGTGGAAACGGCATGGGAGATTTCAGTTTCAAAATCTCTGTGAAAAAGCGTCAGAGAAGCTTCTCCGTTTAGAATCCAGCATATCTCACTGAACCGAAGAAGTGGTAGTTAGAAGGCAGTTAGAGCTGCAAGCAGTTTGGTTTGGGAAATTAGACGCGAAATGAAACTGCAAATGCCTTCCAACAGGCTTGGAAAAGTGTGTTCTATATCTCTGCCAAACAGACTCCCTGGAGGTTGAGCTTTCAGAAGCTAGTTTAACTCTAAGGGAGGAAGCAGCAGAATGTGCCTCTCACATCTAGCCTGTAGGAATTCAGGTTGGCAAGTTCTATGGGGAAGCCCATTGCTGGCTATGGTGGAAACAGCATGGGAGATTTCAGTTTCAAAATCTCTGTGAAAAAGCGTCAGAGAAGCTTCTCCGTTTAGAATCCAGCATATCTCACTGAACCGAAGAAGTGGTAGTTAGAAGGCAGTTAGAGCTGCAAGCAGTTTGGTTTGGGAAATTAGACGCGAAATGAAACTGCAAATGCCTTCCAACAGGCTTGGAAAAGTGTGTTCTATATCTCTGCCAAACAAACTCCCCGGAGGTTGAGCTTTCAGAAGCTAGTTTAACTCTAAGGGAGGAAGCAGCAGAATGTGCCTCTCACATCTAGCCTGTAGGAATTCAGGTTGGCAAGTTCTATGGGGAAGCCCATTGGGGCCTTCGTTGGAAACGGGTTTGGAAATTTCAGTTTCAAAATCTCTGTGAAAAAGCGTCAGAGAAGCTTCTCCGTTTAGAATCCAGCATATCTCACTGAACCGAAGAAGTGGTAGTTAGAAGGCAGTTAGAGCTGCAAGCAGTTTGGTTTGGGAAATTAGACGCGAAATGAAACTGCAAATGCCTTCCAACAGGCTTGGAAAAGTGTGTTCTATATCTCTGCCAAACAAACTCCCCGGAGGTTGAGCTTTCAGAAGCAAGTTTAACTCTAAGGGAGGAAGCAGCAGAATGTGCCTCTCACATCTAGCCTGTAGGAATTCAGGTTGGCAAGTTCTATGGGGAAGCCCATTGCTGCCTATGGTGGAAACGGCATGGGAGATTTCAGTTTCAAAATCTCTGTGAAAAAGCGTCAGAGAATCTTCTCCGTTTAGAATCCAGCATATCTCACTGAACCGAAGAAGTGGTAGTTAGAAGGGAGTTAGAGCTGCAAGCAGTTTGGTTTGGGAAATTAGACGCGAAATGAAACTGCAAAGGCCTTCCAACAGGCTTGGAAAAGTGTGTTCTATATCTCTGCCAAACAAACTCCCCGGAGGTTGAGCTTTCAGAAGCTAGTTTAACTCTAAGGGAGGAAGCAGCAGAATGTGCCTCTCACATCTAGCCTGTAGGAATTCAGGTTGGCAAGTTCTATGGGGAAGCCCATTGCTGCCTATGGTGGAAACGGCATGGGAGATTTCAGTTTCAAAATCTCTGTGAAAAAGCATCAGAGAAGCTTCTCCGTTTAGAATCCAGCATATCTCACTGAACCGAAGAAGTGGTAGTTAGAAGGGAGTTAGAGCTGCAAGCAGTTTGGTTTGGGAAATTAGATGCGAAATGACACTGCAAAGGCCTTCCAACAGGCTTGGAAAAGTGTGTTCTATATCTCTGCCAAACAAACTCCCCGGAGGTTGAGCTTTCAGAAGCAAGCTTAACTCTTAGGGAGGAAGCAGCAGAATGTGCCTCTCACATCTAGCCTGTAGGAATTCAGGTTGGCAAGTTCTATGGGGAAGCCCATTGCTGCCTATGGTGGAAACGGCATGGGAGATTTCAGTTTCAAAATCTCTGTGAAAAAGCGTCAGAGAAGCTTCTCCGTTTAGAATCCAGCATATCTCACTGAACCGAAGAAGTGGTAGTTAGAAGGGAGTTAGAGCTGCAAGCAGTTTGGTTTGGGAAATTAGACGCGAAATGAAACTGCAAATGCCTTCCAACAGGCTTGGAAAAGTGTGTTCTATATCTCTGCCAAACAAACTCCCCGGAGGTTGAGCTTTCAGAAGCAAGTTTAACTCTAAGGGAGGAAGCAGCAGAATGTGCCTCTCACATCTAGCCTGTAGGAATTCAGGTTGGCAAGTTCTATGGGGAAGCCCATTGCTGCCTATGGTGGAAACGGCATGGGAGATTTCAGTTTCAAAATCTCTGTGAAAAAGCGTCAGAGAAGCTTCTCCGTTTAGAATCCAGCATATCTCACTGAACCGAAGAAGTGGTAGTTAGAAGGGAGTTAGAGCTGCAAGCAGTTTGGTTTGGGAAATTAGACGCGAAATGAAACTGCAAATGCCTTCCAACAGGCTTGGAAAAGTGTGTTCTATATCTCTGCCAAACAAACTCCCCGGAGGTTGAGCTTTCAGAAGCTAGTTTAACTCTAAGGGAGGAAGCAGCAGAATGTGCCTCTCACATCTAGCCTGTAGGAATTCAGGTTGGCAAGTTCTATGGGGAAGCCCATTGCTGCCTATGGTGGAAACGGCATGGGAGATTTCAGTTTCAAAATCTCTGTGAAAAAGCGTCAGAGAAGCTTCTCCGTTTAGAATCCAGCATATCTCACTGAACCGAAGAAGTGGTAGTTACAAGGGAGTTAGAGCTGCAAACAGTTTGGTTTGGGAAATTAGATGCGAAATGACACTGCAAAGGCCTTCCAACAGGCTTGGAAAAGTGTGTTCTATATCTCTGCCAAACAGACTCCCCGGAGGTTGAGCTTTCAGAAGCAAGCTTAACTCTTAGGGAGGAAGCAGCAGAATGTGCCTCTCACATCTAGCCTGTAGGAATTCAGGTTGGCAAGTTCTATGGGGAAGCCCATTGCTGCCTATGGTGGAAACGGCATGGGAGATTTCAGTTTCAAAATCTCTGTGAAAAAGCGTCAGAGAAGCTTCTCCGTTTAGAATCCAGCATATCTCACTGAACCGAAGAAGTGGTAGTTAGAAGGCAGTTAGAGCTGCAAGCAGTTTGGTTTGGGAAATTAGACGCGAAATGAAACTGCAAATGCCTTCCAACAGGCTTGGAAAAGTGTGTTCTATATCTCTGCCAAACAAACTCCCCGGAGGTTGAGCTTTCAGAAGCTCGTTTAACTCTAAGGGAGGAAGCAGCAGAATGTGCCTCTCACATCTAGCCTGTAGGAATTCAGGTTGGCAAGTTCTATGGGGAAGCCCATTGGCGCCTTCGTTGGAAACGGGTTTGGAAATTTCAGTTTCAAAATCTCTGTGAAAAAGCGTCAGAGAAGCTTCTCCGTTTAGAATCCAGCATATCTCACTGAACCGAAGAAGTGGTAGTTAGAAGGGAGTTAGAGCTGCAAGCAGTTTGGTTTGGGAAATTAGACGCGAAATGAAACTGCAAATGCCTTCCAACAGGCTTGGAAAAGTGTGTTCTATATCTCTGCCAAACAAACTCCCCGGAGGTTGAGCTTTCAGAAGCAAGTTTAACTCTAAGGGAGGAAGCAGCAGAATGTGCCTCTCACATCTAGCCTGTAGGAATTCAGTTTGGCAAGTTCTATGGGGAAGCCCATTGCTGCCTATGGTGGAAACGGCATGGGAGATTTCAGTTTCAAAATCTCTGTGAAAAAGCGTCCGAGAAGCTTCTCCGTTTAGAATCCAGCATATCTCACTGAACCGAAGAAGTGGTAGTTAGAAGGGAGTTAGAGCTGCAAGCAGTTTGGTTTGGGAAATTAGACGCGAAATGACACTGCAAATGCCTTCCAACAGGCTTGGAAAAGTGTGTTCTATATCTCTGCCAAACAAACTCCCCGGAGGTTGAGCTTTCAGAAGCTAGTTTAACTCTAAGGGAGGAAGCAGCAGAATGTGCCTCTCACATCTAGCCTGTAGGAATTCAGGTTGGCAAGTTCTATGGGGAAGCCCATTGCTGCCTATGGTGGAAACGGCATGGGAGATTTCAGTTTCAAAATCTCTGTGAAAAAGCGTCAGAGAAGCTTCTCCGTTTAGAATCCAGCATATCTCACTGAACCGAAGAAGTGGTAGTTAGAAGGCAGTTAGAGCTGCAAGCAGTTTGGTTTGGGAAATTAGACGCGAAATGAAACTGCAAATGCCTTCCAACAGGCTTGGAAAAGTGTGTTCTATATCTCTGCCAAACAGACTCCCTGGAGGTTGAGCTTTCAGAAGCTAGTTTAACTCTAAGGGAGGAAGCAGCAGAATGTGCCTCTCACATCTAGCCTGTAGGAATTCAGGTTGGCAAGTTCTATGGGGAAGCCCATTGCTGGCTATGGTGGAAACAGCATGGGAGATTTCAGTTTCAAAATCTCTGTGAAAAAGCGTCAGAGAAGCTTCTCCGTTTAGAATCCAGCATATCTCACTGAACCGAAGAAGTGGTAGTTAGAAGGCAGTTAGAGCTGCAAGCAGTTTGGTTTGGGAAATTAGACGCGAAATGAAACTGCAAATGCCTTCCAACAGGCTTGGAAAAGTGTGTTCTATATCTCTGCCAAACAAACTCCCCGGAGGTTGAGCTTTCAGAAGCTAGTTTAACTCTAAGGGAGGAAGCAGCAGAATGTGCCTCTCACATCTAGCCTGTAGGAATTCAGGTTGGCAAGTTCTATGGGGAAGCCCATTGGCGCCTTCGTTGGAAACGGGTTTGGAAATTTCAGTTTCAAAATCTCTGTGAAAAAGCGTCAGAGAAGCTTCTCCGTTTAGAATCCAGCATATCTCACTGAACCGAAGAAGTGGTAGTTAGAAGGCAGTTAGAGCTGCAAGCAGTTTGGTTTGGGAAATTAGACGCGAAATGAAACTGCAAATGCCTTCCAACAGGCTTGGAAAAGTGTGTTCTATATCTCTGCCAAACAAACTCCCCGGAGGTTGAGCTTTCAGAAGCAAGTTTAACTCTAAGGGAGGAAGCAGCAGAATGTGCCTCTCACATCTAGCCTGTAGGAATTCAGGTTGGCAAGTTCTATGGGGAAGCCCATTGCTGCCTATGGTGGAAACGGCATGGGAGATTTCAGTTTCAAAATCTCTGTGAAAAAGCGTCAGAGAATCTTCTCCGTTTAGAATCCAGCATATCTCACTGAACCGAAGAAGTGGTAGTTAGAAGGGAGTTAGAGCTGCAAGCAGTTTGGTTTGGGAAATTAGACGCGAAATGAAACTGCAAAGGCCTTCCAACAGGCTTGGAAAAGTGTGTTCTATATCTCTGCCAAACAAACTCCCCGGAGGTTGAGCTTTCAGAAGCTAGTTTAACTCTAAGGGAGGAAGCAGCAGAATGTGCCTCTCACATCTAGCCTGTAGGAATTCAGGTTGGCAAGTTCTATGGGGAAGCCCATTGCTGCCTATGGTGGAAACGGCATGGGAGATTTCAGTTTCAAAATCTCTGTGAAAAAGCATCAGAGAAGCTTCTCCGTTTAGAATCCAGCATATCTCACTGAACCGAAGAAGTGGTAGTTAGAAGGGAGTTAGAGCTGCAAGCAGTTTGGTTTGGGAAATTAGATGCGAAATGACACTGCAAAGGCCTTCCAACAGGCTTGGAAAAGTGTGTTCTATATCTCTGCCAAACAAACTCCCCGGAGGTTGAGCTTTCAGAAGCAAGCTTAACTCTTAGGGAGGAAGCAGCAGAATGTGCCTCTCACATCTAGCCTGTAGGAATTCAGGTTGGCAAGTTCTATGGGGAAGCCCATTGCTGCCTATGGTGGAAACGGCATGGGAGATTTCAGTTTCAAAATCTCTGTGAAAAAGCGTCAGAGAAGCTTCTCCGTTTAGAATCCAGCATATCTCACTGAACCGAAGAAGTGGTAGTTAGAAGGGAGTTAGAGCTGCAAGCAGTTTGGTTTGGGAAATTAGACGCGAAATGAAACTGCAAATGCCTTCCAACAGGCTTGGAAAAGTGTGTTCTATATCTCTGCCAAACAAACTCCCCGGAGGTTGAGCTTTCAGAAGCAAGTTTAACTCTAAGGGAGGAAGCAGCAGAATGTGCCTCTCACATCTAGCCTGTAGGAATTCAGGTTGGCAAGTTCTATGGGGAAGCCCATTGCTGCCTATGGTGGAAACGGCATGGGAGATTTCAGTTTCAAAATCTCTGTGAAAAAGCGTCAGAGAAGCTTCTCCGTTTAGAATCCAGCATATCTCACTGAACCGAAGAAGTGGTAGTTAGAAGGGAGTTAGAGCTGCAAGCAGTTTGGTTTGGGAAATTAGACGCGAAATGAAACTGCAAATGCCTTCCAACAGGCTTGGAAAAGTGTGTTCTATATCTCTGCCAAACAAACTCCCCGGAGGTTGAGCTTTCAGAAGCTAGTTTAACTCTAAGGGAGGAAGCAGCAGAATGTGCCTCTCACATCTAGCCTGTAGGAATTCAGGTTGGCAAGTTCTATGGGGAAGCCCATTGCTGCCTATGGTGGAAACGGCATGGGAGATTTCAGTTTCAAAATCTCTGTGAAAAAGCGTCAGAGAAGCTTCTCCGTTTAGAATCCAGCATATCTCACTGAACCGAAGAAGTGGTAGTTACAAGGGAGTTAGAGCTGCAAACAGTTTGGTTTGGGAAATTAGATGCGAAATGACACTGCAAAGGCCTTCCAACAGGCTTGGAAAAGTGTGTTCTATATCTCTGCCAAACAGACTCCCCGGAGGTTGAGCTTTCAGAAGCAAGCTTAACTCTTAGGGAGGAAGCAGCAGAATGTGCCTCTCACATCTAGCCTGTAGGAATTCAGGTTGGCAAGTTCTATGGGGAAGCCCATTGCTGCCTATGGTGGAAACGGCATGGGAGATTTCAGTTTCAAAATCTCTGTGAAAAAGCGTCAGAGAAGCTTCTCCGTTTAGAATCCAGCATATCTCACTGAACCGAAGAAGTGGTAGTTAGAAGGCAGTTAGAGCTGCAAGCAGTTTGGTTTGGGAAATTAGACGCGAAATGAAACTGCAAATGCCTTCCAACAGGCTTGGAAAAGTGTGTTCTATATCTCTGCCAAACAAACTCCCCGGAGGTTGAGCTTTCAGAAGCTCGTTTAACTCTAAGGGAGGAAGCAGCAGAATGTGCCTCTCACATCTAGCCTGTAGGAATTCAGGTTGGCAAGTTCTATGGGGAAGCCCATTGGCGCCTTCGTTGGAAACGGGTTTGGAAATTTCAGTTTCAAAATCTCTGTGAAAAAGCGTCAGAGAAGCTTCTCCGTTTAGAATCCAGCGTATCTCACTGAACCGAAGAAGTGGTAGTTAGAAGGCAGTTAGAGCTGCAAGCAGTTTGGTTTGGGAAATTAGACGCGAAATGAAACTGCAAATGCCTTCCAACAGGCTTGGAAAAGTGTGTTCTATATCTCTGCCAAACAAACTCCCCGGAGGTTGAGCTTTCAGAAGCAAGTTTAACTCTAAGGGAGGAAGCAGCAGAATGTGCCTCTCACATCTAGCCTGTAGGAATTCAGGTTGGCAAGTTCTATGGGGAAGCCCATTGCTGCCTATGGTGGAAACGTCATGGGAGATTTCAGTTTCAAAATCTCTGTGAAAAAGCGTCAGAGAATCTTCTCCGTTTAGAATCCAGCATATCTCACTGAACCGAAGAAGTGGTAGTTAGAAGGGAGTTAGAGCTGCAAGCAGTTTGGTTTGGGAAATTAGACGCGAAATGAAACTGCAAAGGCCTTCCAACAGGCTTGGAAAAGTGTGTTCTATATCTCTGCCAAACAAACTCCCCGGAGGTTGAGCTTTCAGAAGCTAGTTTAACTCTAAGGGAGGAAGCAGCAGAATGTGCCTCTCACATCTAGCCTGTAGGAATTCAGGTTGGCAAGTTCTATGGGGAAGCCCATTGCTGCCTATGGTGGAAACGGCATGGGAGATTTCAGTTTCAAAATCTCTGTGAAAAAGCATCAGAGAAGCTTCTCCGTTTAGAATCCAGCATATCTCACTGAACCGAAGAAGTGGTAGTTAGAAGGGAGTTAGAGCTGCAAGCAGTTTGGTTTGGGAAATTAGACGCGAAATGAAACTGCAAAGGCCTTCCAACAGGCTTGGAAAAGTGTGTTCTATATCTCTGCCAAACAAACTCCCCGGAGGTTGAGCTTTCAGAAGCTAGTTTAACTCTAAGGGAGGAAGCAGCAGAATGTGCCTCTCACATCTAGCCTGTAGGAATTCAGGTTGGCAAGTTCTATGGGGAAGCCCATTGGCGCCTTCGTTGGAAACGGGTTTGGAAATTTCAGTTTCAAAATCTCTGTGAAAAAGCGTCAGAGAAGCTTCTCCGTTTAGAATCCAGCATATCTCACTGAACCGAAGAAGTGGTAGTTAGAAGGGAGTTAGAGCTGCAAGCAGTTTGGTTTGGGAAATTAGACGCGAAATGAAACTGCAAATGCCTTCCAACAGGCTTGGAAAAGTGTGTTCTATATCTCTGCCAAACAAACTCCCCGGAGGTTGAGCTTTCAGAAGCAAGTTTAACTCTAAGGGAGGAAGCAGCAGAATGTGCCTCTCACATCTAGCCTGTAGGAATTCAGTTTGGCAAGTTCTATGGGGAAGCCCATTGCTGCCTATGGTGGAAACGGCATGGGAGATTTCAGTTTCAAAATCTCTGTGAAAAAGCGTCCGAGAAGCTTCTCCGTTTAGAATCCAGCATATCTCACTGAACCGAAGAAGTGGTAGTTAGAAGGGAGTTAGAGCTGCAAGCAGTTTGGTTTGGGAAATTAGACGCGAAATGACACTGCAAATGCCTTCCAACAGGCTTGGAAAAGTGTGTTCTATATCTCTGCCAAACAAACTCCCCGGAGGTTGAGCTTTCAGAAGCTAGTTTAACTCTAAGGGAGGAAGCAGCAGAATGTGCCTCTCACATCTAGCCTGTAGGAATTCAGGTTGGCAAGTTCTATGGGGAAGCCCATTGCTGCCTATGGTGGAAACGGCATGGGAGATTTCAGTTTCAAAATCTCTGTGAAAAAGCGTCAGAGAAGCTTCTCCGTTTAGAATCCAGCATATCTCACTGAACCGAAGAAGTGGTAGTTAGAAGGCAGTTAGAGCTGCAAGCAGTTTGGTTTGGGAAATTAGACGCGAAATGAAACTGCAAATGCCTTCCAACAGGCTTGGAAAAGTGTGTTCTATATCTCTGCCAAACAGACTCCCTGGAGGTTGAGCTTTCAGAAGCTAGTTTAACTCTAAGGGAGGAAGCAGCAGAATGTGCCTCTCACATCTAGCCTGTAGGAATTCAGGTTGGCAAGTTCTATGTCTAAGCCCATTGCTGGCTATGGTGGAAACAGCATGGGAGATTTCAGTTTCAAAATCTCTGTGAAAAAGCGTCAGAGAAGCTTCTCCGTTTAGAATCCAGCATATCTCACTGAACCGAAGAAGTGGTAGTTAGAAGGCAGTTAGAGCTGCAAGCAGTTTGGTTTGGGAAATTAGACGCGAAATGAAACTGCAAATGCCTTCCAACAGGCTTGGAAAAGTGTGTTCTATATCTCTGCCAAACAAACTCCCCGGAGGTTAAGCTTTCAGAAGCTAGTTTAACTGTAAGGGAGGAAGCAGCAGAATGTGCCTCTCACATCTAGCCTGTAGGAATTCAGGTTGGCAAGTTCTATGGGGAAGCCCATTGGCGCCTTCGTTGGAAACGGGTTTGGAAATTTCAGTTTCAAAATCTCTGTGAAAAAGCGTCAGAGAAGCTTCTCCGTTTAGAATCCAGCATATCTCACTGAACCGAAGAAGTGGTAGTTAGAAGGGAGTTAGAGCTGCAAGCAGTTTGGTTTGGGAAATTAGACGCGAACTGAAACTGCAAAGGCCTTCCAACAGGCTTGGAAAAGTGTGTTCTATATCTCTGCCAAACAAACTCCCCGGAGGTTGAGCTTTCAGAAGCTAGTTTAACTCTAAGGGAGGAAGCAGCAGAATGTGCCTCTCACATCTAGCCTGTAGGAATTCAGGTTGGCAAGTTCTATGGGGAAGCCCATTGCTGCCTATGGTGGAAACGGCATGGGAGATTTCAGTTTCAAAATCTCTGTGAAAAAGCGTCAGAGAAGCTTCTCCGTTTAGAATCCAGCATATCTCACTGAACCGAAGAAGTGGTAGTTAGAAGGGAGTTAGAGCTGCAAGCAGTTTGGTTTGGGAAATTAGACGCGAAATGAAACTGCAAATGCCTTCCAACAGGCTTGGAAAAGTGTGTTCTATATCTCTGCCAAACAAACTCCCCGGAGGTTGAGCTTTCAGAAGCAAGTTTAACTCTAAGGGAGGAAGCAGCAGAATGTGCCTCTCACATCTAGCCTGTAGGAATTCAGGTTGGCAAGTTCTATGGGGAAGCCCATTGCTGCCTATGGTGGAAACGGCATGGGAGATTTCAGTTTCAAAATCTCTGTGAAAAAGCGTCAGAGAAGCTTCTCCGTTTAGAATCCAGCATATCTCACTGAACCGAAGAAGTGGTAGTTAGAAGGGAGTTAGAGCTGCAAGCAGTTTGGTTTGGGAAATTAGACGCGAAATGACACTGCAAATGCCTTCCAACAGGCTTGGAAAAGTGTGTTCTATATCTCTGCCAAACAAACTCCCCGGAGGTTGAGCTTTCAGGAGCTAGTTTAACTCTAAGGGAGGAAGCAGCAGAATGTGCCTCTCACATCTAGCCTGTAGGAATTCAGGTTGGCAAGTTCTATGGGGAAGCCCATTGCTGCCTATGGTGGAAACGGCATGGGAGATTTCAGTTTCAAAATCTCTGTGAAAAAGCGTCAGAGAAGCTTCTCCGTTTAGAATCCAGCATATCTCACTGAACCGAAGAAGTGGTAGTTAGAAGGCAGTTAGAGCTGCAAGCAGTTTGGTTTGGGAAATTAGACGCGAAATGAAACTGCAAATGCCTTCCAACAGGCTTGGAAAAGTGTGTTCTATATCTCTGCCAAACAGACTCCCTGGAGGTTGAGCTTTCAGAAGCTAGTTTAACTCTAAGGGAGGAAGCAGCAGAATGTGCCTCTCACATCTAGCCTGTAGGAATTCAGGTTGGCAAGTTCTATGTCTAAGCCCATTGCTGGCTATGGTGGAAACAGCATGGGAGATTTCAGTTTCAAAATCTCTGTGAAAAAGCGTCAGAGAAGCTTCTCCGTTTAGAATCCAGCATATCTCACTGAACCGAAGAAGTGGTAGTTAGAAGGCAGTTAGAGCTGCAAGCAGTTTGGTTTGGGAAATTAGACGCGAAATGAAACTGCAAATGCCTTCCAACAGGCTTGGAAAAGTGTGTTCTATATCTCTGCCAAACAAACTCCCCGGAGGTTGAGCTTTCAGAAGCTAGGTTAACTCTAAGGGAGGAAGCAGCAGAATGTGCCTCTCACATCTAGCCTGTAGGAATTCAGGTTGGCAAGTTCTATGGGGAAGCCCATTGGCGCCTTCGTTGGAAACGGGTTTGGAAATTTCAGTTTCAAAATCTCTGTGAAAAAGCGTCAGAGAAGCTTCTCCGTTTAGAATCCAGCATATCTCACTGAACCGAAGAAGTGGTAGTTAGAAGGGAGTTAGAGCTGCAAGCAGTTTGGTTTGGGAAATTAGACGCGAAATGAAACTGCAAAGGCCTTCCAACAGCCTTGGAAAAGTGTGTTCTATATCTCTGCCAAACAAACTCCCCGGAGGTTGAGCTTTCAGAAGCTAGTTTAACTCTAAGGGAGGAAGCAGCAGAATGTGCCTCTCACATCTAGCCTGTAGGAATTCAGGTTGGCAAGTTCTATGGGGAAGCCCATTGCTGGCTATGGTGGAAACAGCATGGGAGATTTCAGTTTCAAAATCTCTGTGAAAAAGCGTCAGAGAAGCTTCTCCGTTTAGAATCCAGCATATCTCACTGAACCGAAGAAGTGGTAGTTAGAAGGCAGTTAGAGCTGCAAGCAGTTTGGTTTGGGAAATTAGACGCGAAATGAAACTGCAAATGCCTTCCAACAGGCTTGGAAAAGTGTGTTCTATATCTCTGCCAAACAAACTCCCCGGAGGTTGAGCTTTCAGAAGCTAGTTTAACTCTAAGGGAGGAAGCAGCAGAATGTGCCTCTCACATCTAGCCTGTAGGAATTCAGGTTGGCAAGTTCTATGGGGAAGCCCATTGGCGCCTTCGTTGGAAACGGGTTTGGAAATTTCAGTTTCAAAATCTCTGTGAAAAAGCGTCAGAGAAGCTTCTCCGTTTAGAATCCAGCGTATCTCACTGAACCGAAGAAGTGGTAGTTAGAAGGCAGTTAGAGCTGCAAGCAGTTTGGTTTGGGAAATTAGACGCGAAATGAAACTGCAAATGCCTTCCAACAGGCTTGGAAAAGTGTGTTCTATATCTCTGCCAAACAAACTCCCCGGAGGTTGAGCTTTCAGAAGCAAGTTTAACTCTAAGGGAGGAAGCAGCAGAATGTGCCTCTCACATCTAGCCTGTAGGAATTCAGGTTGGCAAGTTCTATGGGGAAGCCCATTGCTGCCTATGGTGGAAACGGCATGGGAGATTTCAGTTTCAAAATCTCTGTGAAAAAGCGTCAGAGAATCTTCTCCGTTTAGAATCCAGCATATCTCACTGAACCGAAGAAGTGGTAGTTAGAAGGGAGTTAGAGCTGCAAGCAGTTTGGTTTGGGAAATTAGACGCGAAATGAAACTGCAAAGGCCTTCCAACAGGCTTGGAAAAGTGTGTTCTATATCTCTGCCAAACAAACTCCCCGGAGGTTGAGCTTTCAGAAGCTAGTTTAACTCTAAGGGAGGAAGCAGCAGAATGTGCCTCTCACATCTAGCCTGTAGGAATTCAGGTTGGCAAGTTCTATGGGGAAGCCCATTGCTGCCTATGGTGGAAACGGCATGGGAGATTTCAGTTTCAAAATCTCTGTGAAAAAGCATCAGAGAAGCTTCTCCGTTTAGAATCCAGCATATCTCACTGAACCGAAGAAGTGGTAGTTAGAAGGGAGTTAGAGCTGCAAGCAGTTTGGTTTGGGAAATTAGATGCGAAATGACACTGCAAAGGCCTTCCAACAGGCTTGGAAAAGTGTGTTCTATATCTCTGCCAAACAAACTCCCCGGAGGTTGAGCTTTCAGAAGCAAGCTTAACTCTTAGGGAGGAAGCAGCAGAATGTGCCTCTCACATCTAGCCTGTAGGAATTCAGGTTGGCAAGTTCTATGGGGAAGCCCATTGCTGCCTATGGTGGAAACGGCATGGGAGATTTCAGTTTCAAAATCTCTGTGAAAAAGCGTCAGAGAAGCTTCTCCGTTTAGAATCCAGCATATCTCACTGAACCGAAGAAGTGGTAGTTAGAAGGGAGTTAGAGCTGCAAGCAGTTTGGTTTGGGAAATTAGACGCGAAATGAAACTGCAAATGCCTTCCAACAGGGTTGGAAAAGTGTGTTCTATATCTCTGCCAAACAAACTCCCCGGAGGTTGAGCTTTCAGAAGCTAGTTTAACTCTAAGGGAGGAAGCAGCAGAATGTGCCTCTCACATCTAGCCTGTAGGAATTCAGGTTGGCAAGTTCTATGGGGAAGCCCATTGGCGCCTTCGTTGGAAACGGGTTTGGAAATTTCAGTTTCAAAATCTCTGTGAAAAAGCGTCAGAGAAGCTTCTCCGTTTAGAATCCAGCATATCTCACTGAACCGAAGAAGTGGTAGTTAGAAGGGAGTTAGAGCTGCAAGCAGTTTGGTTTGGGAAATTAGACGCGAAATGAAACTGCAAATGCCTTCCAACAGGCTTGGAAAAGTGTGTTCTATATCTCTGCCAAACAAACTCCCCGGAGGTTGAGCTTTCAGAAGCAAGTTTAACTCTAAGGGAGGAAGCAGCAGAATGTGCCTCTCACATCTAGCCTGTAGGAATTCAGGTTGGCAAGTTCTATGGGGAAGCCCATTGCTGCCTATGGTGGAAACGGCATGGGAGATTTCAGTTTCAAAATCTCTGTGAAAAAGCGTCAGAGAAGCTTCTCCGTTTAGAATCCAGCATATCTCACTGAACAGAAGAAGTGGTAGTTAGAAGGGAGTTAGAGCTGCAAGCAGTTTGGTTTGGGAAATTAGACGCGAAATGACACTGCAAATGCCTTCCAACAGGCTTGGAAAAGTGTGTTCTATATCTCTGCCAAACAAACTCCCCGGAGGTTGAGCTTTCAGAAGCTAGTTTAACTCTAAGGGAGGAAGCAGCAGAATGTGCCTCTCACATCTAGCCTGTAGGAATTCAGGTTGGCAAGTTCTATGGGGAAGCCCATTGCTGCCTATGGTGGAAACAGCATGGGAGATTTCAGTTTCAAAATCTCTGTGAAAAAGCGTCAGAGAAGCTTCTCCGTTTAGAATCCAGCATATCTCACTGAACCGAAGAAGTGGTAGTTAGAAGGCAGTTAGAGCTGCAAGCAGTTTGGTTTGGGAAATTAGACGCGAAATGAAACTGCAAATGCCTTCCAACAGGCTTGGAAAAGTGTGTTCTATATCTCTGCCAAACAGACTCCCTGGAGGTTGAGCTTTCAGAAGCTAGTTTAACTCTAAGGGAGGAAGCAGCAGAATGTGCCTCTCACATCTAGCCTGTAGGAATTCAGGTTGGCAAGTTCTATGGGGAAGCCCATTGCTGGCTATGGTGGAAACAGCATGGGAGATTTCAGTTTCAAAATCTCTGTGAAAAAGCGTCAGAGAAGCTTCTCCGTTTAGAATCCAGCATATCTCACTGAACCGAAGAAGTGGTAGTTAGAAGGCAGTTAGAGCTGCAAGCAGTTTGGTTTGGGAAATTAGACGCGAAATGAAACTGCAAATGCCTTCCAACAGGCTTGGAAAAGTGTGTTCTATATCTCTGCCAAACAAACTCCCCGGAGGTTGAGCTTTCAGAAGCTAGTTTAACTCTAAGGGAGGAAGCAGCAGAAAGTGCCTCTCACATCTAGCCTGTAGGAATTCAGGTTGGCAAGTTCTATGGGGAAGCCCATTGGCGCCTTCGTTGGAAACGGGTTTGGAAATTTCAGTTTCAAAATCTCTGTGAAAAAGCGTCAGAGAAGCTTCTCCGTTTAGAATCCAGCATATCCACTGAACCGAAGAAGTGGTAGTTAGAAGGGAGTTAGAGCTGCAAGCAGTTTGGTTTGGGAAATTAGACGCGAAATGAAACTGCAAATGCCTTCCAACAGGCTTGGAAAAGTGTGTTCTATATCTCTGCCAAACAAACTCCCCGGAGGTTGAGCTTTCAGAAGCAAGTTTAACTCTAAGGGAGGAAGCAGCAGAATGTGCCTCTCACATCTAGCCTGTAGGAATTCAGGTTGGCAAGTTCTATGGGGAAGCCCATTGCTGCCTATGGTGGAAACGGCATGGGAGATTTCAGTTTCAAAATCTCTGTGAAAAAGCGTCAGAGAAGCTTCTCCGTTTAGAATCCAGCATATCTCACTGAACCGAAGAAGTGGTAGTTAGAAGGGAGTTAGAGCTGCAAGCAGTTTGGTTTGGGAAATTAGACGCGAAATGAAACTGCAAATGCCTTCCAACAGGCTTGGAAAAGTGTGTTCTATATCTCTGCCAAACAAACTCCCCGGAGGTTGAGCTTTCAGAAGCTAGTTTAACTCTAAGGGAGGAAGCAGCAGAATGTGCCTCTCACATCTAGCCTGTAGGAATTCAGGTTGGCAAGTTCTATGGGGAAGCCCATTGCTGCCTATGGTGGAAACGGCATGGGAGATTTCAGTTTCAAAATCTCTGTGAAAAAGCGTCAGAGAAGCTTCTCCGTTTAGAATCCAGCATATCTCACTGAACCGAAGAAGTGGTAGTTACAAGGGAGTTAGAGCTGCAAACAGTTTGGTTTGGGAAATTAGATGCGAAATGACACTGCAAAGGCCTTCCAACAGGCTTGGAAAAGTGTGTTCTATATCTCTGCCAAACAGACTCCCCGGAGGTTGAGCTTTCAGAAGCAAGCTTAACTCTTAGGGAGGAAGCAGCAGAATGTGCCTCTCACATCTAGCCTGTAGGAATTCAGGTTGGCAAGTTCTATGGGGAAGCCCATTGCTGCCTATGGTGGAAACGGCATGGGAGATTTCAGTTTCAAAATCTCTGTGAAAAAGCGTCAGAGAAGCTTCTCCGTTTAGAATCCAGCATATCTCACTGAACCGAAGAAGTGGTAGTTAGAAGGCAGTTAGAGCTGCAAGCAGTTTGGTTTGGGAAATTAGACGCGAAATGAAACTGCAAATGCCTTCCAACAGGCTTGGAAAAGTGTGTTCTATATCTCTGCCAAACAGACTCCCTGGAGGTTGAGCTTTCAGAAGCTAGTTTAACTCTAAGGGAGGAAGCAGCAGAATGTGCCTCTCACATCTAGCCTGTAGGAATTCAGGTTGGCAAGTTCTATGGGGAAGCCCATTGCTGGCTATGGTGGAAACAGCATGGGAGATTTCAGTTTCAAAATCTCTGTGAAAAAGCGTCAGAGAAGCTTCTCCGTTTAGAATCCAGCATATCTCACTGAACCGAAGAAGTGGTAGTTAGAAGGCAGTTAGAGCTGCAAGCAGTTTGGTTTGGGAAATTAGACGCGAAATGAAACTGCAAATGCCTTCCAACAGGCTTGGAAAAGTGTGTTCTATATCTCTGCCAAACAAACTCCCCGGAGGTTGAGCTTTCAGAAGCTAGTTTAACTCTAAGGGAGGAAGCAGCAGAATGTGCCTCTCACATCTAGCCTGTAGGAATTCAGGTTGGCAAGTTCTATGGGGAAGCCCATTGGCGCCTTCGTTGGAAACGGGTTTGGAAATTTCAGTTTCAAAATCTCTGTGAAAAAGCGTCAGAGAAGCTTCTCCGTTTAGAATCCAGCATATCTCACTGAACCGAAGAAGTGGTAGTTAGAAGGCAGTTAGAGCTGCAAGCAGTTTGGTTTGGGAAATTAGACGCGAAATGAAACTGCAAATGCCTTCCAACAGGCTTGGAAAAGTGTGTTCTATATCTCTGCCAAACAAACTCCCCGGAGGTTGAGCTTTCAGAAGCAAGTTTAACTCTAAGGGAGGAAGCAGCAGAATGTGCCTCTCACATCTAGCCTGTAGGAATTCAGGTTGGCAAGTTCTATGGGGAAGCCCATTGCTGCCTATGGTGGAAACGGCATGGGAGATTTCAGTTTCAAAATCTCTGTGAAAAAGCGTCAGAGAATCTTCTCCGTTTAGAATCCAGCATATCTCACTGAACCGAAGAAGTGGTAGTTAGAAGGGAGTTAGAGCTGCAAGCAGTTTGGTTTGGGAAATTAGACGCGAAATGAAACTGCAAAGGCCTTCCAACAGGCTTGGAAAAGTGTGTTCTATATCTCTGCCAAACAAACTCCCCGGAGGTTGAGCTTTCAGAAGCTAGTTTAACTCTAAGGGAGGAAGCAGCAGAATGTGCCTCTCACATCTAGCCTGTAGGAATTCAGGTTGGCAAGTTCTATGGGGAAGCCCATTGCTGCCTATGGTGGAAACGGCATGGGAGATTTCAGTTTCAAAATCTCTGTGAAAAAGCATCAGAGAAGCTTCTCCGTTTAGAATCCAGCATATCTCACTGAACCGAAGAAGTGGTAGTTAGAAGGGAGTTAGAGCTGCAAGCAGTTTGGTTTGGGAAATTAGATGCGAAATGACACTGCAAAGGCCTTCCAACAGGCTTGGAAAAGTGTGTTCTATATCTCTGCCAAACAAACTCCCCGGAGGTTGAGCTTTCAGAAGCAAGCTTAACTCTTAGGGAGGAAGCAGCAGAATGTGCCTCTCACATCTAGCCTGTAGGAATTCAGGTTGGCAAGTTCTATGGGGAAGCCCATTGCTGCCTATGGTGGAAACGGCATGGGAGATTTCAGTTTCAAAATCTCTGTGAAAAAGCGTCAGAGAAGCTTCTCCGTTTAGAATCCAGCATATCTCACTGAACCGAAGAAGTGGTAGTTAGAAGGGAGTTAGAGCTGCAAGCAGTTTGGTTTGGGAAATTAGACGCGAAATGACACTGCAAATGCCTTCCAACAGGCTTGGAAAAGTGTGTTCTATATCTCTGCCAAACAAACTCCCCGGAGGTTGAGCTTTCAGAAGCAAGTTTAACTCTAAGGGAGGAAGCAGCAGAATGTGCCTCTCACATCTAGCCTGTAGGAATTCAGGTTGGCAAGTTCTATGGGGAAGCCCATTGCTGCCTATGGTGGAAACGGCATGGGAGATTTCAGTTTCAAAATCTCTGTGAAAAAGCGTCAGAGAAGCTTCTCCGTTTAGAATCCAGCATATCTCACTGAACCGAAGAAGTGGTAGTTAGAAGGGAGTTAGAGCTGCAAGCAGTTTGGTTTGGGAAATTAGACGCGAAATGAAACTGCAAATGCCTTCCAACAGGCTTGGAAAAGTGTGTTCTATATCTCTGCCAAACAAACTCCCCGGAGGTTGAGCTTTCAGAAGCTAGTTTAACTCTAAGGGAGGAAGCAGCAGAATGTGCCTCTCACATCTAGCCTGTAGGAATTCAGGTTGGCAAGTTCTATGGGGAAGCCCATTGCTGCCTATGGTGGAAACGGCATGGGAGATTTCAGTTTCAAAATCTCTGTGAAAAAGCGTCAGAGAAGCTTCTCCGTTTAGAATCCAGCATATCTCACTGAACCGAAGAAGTGGTAGTTACAAGGGAGTTAGAGCTGCAAACAGTTTGGTTTGGGAAATTAGATGCGAAATGACACTGCAAAGGCCTTCCAACAGGCTTGGAAAAGTGTGTTCTATATCTCTGCCAAACAGACTCCCCGGAGGTTGAGCTTTCAGAAGCAAGCTTAACTCTTAGGGAGGAAGCAGCAGAATGTGCCTCTCACATCTAGCCTGTAGGAATTCAGGTTGGCAAGTTCTATGGGGAAGCCCATTGCTGCCTATGGTGGAAACGGCATGGGAGATTTCAGTTTCAAAATCTCTGTGAAAAAGCGTCAGAGAAGCTTCTCCGTTTAGAATCCAGCATATCTCACTGAACCGAAGAAGTGGTAGTTAGAAGGCAGTTAGAGCTGCAAGCAGTTTGGTTTGGGAAATTAGACGCGAAATGAAACTGCAAATGCCTTCCAACAGGCTTGGAAAAGTGTGTTCTATATCTCTGCCAAACAGACTCCCTGGAGGTTGAGCTTTCAGAAGCTAGTTTAACTCTAAGGGAGGAAGCAGCAGAATGTGCCTCTCACATCTAGCCTGTAGGAATTCAGGTTGGCAAGTTCTATGGGGAAGCCCATTGCTGGCTATGGTGGAAACAGCATGGGAGATTTCAGTTTCAAAATCTCTGTGAAAAAGCGTCAGAGAAGCTTCTCCGTTTAGAATCCAGCATATCTCACTGAACCGAAGAAGTGGTAGTTAGAAGGCAGTTAGAGCTGCAAGCAGTTTGGTTTGGGAAATTAGACGCGAAATGAAACTGCAAATGCCTTCCAACAGGCTTGGAAAAGTGTGTTCTATATCTCTGCCAAACAAACTCCCCGGAGGTTGAGCTTTCAGAAGCTAGTTTAACTCTAAGGGAGGAAGCAGCAGAATGTGCCTCTCACATCTAGCCTGTAGGAATTCAGGTTGGCAAGTTCTATGGGGAAGCCCATTGGCGCCTTCGTTGGAAACGGGTTTGGAAATTTCAGTTTCAAAATCTCTGTGAAAAAGCGTCAGAGAAGCTTCTCCGTTTAGAATCCAGCATATCTCACTGAACCGAAGAAGTGGTAGTTAGAAGGCAGTTAGAGCTGCAAGCAGTTTGGTTTGGGAAATTAGACGCGAAATGAAACTGCAAATGCCTTCCAACAGGCTTGGAAAAGTGTGTTCTATATCTCTGCCAAACAAACTCCCCGGAGGTTGAGCTTTCAGAAGCAAGTTTAACTCTAAGGGAGGAAGCAGCAGAATGTGCCTCTCACATCTAGCCTGTAGGAATTCAGGTTGGCAAGTTCTATGGGGAAGCCCATTGCTGCCTATGGTGGAAACGGCATGGGAGATTTCAGTTTCAAAATCTCTGTGAAAAAGCGTCAGAGAATCTTCTCCGTTTAGAATCCAGCATATCTCACTGAACCGAAGAAGTGGTAGTTAGAAGGGAGTTAGAGCTGCAAGCAGTTTGGTTTGGGAAATTAGACGCGAAATGAAACTGCAAAGGCCTTCCAACAGGCTTGGAAAAGTGTGTTCTATATCTCTGCCAAACAAACTCCCCGGAGGTTGAGCTTTCAGAAGCTAGTTTAACTCTAAGGGAGGAAGCAGCAGAATGTGCCTCTCACATCTAGCCTGTAGGAATTCAGGTTGGCAAGTTCTATGGGGAAGCCCATTGCTGCCTATGGTGGAAACGGCATGGGAGATTTCAGTTTCAAAATCTCTGTGAAAAAGCATCAGAGAAGCTTCTCCGTTTAGAATCCAGCATATCTCACTGAACCGAAGAAGTGGTAGTTAGAAGGGAGTTAGAGCTGCAAGCAGTTTGGTTTGGGAAATTAGATGCGAAATGACACTGCAAAGGCCTTCCAACAGGCTTGGAAAAGTGTGTTCTATATCTCTGCCAAACAAACTCCCCGGAGGTTGAGCTTTCAGAAGCAAGCTTAACTCTTAGGGAGGAAGCAGCAGAATGTGCCTCTCACATCTAGCCTGTAGGAATTCAGGTTGGCAAGTTCTATGGGGAAGCCCATTGCTGCCTATGGTGGAAACGGCATGGGAGATTTCAGTTTCAAAATCTCTGTGAAAAAGCGTCAGAGAAGCTTCTCCGTTTAGAATCCAGCATATCTCACTGAACCGAAGAAGTGGTAGTTAGAAGGGAGTTAGAGCTGCAAGCAGTTTGGTTTGGGAAATTAGACGCGAAATGACACTGCAAATGCCTTCCAACAGGCTTGGAAAAGTGTGTTCTATATCTCTGCCAAACAAACTCCCCGGAGGTTGAGCTTTCAGAAGCAAGTTTAACTCTAAGGGAGGAAGCAGCAGAATGTGCCTCTCACATCTAGCCTGTAGGAATTCAGGTTGGCAAGTTCTATGGGGAAGCCCATTGCTGCCTATGGTGGAAACGGCATGGGAGATTTCAGTTTCAAAATCTCTGTGAAAAAGCGTCAGAGAAGCTTCTCCGTTTAGAATCCAGCATATCTCACTGAACCGAAGAAGTGGTAGTTAGAAGGGAGTTAGAGCTGCAAGCAGTTTGGTTTGGGAAATTAGACGCGAAATGAAACTGCAAATGCCTTCCAACAGGCTTGGAAAAGTGTGTTCTATATCTCTGCCAAACAAACTCCCCGGAGGTTGAGCTTTCAGAAGCTAGTTTAACTCTAAGGGAGGAAGCAGCAGAATGTGCCTCTCACATCTAGCCTGTAGGAATTCAGGTTGGCAAGTTCTATGGGGAAGCCCATTGCTGCCTATGGTGGAAACGGCATGGGAGATTTCAGTTTCAAAATCTCTGTGAAAAAGCGTCAGAGAAGCTTCTCCGTTTAGAATCCAGCATATCTCACTGAACCGAAGAAGTGGTAGTTACAAGGGAGTTAGAGCTGCAAACAGTTTGGTTTGGGAAATTAGATGCGAAATGACACTGCAAAGGCCTTCCAACAGGCTTGGAAAAGTGTGTTCTATATCTCTGCCAAACAGACTCCCCGGAGGTTGAGCTTTCAGAAGCAAGCTTAACTCTTAGGGAGGAAGCAGCAGAATGTGCCTCTCACATCTAGCCTGTAGGAATTCAGGTTGGCAAGTTCTATGGGGAAGCCCATTGCTGCCTATGGTGGAAACGGCATGGGAGATTTCAGTTTCAAAATCTCTGTGAAAAAGCGTCAGAGAAGCTTCTCCGTTTAGAATCCAGCATATCTCACTGAACCGAAGAAGTGGTAGTTAGAAGGCAGTTAGAGCTGCAAGCAGTTTGGTTTGGGAAATTAGACGCGAAATGAAACTGCAAATGCCTTCCAACAGGCTTGGAAAAGTGTGTTCTATATCTCTGCCAAACAAACTCCCCGGAGGTTGAGCTTTCAGAAGCTCGTTTAACTCTAAGGGAGGAAGCAGCAGAATGTGCCTCTCACATCTAGCCTGTAGGAATTCAGGTTGGCAAGTTCTATGGGGAAGCCCATTGGCGCCTTCGTTGGAAACGGGTTTGGAAATTTCAGTTTCAAAATCTCTGTGAAAAAGCGTCAGAGAAGCTTCTCCGTTTAGAATCCAGCGTATCTCACTGAACCGAAGAAGTGGTAGTTAGAAGGCAGTTAGAGCTGCAAGCAGTTTGGTTTGGGAAATTAGACGCGAAATGAAACTGCAAATGCCTTCCAACAGGCTTGGAAAAGTGTGTTCTATATCTCTGCCAAACAAACTCCCCGGAGGTTGAGCTTTCAGAAGCAAGTTTAACTCTAAGGGAGGAAGCAGCAGAATGTGCCTCTCACATCTAGCCTGTAGGAATTCAGGTTGGCAAGTTCTATGGGGAAGCCCATTGCTGCCTATGGTGGAAACGGCATGGGAGATTTCAGTTTCAAAATCTCTGTGAAAAAGCGTCAGAGAATCTTCTCCGTTTAGAATCCAGCATATCTCACTGAACCGAAGAAGTGGTAGTTAGAAGGGAGTTAGAGCTGCAAGCAGTTTGGTTTGGGAAATTAGACGCGAAATGAAACTGCAAAGGCCTTCCAACAGGCTTGGAAAAGTGTGTTCTATATCTCTGCCAAACAAACTCCCCGGAGGTTGAGCTTTCAGAAGCTAGTTTAACTCTAAGGGAGGAAGCAGCAGAATGTGCCTCTCACATCTAGCCTGTAGGAATTCAGGTTGGCAAGTTCTATGGGGAAGCCCATTGCTGCCTATGGTGGAAACGGCATGGGAGATTTCAGTTTCAAAATCTCTGTGAAAAAGCGTCAGAGAAGCTTCTCCGTTTAGAATCCAGCATATCTCACTGAACCGAAGAAGTGGTAGTTAGAAGGGAGTTAGAGCTGCAAGCAGTTTGGTTTGGGAAATTAGACGCGAAATGAAACTGCAAATGCCTTCCAACAGGCTTGGAAAAGTGTGTTCTATATCTCTGCCAAACAAACTCCCCGGAGGTTGAGCTTTCAGAAGCAAGTTTAACTCTAAGGGAGGAAGCAGCAGAATGTGCCTCTCACATCTAGCCTGTAGGAATTCAGTTTGGCAAGTTCTATGGGGAAGCCCATTGCTGCCTATGGTGGAAACGGCATGGGAGATTTCAGTTTCAAAATCTCTGTGAAAAAGCGTCCGAGAAGCTTCTCCGTTTAGAATCCAGCATATCTCACTGAACCGAAGAAGTGGTAGTTAGAAGGGAGTTAGAGCTGCAAGCAGTTTGGTTTGGGAAATTAGACGCGAAATGACACTGCAAATGCCTTCCAACAGGCTTGGAAAAGTGTGTTCTATATCTCTGCCAAACAAACTCCCCGGAGGTTGAGCTTTCAGAAGCTAGTTTAACTCTAAGGGAGGAAGCAGCAGAATGTGCCTCTCACATCTAGCCTGTAGGAATTCAGGTTGGCAAGTTCTATGGGGAAGCCCATTGCTGCCTATGGTGGAAACGGCATGGGAGATTTCAGTTTCAAAATCTCTGTGAAAAAGCGTCAGAGAAGCTTCTCCGTTTAGAATCCAGCATATCTCACTGAACCGAAGAAGTGGTAGTTAGAAGGCAGTTAGAGCTGCAAGCAGTTTGGTTTGGGAAATTAGACGCGAAATGAAACTGCAAATGCCTTCCAACAGGCTTGGAAAAGTGTGTTCTATATCTCTGCCAAACAGACTCCCTGGAGGTTGAGCTTTCAGAAGCTAGTTTAACTCTAAGGGAGGAAGCAGCAGAATGTGCCTCTCACATCTAGCCTGTAGGAATTCAGGTTGGCAAGTTCTATGTCTAAGCCCATTGCTGGCTATGGTGGAAACAGCATGGGAGATTTCAGTTTCAAAATCTCTGTGAAAAAGCGTCAGAGAAGCTTCTCCGTTTAGAATCCAGCATATCTCACTGAACCGAAGAAGTGGTAGTTAGAAGGCAGTTAGAGCTGCAAGCAGTTTGGTTTGGGAAATTAGACGCGAAATGAAACTGCAAATGCCTTCCAACAGGCTTGGAAAAGTGTGTTCTATATCTCTGCCAAACAAACTCCCCGGAGGTTAAGCTTTCAGAAGCTAGTTTAACTGTAAGGGAGGAAGCAGCAGAATGTGCCTCTCACATCTAGCCTGTAGGAATTCAGGTTGGCAAGTTCTATGGGGAAGCCCATTGGCGCCTTCGTTGGAAACGGGTTTGGAAATTTCAGTTTCAAAATCTCTGTGAAAAAGCGTCAGAGAAGCTTCTCCGTTTAGAATCCAGCATATCTCACTGAACCGAAGAAGTGGTAGTTAGAAGGGAGTTAGAGCTGCAAGCAGTTTGGTTTGGGAAATTAGACGCGAACTGAAACTGCAAAGGCCTTCCAACAGGCTTGGAAAAGTGTGTTCTATATCTCTGCCAAACAAACTCCCCGGAGGTTGAGCTTTCAGAAGCTAGTTTAACTCTAAGGGAGGAAGCAGCAGAATGTGCCTCTCACATCTAGCCTGTAGGAATTCAGGTTGGCAAGTTCTATGGGGAAGCCCATTGCTGCCTATGGTGGAAACGGCATGGGAGATTTCAGTTTCAAAATCTCTGTGAAAAAGCGTCAGAGAAGCTTCTCCGTTTAGAATCCAGCATATCTCACTGAACCGAAGAAGTGGTAGTTAGAAGGGAGTTAGAGCTGCAAGCAGTTTGGTTTGGGAAATTAGACGCGAAATGAAACTGCAAATGCCTTCCAACAGGCTTGGAAAAGTGTGTTCTATATCTCTGCCAAACAAACTCCCCGGAGGTTGAGCTTTCAGAAGCAAGTTTAACTCTAAGGGAGGAAGCAGCAGAATGTGCCTCTCACATCTAGCCTGTAGGAATTCAGGTTGGCAAGTTCTATGGGGAAGCCCATTGCTGCCTATGGTGGAAACGGCATGGGAGATTTCAGTTTCAAAATCTCTGTGAAAAAGCGTCAGAGAAGCTTCTCCGTTTAGAATCCAGCATATCTCACTGAACCGAAGAAGTGGTAGTTAGAAGGGAGTTAGAGCTGCAAGCAGTTTGGTTTGGGAAATTAGACGCGAAATGACACTGCAAATGCCTTCCAACAGGCTTGGAAAAGTGTGTTCTATATCTCTGCCAAACAAACTCCCCGGAGGTTGAGCTTTCAGGAGCTAGTTTAACTCTAAGGGAGGAAGCAGCAGAATGTGCCTCTCACATCTAGCCTGTAGGAATTCAGGTTGGCAAGTTCTATGGGGAAGCCCATTGCTGCCTATGGTGGAAACGGCATGGGAGATTTCAGTTTCAAAATCTCTGTGAAAAAGCGTCAGAGAAGCTTCTCCGTTTAGAATCCAGCATATCTCACTGAACCGAAGAAGTGGTAGTTAGAAGGCAGTTAGAGCTGCAAGCAGTTTGGTTTGGGAAATTAGACGCGAAATGAAACTGCAAATGCCTTCCAACAGGCTTGGAAAAGTGTGTTCTATATCTCTGCCAAACAGACTCCCTGGAGGTTGAGCTTTCAGAAGCTAGTTTAACTCTAAGGGAGGAAGCAGCAGAATGTGCCTCTCACATCTAGCCTGTAGGAATTCAGGTTGGCAAGTTCTATGTCTAAGCCCATTGCTGGCTATGGTGGAAACAGCATGGGAGATTTCAGTTTCAAAATCTCTGTGAAAAAGCGTCAGAGAAGCTTCTCCGTTTAGAATCCAGCATATCTCACTGAACCGAAGAAGTGGTAGTTAGAAGGCAGTTAGAGCTGCAAGCAGTTTGGTTTGGGAAATTAGACGCGAAATGAAACTGCAAATGCCTTCCAACAGGCTTGGAAAAGTGTGTTCTATATCTCTGCCAAACAAACTCCCCGGAGGTTGAGCTTTCAGAAGCTAGGTTAACTCTAAGGGAGGAAGCAGCAGAATGTGCCTCTCACATCTAGCCTGTAGGAATTCAGGTTGGCAAGTTCTATGGGGAAGCCCATTGGCGCCTTCGTTGGAAACGGGTTTGGAAATTTCAGTTTCAAAATCTCTGTGAAAAAGCGTCAGAGAAGCTTCTCCGTTTAGAATCCAGCATATCTCACTGAACCGAAGAAGTGGTAGTTAGAAGGGAGTTAGAGCTGCAAGCAGTTTGGTTTGGGAAATTAGACGCGAAATGAAACTGCAAAGGCCTTCGAACAGCCTTGGAAAAGTGTGTTCTATATCTCTGCCAAACAAACTCCCCGGAGGTTGAGCTTTCAGAAGCTAGTTTAACTCTAAGGGAGGAAGCAGCAGAATGTGCCTCTCACATCTAGCCTGTAGGAATTCAGGTTGGCAAGTTCTATGGGGAAGCCCATTGCTGGCTATGGTGGAAACAGCATGGGAGATTTCAGTTTCAAAATCTCTGTGAAAAAGCGTCAGAGAAGCTTCTCCGTTTAGAATCCAGCATATCTCACTGAACCGAAGAAGTGGTAGTTAGAAGGCAGTTAGAGCTGCAAGCAGTTTGGTTTGGGAAATTAGACGCGAAATGAAACTGCAAATGCCTTCCAACAGGCTTGGAAAAGTGTGTTCTATATCTCTGCCAAACAAACTCCCCGGAGGTTGAGCTTTCAGAAGCTAGTTTAACTCTAAGGGAGGAAGCAGCAGAATGTGCCTCTCACATCTAGCCTGTAGGAATTCAGGTTGGCAAGTTCTATGGGGAAGCCCATTGGCGCCTTCGTTGGAAACGGGTTTGGAAATTTCAGTTTCAAAATCTCTGTGAAAAAGCGTCAGAGAAGCTTCTCCGTTTAGAATCCAGCGTATCTCACTGAACCGAAGAAGTGGTAGTTAGAAGGGAGTTAGAGCTGCAAGCAGTTTGGTTTGGGAAATTAGACGCGAAATGAAACTGCAAATGCCTTCCAACAGGCTTGGAAAAGTGTGTTCTATATCTCTGCCAAACAAACTCCCCGGAGGTTGAGCTTTCAGAAGCAAGTTTAACTCTAAGGGAGGAAGCAGCAGAATGTGCCTCTCACATCTAGCCTGTAGGAATTCAGGTTGGCAAGTTCTATGGGGAAGCCCATTGCTGCCTATGGTGGAAACGGCATGGGAGATTTCAGTTTCAAAATCTCTGTGAAAAAGCGTCAGAGAATCTTCTCCGTTTAGAATCCAGCATATCTCACTGAACCGAAGAAGTGGTAGTTAGAAGGGAGTTAGAGCTGCAAGCAGTTTGGTTTGGGAAATTAGACGCGAAATGAAACTGCAAAGGCCTTCCAACAGGCTTGGAAAAGTGTGTTCTATATCTCTGCCAAACAAACTCCCCGGAGGTTGAGCTTTCAGAAGCTAGTTTAACTCTAAGGGAGGAAGCAGCAGAATGTGCCTCTCACATCTAGCCTGTAGGAATTCAGGTTGGCAAGTTCTATGGGGAAGCCCATTGCTGCCTATGGTGGAAACGGCATGGGAGATTTCAGTTTCAAAATCTCTGTGAAAAAGCATCAGAGAAGCTTCTCCGTTTAGAATCCAGCATATCTCACTGAACCGAAGAAGTGGTAGTTAGAAGGGAGTTAGAGCTGCAAGCAGTTTGGTTTGGGAAATTAGATGCGAAATGACACTGCAAAGGCCTTCCAACAGGCTTGGAAAAGTGTGTTCTATATCTCTGCCAAACAAACTCCCCGGAGGTTGAGCTTTCAGAAGCAAGCTTAACTCTTAGGGAGGAAGCAGCAGAATGTGCCTCTCACATCTAGCCTGTAGGAATTCAGGTTGGCAAGTTCTATGGGGAAGCCCATTGCTGCCTATGGTGGAAACGGCATGGGAGATTTCAGTTTCAAAATCTCTGTGAAAAAGCGTCAGAGAAGCTTCTCCGTTTAGAATCCAGCATATCTCACTGAACCGAAGAAGTGGTAGTTAGAAGGGAGTTAGAGCTGCAAGCAGTTTGGTTTGGGAAATTAGACGCGAAATGAAACTGCAAATGCCTTCCAACAGGGTTGGAAAAGTGTGTTCTATATCTCTGCCAAACAAACTCCCCGGAGGTTGAGCTTTCAGAAGCTAGTTTAACTCTAAGGGAGGAAGCAGCAGAATGTGCCTCTCACATCTAGCCTGTAGGAATTCAGGTTGGCAAGTTCTATGGGGAAGCCCATTGGCGCCTTCGTTGGAAACGGGTTTGGAAATTTCAGTTTCAAAATCTCTGTGAAAAAGCGTCAGAGAAGCTTCTCCGTTTAGAATCCAGCATATCTCACTGAACCGAAGAAGTGGTAGTTAGAAGGGAGTTAGAGCTGCAAGCAGTTTGGTTTGGGAAATTAGACGCGAAATGAAACTGCAAATGCCTTCCAACAGGCTTGGAAAAGTGTGTTCTATATCTCTGCCAAACAAACTCCCCGGAGGTTGAGCTTTCAGAAGCAAGTTTAACTCTAAGGGAGGAAGCAGCAGAATGTGCCTCTCACATCTAGCCTGTAGGAATTCAGGTTGGCAAGTTCTATGGGGAAGCCCATTGCTGCCTATGGTGGAAACGGCATGGGAGATTTCAGTTTCAAAATCTCTGTGAAAAAGCGTCAGAGAAGCTTCTCCGTTTAGAATCCAGCATATCTCACTGAACCGAAGAAGTGGTAGTTAGAAGGGAGTTAGAGCTGCAAGCAGTTTGGTTTGGGAAATTAGACGCGAAATGACACTGCAAATGCCTTCCAACAGGCTTGGAAAAGTGTGTTCTATATCTCTGCCAAACAAACTCCCCGGAGGTTGAGCTTTCAGAAGCTAGTTTAACTCTAAGGGAGGAAGCAGCAGAATGTGCCTCTCACATCTAGCCTGTAGGAATTCAGGTTGGCAAGTTCTATGGGGAAGCCCATTGCTGCCTAAGGTGGAAACAGCATGGGAGATTTCAGTTTCAAAATCTCTGTGAAAAAGCGTCAGAGAAGCTTCTCCGTTTAGAATCCAGCATATCTCACTGAACCGAAGAAGTGGTAGTTAGAAGGCAGTTAGAGCTGCAAGCAGTTTGGTTTGGGAAATTAGACGCGAAATGAAACTGCAAATGCCTTCCAACAGGCTTGGAAAAGTGTGTTCTATATCTCTGCCAAACAGACTCCCTGGAGGTTGAGCTTTCAGAAGCTAGTTTAACTCTAAGGGAGGAAGCAGCAGAATGTGCCTCTCACATCTAGCCTGTAGGAATTCAGGTTGGCAAGTTCTATGGGGAAGCCCATTGCTGGCTATGGTGGAAACAGCATGGGAGATTTCAGTTTCAAAATCTCTGTGAAAAAGCGTCAGAGAAGCTTCTCCGTTTAGAATCCAGCATATCTCACTGAACCGAAGAAGTGGTAGTTAGAAGGCAGTTAGAGCTGCAAGCAGTTTGGTTTGGGAAATTAGACGCGAAATGAAACTGCAAATGCCTTCCAACAGGCTTGGAAAAGTGTGTTCTATATCTCTGCCAAACAAACTCCCCGGAGGTTGAGCTTTCAGAAGCTAGTTTAACTCTAAGGGAGGAAGCAGCAGAAAGTGCCTCTCACATCTAGCCTGTAGGAATTCAGGTTGGCAAGTTCTATGGGGAAGCCCATTGGCGCCTTCGTTGGAAACGGGTTTGGAAATTTCAGTTTCAAAATCTCTGTGAAAAAGCGTCAGAGAAGCTTCTCCGTTTAGAATCCAGCATATCCACTGAACCGAAGAAGTGGTAGTTAGAAGGGAGTTAGAGCTGCAAGCAGTTTGGTTTGGGAAATTAGACGCGAAATGAAACTGCAAAGGCCTTCCAACAGGCTTGGAAAAGTGTGTTCTATATCTCTGCCAAACAAACTCCCCGGAGGTTGAGCTTTCAGAAGCAAGTTTAACTCTAAGGGAGGAAGCAGCAGAATGTGCCTCTCACATCTAGCCTGTAGGAATTCAGGTTGGCAAGTTCTATGGGGAAGCCCATTGCTGCCTATGGTGGAAACGGCATGGGAGATTTCAGTTTCAAAATCTCTGTGAAAAAGCGTCAGAGAAGCTTCTCCGTTTAGAATCCAGCATATCTCACTGAACCGAAGAAGTGGTAGTTAGAAGGGAGTTAGAGCTGCAAGCAGTTTGGTTTGGGAAATTAGACGCGAAATGAAACTGCAAATGCCTTCCAACAGGCTTGGAAAAGTGTGTTCTATATCTCTGCCAAACAAACTCCCCGGAGGTTGAGCTTTCAGAAGCTAGTTTAACTCTAAGGGAGGAAGCAGCAGAATGTGCCTCTCACATCTAGCCTGTAGGAATTCAGGTTGGCAAGTTCTATGGGGAAGCCCATTGCTGCCTATGGTGGAAACGGCATGGGAGATTTCAGTTTCAAAATCTCTGTGAAAAAGCGTCAGAGAAGCTTCTCCGTTTAGAATCCAGCATATCTCACTGAACCGAAGAAGTGGTAGTTACAAGGGAGTTAGAGCTGCAAACAGTTTGGTTTGGGAAATTACATGCGAAATGACACTGCAAAGGCCTTCCAACAGGCTTGGAAAAGTGTGTTCTATATCTCTGCCAAACAGACTCCCCGGAGGTTGAGCTTTCAGAAGCAAGCTTAACTCTTAGGGAGGAAGCAGCAGAATGTGCCTCTCACATCTAGCCTGTAGGAATTCAGGTTGGCAAGTTCTATGGGGAAGCCCATTGCTGCCTATGGTGGAAACGGCATGGGAGATTTCAGTTTCAAAATCTCTGTGAAAAAGCGTCAGAGAAGCTTCTCCGTTTAGAATCCAGCATATCTCACTGAACCGAAGAAGTGGTAGTTAGAAGGCAGTTAGAGCTGCAAGCAGTTTGGTTTGGGAAATTAGACGCGAAATGAAACTGCAAATGCCTTCCAACAGGCTTGGAAAAGTGTGTTCTATATCTCTGCCAAACAGACTCCCTGGAGGTTGAGCTTTCAGAAGCTAGTTTAACTCTAAGGGAGGAAGCAGCAGAATGTGCCTCTCACATCTAGCCTGTAGGAATTCAGGTTGGCAAGTTCTATGGGGAAGCCCATTGCTGGCTATGGTGGAAACAGCATGGGAGATTTCAGTTTCAAAATCTCTGTGAAAAAGCGTCAGAGAAGCTTCTCCGTTTAGAATCCAGCATATCTCACTGAACCGAAGAAGTGGTAGTTAGAAGGCAGTTAGAGCTGCAAGCAGTTTGGTTTGGGAAATTAGACGCGAAATGAAACTGCAAATGCCTTCCAACAGGCTTGGAAAAGTGTGTTCTATATCTCTGCCAAACAAACTCCCCGGAGGTTGAGCTTTCAGAAGCTAGTTTAACTCTAAGGGAGGAAGCAGCAGAATGTGCCTCTCACATCTAGCCTGTAGGAATTCAGGTTGGCAAGTTCTATGGGGAAGCCCATTGGCGCCTTCGTTGGAAACGGGTTTGGAAATTTCAGTTTCAAAATCTCTGTGAAAAAGCGTCAGAGAAGCTTCTCCGTTTAGAATCCAGCATATCTCACTGAACCGAAGAAGTGGTAGTTAGAAGGCAGTTAGAGCTGCAAGCAGTTTGGTTTGGGAAATTAGACGCGAAATGAAACTGCAAATGCCTTCCAACAGGCTTGGAAAAGTGTGTTCTATATCTCTGCCAAACAAACTCCCCGGAGGTTGAGCTTTCAGAAGCAAGTTTAACTCTAAGGGAGGAAGCAGCAGAATGTGCCTCTCACATCTAGCCTGTAGGAATTCAGGTTGGCAAGTTCTATGGGGAAGCCCATTGCTGCCTATGGTGGAAACGGCATGGGAGATTTCAGTTTCAAAATCTCTGTGAAAAAGCGTCAGAGAATCTTCTCCGTTTAGAATCCAGCATATCTCACTGAACCGAAGAAGTGGTAGTTAGAAGGGAGTTAGAGCTGCAAGCAGTTTGGTTTGGGAAATTAGACGCGAAATGAAACTGCAAAGGCCTTCCAACAGGCTTGGAAAAGTGTGTTCTATATCTCTGCCAAACAAACTCCCCGGAGGTTGAGCTTTCAGAAGCTAGTTTAACTCTAAGGGAGGAAGCAGCAGAATGTGCCTCTCACATCTAGCCTGTAGGAATTCAGGTTGGCAAGTTCTATGGGGAAGCCCATTGCTGCCTATGGTGGAAACGGCATGGGAGATTTCAGTTTCAAAATCTCTGTGAAAAAGCATCAGAGAAGCTTCTCCGTTTAGAATCCAGCATATCTCACTGAACCGAAGAAGTGGTAGTTAGAAGGGAGTTAGAGCTGCAAGCAGTTTGGTTTGGGAAATTAGATGCGAAATGACACTGCAAAGGCCTTCCAACAGGCTTGGAAAAGTGTGTTCTATATCTCTGCCAAACAAACTCCCCGGAGGTTGAGCTTTCAGAAGCAAGCTTAACTCTTAGGGAGGAAGCAGCAGAATGTGCCTCTCACATCTAGCCTGTAGGAATTCAGGTTGGCAAGTTCTATGGGGAAGCCCATTGCTGCCTATGGTGGAAACGGCATGGGAGATTTCAGTTTCAAAATCTCTGTGAAAAAGCGTCAGAGAAGCTTCTCCGTTTAGAATCCAGCATATCTCACTGAACCGAAGAAGTGGTAGTTAGAAGGGAGTTAGAGCTGCAAGCAGTTTGGTTTGGGAAATTAGACGCGAAATGAAACTGCAAATGCCTTCCAACAGGCTTGGAAAAGTGTGTTCTATATCTCTGCCAAACAAACTCCCCGGAGGTTGAGCTTTCAGAAGCAAGTTTAACTCTAAGGGAGGAAGCAGCAGAATGTGCCTCTCACATCTAGCCTGTAGGAATTCAGGTTGGCAAGTTCTATGGGGAAGCCCATTGCTGCCTATGGTGGAAACGGCATGGGAGATTTCAGTTTCAAAATCTCTGTGAAAAAGCGTCAGAGAAGCTTCTCCGTTTAGAATCCAGCATATCTCACTGAACCGAAGAAGTGGTAGTTAGAAGGGAGTTAGAGCTGCAAGCAGTTTGGTTTGGGAAATTAGACGCGAAATGAAACTGCAAATGCCTTCCAACAGGCTTGGAAAAGTGTGTTCTATATCTCTGCCAAACAAACTCCCCGGAGGTTGAGCTTTCAGAAGCTAGTTTAACTCTAAGGGAGGAAGCAGCAGAATGTGCCTCTCACATCTAGCCTGTAGGAATTCAGGTTGGCAAGTTCTATGGGGAAGCCCATTGCTGCCTATGGTGGAAACGGCATGGGAGATTTCAGTTTCAAAATCTCTGTGAAAAAGCGTCAGAGAAGCTTCTCCGTTTAGAATCCAGCATATCTCACTGAACCGAAGAAGTGGTAGTTACAAGGGAGTTAGAGCTGCAAACAGTTTGGTTTGGGAAATTAGATGCGAAATGACACTGCAAAGGCCTTCCAACAGGCTTGGAAAAGTGTGTTCTATATCTCTGCCAAACAGACTCCCCGGAGGTTGAGCTTTCAGAAGCAAGCTTAACTCTTAGGGAGGAAGCAGCAGAATGTGCCTCTCACATCTAGCCTGTAGGAATTCAGGTTGGCAAGTTCTATGGGGAAGCCCATTGCTGCCTATGGTGGAAACGGCATGGGAGATTTCAGTTTCAAAATCTCTGTGAAAAAGCGTCAGAGAAGCTTCTCCGTTTAGAATCCAGCATATCTCACTGAACCGAAGAAGTGGTAGTTAGAAGGCAGTTAGAGCTGCAAGCAGTTTGGTTTGGGAAATTAGACGCGAAATGAAACTGCAAATGCCTTCCAACAGGCTTGGAAAAGTGTGTTCTATATCTCTGCCAAACAAACTCCCCGGAGGTTGAGCTTTCAGAAGCTCGTTTAACTCTAAGGGAGGAAGCAGCAGAATGTGCCTCTCACATCTAGCCTGTAGGAATTCAGGTTGGCAAGTTCTATGGGGAAGCCCATTGGCGCCTTCGTTGGAAACGGGTTTGGAAATTTCAGTTTCAAAATCTCTGTGAAAAAGCGTCAGAGAAGCTTCTCCGTTTAGAATCCAGCGTATCTCACTGAACCGAAGAAGTGGTAGTTAGAAGGCAGTTAGAGCTGCAAGCAGTTTGGTTTGGGAAATTAGACGCGAAATGAAACTGCAAATGCCTTCCAACAGGCTTGGAAAAGTGTGTTCTATATCTCTGCCAAACAAACTCCCCGGAGGTTGAGCTTTCAGAAGCAAGTTTAACTCTAAGGGAGGAAGCAGCAGAATGTGCCTCTCACATCTAGCCTGTAGGAATTCAGGTTGGCAAGTTCTATGGGGAAGCCCATTGCTGCCTATGGTGGAAACGGCATGGGAGATTTCAGTTTCAAAATCTCTGTGAAAAAGCGTCAGAGAATCTTCTCCGTTTAGAATCCAGCATATCTCACTGAACCGAAGAAGTGGTAGTTAGAAGGGAGTTAGAGCTGCAAGCAGTTTGGTTTGGGAAATTAGACGCGAAATGAAACTGCAAAGGCCTTCCAACAGGCTTGGAAAAGTGTGTTCTATATCTCTGCCAAACAAACTCCCCGGAGGTTGAGCTTTCAGAAGCTAGTTTAACTCTAAGGGAGGAAGCAGCAGAATGTGCCTCTCACATCTAGCCTGTAGGAATTCAGGTTGGCAAGTTCTATGGGGAAGCCCATTGCTGCCTATGGTGGAAACGGCATGGGAGATTTCAGTTTCAAAATCTCTGTGAAAAAGCGTCAGAGAAGCTTCTCCGTTTAGAATCCAGCATATCTCACTGAACCGAAGAAGTGGTAGTTAGAAGGGAGTTAGAGCTGCAAGCAGTTTGGTTTGGGAAATTAGACGCGAAATGAAACTGCAAAGGCCTTCCAACAGGCTTGGAAAAGTGTGTTCTATATCTCTGCCAAACAAACTCCCCGGAGGTTGAGCTTTCAGAAGCTAGTTTAACTCTAAGGGAGGAAGCAGCAGAATGTGCCTCTCACATCTAGCCTGTAGGAATTCAGGTTGGCAAGTTCTATGGGGAAGCCCATTGGCGCCTTCGTTGGAAACGGGTTTGGAAATTTCAGTTTCAAAATCTCTGTGAAAAAGCGTCAGAGAAGCTTCTCCGTTTAGAATCCAGCATATCTCACTGAACCGAAGAAGTGGTAGTTAGAAGGGAGTTAGAGCTGCAAGCAGTTTGGTTTGGGAAATTAGACGCGAAATGAAACTGCAAATGCCTTCCAACAGGCTTGGAAAAGTGTGTTCTATATCTCTGCCAAACAAACTCCCCGGAGGTTGAGCTTTCAGAAGCAAGTTTAACTCTAAGGGAGGAAGCAGCAGAATGTGCCTCTCACATCTAGCCTGTAGGAATTCAGTTTGGCAAGTTCTATGGGGAAGCCCATTGCTGCCTATGGTGGAAACGGCATGGGAGATTTCAGTTTCAAAATCTCTGTGAAAAAGCGTCAGAGAAGCTTCTCCGTTTAGAATCCAGCATATCTCACTGAACCGAAGAAGTGGTAGTTAGAAGGGAGTTAGAGCTGCAAGCAGTTTGGTTTGGGAAATTAGACGCGAAATGACACTGCAAATGCCTTCCAACAGGCTTGGAAAAGTGTGTTCTATATCTCTGCCAAACAAACTCCCCGGAGGTTGAGCTTTCAGAAGCTAGTTTAACTCTAAGGGAGGAAGCAGCAGAATGTGCCTCTCACATCTAGCCTGTAGGAATTCAGGTTGGCAAGTTCTATGGGGAAGCCCATTGCTGCCTATGGTGGAAACGGCATGGGAGATTTCAGTTTCAAAATCTCTGTGAAAAAGCGTCAGAGAAGCTTCTCCGTTTAGAATCCAGCATATCTCACTGAACCGAAGAAGTGGTAGTTAGAAGGCAGTTAGAGCTGCAAGCAGTTTGGTTTGGGAAATTAGACGCGAAATGAAACTGCAAATGCCTTCCAACAGGCTTGGAAAAGTGTGTTCTATATCTCTGCCAAACAGACTCCCTGGAGGTTGAGCTTTCAGAAGCTAGTTTAACTCTAAGGGAGGAAGCAGCAGAATGTGCCTCTCACATCTAGCCTGTAGGAATTCAGGTTGGCAAGTTCTATGTCTAAGCCCATTGCTGGCTATGGTGGAAACAGCATGGGAGATTTCAGTTTCAAAATCTCTGTGAAAAAGCGTCAGAGAAGCTTCTCCGTTTAGAATCCAGCATATCTCACTGAACCGAAGAAGTGGTAGTTAGAAGGCAGTTAGAGCTGCAAGCAGTTTGGTTTGGGAAATTAGACGCGAAATGAAACTGCAAATGCCTTCCAACAGGCTTGGAAAAGTGTGTTCTATATCTCTGCCAAACAAACTCCCCGGAGGTTAAGCTTTCAGAAGCTAGTTTAACTGTAAGGGAGGAAGCAGCAGAATGTGCCTCTCACATCTAGCCTGTAGGAATTCAGGTTGGCAAGTTCTATGGGGAAGCCCATTGGCGCCTTCGTTGGAAACGGGTTTGGAAATTTCAGTTTCAAAATCTCTGTGAAAAAGCGTCAGAGAAGCTTCTCCGTTTAGAATCCAGCATATCTCACTGAACCGAAGAAGTGGTAGTTAGAAGGGAGTTAGAGCTGCAAGCAGTTTGGTTTGGGAAATTAGACGCGAACTGAAACTGCAAAGGCCTTCCAACAGGCTTGGAAAAGTGTGTTCTATATCTCTGCCAAACAAACTCCCCGGAGGTTGAGCTTTCAGAAGCTAGTTTAACTCTAAGGGAGGAAGCAGCAGAATGTGCCTCTCACATCTAGCCTGTAGGAATTCAGGTTGGCAAGTTCTATGGGGAAGCCCATTGCTGCCTATGGTGGAAACGGCATGGGAGATTTCAGTTTCAAAATCTCTGTGAAAAAGCGTCAGAGAAGCTTCTCCGTTTAGAATCCAGCATATCTCACTGAACCGAAGAAGTGGTAGTTAGAAGGGAGTTAGAGCTGCAAGCAGTTTGGTTTGGGAAATTAGACGCGAAATGAAACTGCAAATGCCTTCCAACAGGCTTGGAAAAGTGTGTTCTATATCTCTGCCAAACAAACTCCCCGGAGGTTGAGCTTTCAGAAGCAAGTTTAACTCTAAGGGAGGAAGCAGCAGAATGTGCCTCTCACATCTAGCCTGTAGGAATTCAGGTTGGCAAGTTCTATGGGGAAGCCCATTGCTGCCTATGGTGGAAACGGCATGGGAGATTTCAGTTTCAAAATCTCTGTGAAAAAGCGTCAGAGAAGCTTCTCCGTTTAGAATCCAGCATATCTCACTGAACCGAAGAAGTGGTAGTTAGAAGGGAGTTAGAGCTGCAAGCAGTTTGGTTTGGGAAATTAGACGCGAAATGACACTGCAAATGCCTTCCAACAGGCTTGGAAAAGTGTGTTCTATATCTCTGCCAAACAAACTCCCCGGAGGTTGAGCTTTCAGGAGCTAGTTTAACTCTAAGGGAGGAAGCAGCAGAATGTGCCTCTCACATCTAGCCTGTAGGAATTCAGGTTGGCAAGTTCTATGGGGAAGCCCATTGCTGCCTATGGTGGAAACGGCATGGGAGATTTCAGTTTCAAAATCTCTGTGAAAAAGCGTCAGAGAAGCTTCTCCGTTTAGAATCCAGCATATCTCACTGAACCGAAGAAGTGGTAGTTAGAAGGCAGTTAGAGCTGCAAGCAGTTTGGTTTGGGAAATTAGACGCGAAATGAAACTGCAAATGCCTTCCAACAGGCTTGGAAAAGTGTGTTCTATATCTCTGCCAAACAAACTCCCCGGAGGTTGAGCTTTCAGAAGCTAGTTTAACTCTAAGGGAGGAAGCAGCAGAATGTGCCTCTCACATCTAGCCTGTAGGAATTCAGGTTGGCAAGTTCTATGGGGAAGCCCATTGGCGCCTTCGTTGGAAACGGGTTTGGAAATTTCAGTTTCAAAATCTCTGTGAAAAAGCGTCAGAGAAGCTTCTCCGTTTAGAATCCAGCATATCTCACTGAACCGAAGAAGTGGTAGTTAGAAGGCAGTTAGAGCTGCAAGCAGTTTGGTTTGGGAAATTAGACGCGAAATGAAACTGCAAATGCCTTCCAACAGGCTTGGAAAAGTGTGTTCTATATCTCTGCCAAACAAACTCCCCGGAGGTTGAGCTTTCAGAAGCAAGTTTAACTCTAAGGGAGGAAGCAGCAGAATGTGCCTCTCACATCTAGCCTGTAGGAATTCAGGTTGGCAAGTTCTATGGGGAAGCCCATTGCTGCCTATGGTGGAAACGGCATGGGAGATTTCAGTTTCAAAATCTCTGTGAAAAAGCGTCAGAGAATCTTCTCCGTTTAGAATCCAGCATATCTCACTGAACCGAAGAAGTGGTAGTTAGAAGGGAGTTAGAGCTGCAAGCAGTTTGGTTTGGGAAATTAGACGCGAAATGAAACTGCAAAGGCCTTCCAACAGGCTTGGAAAAGTGTGTTCTATATCTCTGCCAAACAAACTCCCCGGAGGTTGAGCTTTCAGAAGCTAGTTTAACTCTAAGGGAGGAAGCAGCAGAATGTGCCTCTCACATCTAGCCTGTAGGAATTCAGGTTGGCAAGTTCTATGGGGAAGCCCATTGCTGCCTATGGTGGAAACGGCATGGGAGATTTCAGTTTCAAAATCTCTGTGAAAAAGCATCAGAGAAGCTTCTCCGTTTAGAATCCAGCATATCTCACTGAACCGAAGAAGTGGTAGTTAGAAGGGAGTTAGAGCTGCAAGCAGTTTGGTTTGGGAAATTAGATGCGAAATGACACTGCAAAGGCCTTCCAACAGGCTTGGAAAAGTGTGTTCTATATCTCTGCCAAACAAACTCCCCGGAGGTTGAGCTTTCAGAAGCAAGCTTAACTCTTAGGGAGGAAGCAGCAGAATGTGCCTCTCACATCTAGCCTGTAGGAATTCAGGTTGGCAAGTTCTATGGGGAAGCCCATTGCTGCCTATGGTGGAAACGGCATGGGAGATTTCAGTTTCAAAATCTCTGTGAAAAAGCGTCAGAGAAGCTTCTCCGTTTAGAATCCAGCATATCTCACTGAACCGAAGAAGTGGTAGTTAGAAGGGAGTTAGAGCTGCAAGCAGTTTGGTTTGGGAAATTAGACGCGAAATGAAACTGCAAATGCCTTCCAACAGGCTTGGAAAAGTGTGTTCTATATCTCTGCCAAACAAACTCCCCGGAGGTTGAGCTTTCAGAAGCAAGTTTAACTCTAAGGGAGGAAGCAGCAGAATGTGCCTCTCACATCTAGCCTGTAGGAATTCAGGTTGGCAAGTTCTATGGGGAAGCCCATTGCTGCCTATGGTGGAAACGGCATGGGAGATTTCAGTTTCAAAATCTCTGTGAAAAAGCGTCAGAGAAGCTTCTCCGTTTAGAATCCAGCATATCTCACTGAACCGAAGAAGTGGTAGTTAGAAGGGAGTTAGAGCTGCAAGCAGTTTGGTTTGGGAAATTAGACGCGAAATGAAACTGCAAATGCCTTCCAACAGGCTTGGAAAAGTGTGTTCTATATCTCTGCCAAACAAACTCCCCGGAGGTTGAGCTTTCAGAAGCTAGTTTAACTCTAAGGGAGGAAGCAGCAGAATGTGCCTCTCACATCTAGCCTGTAGGAATTCAGGTTGGCAAGTTCTATGGGGAAGCCCATTGCTGCCTATGGTGGAAACGGCATGGGAGATTTCAGTTTCAAAATCTCTGTGAAAAAGCGTCAGAGAAGCTTCTCCGTTTAGAATCCAGCATATCTCACTGAACCGAAGAAGTGGTAGTTACAAGGGAGTTAGAGCTGCAAACAGTTTGGTTTGGGAAATTAGATGCGAAATGACACTGCAAAGGCCTTCCAACAGGCTTGGAAAAGTGTGTTCTATATCTCTGCCAAACAGACTCCCCGGAGGTTGAGCTTTCAGAAGCAAGCTTAACTCTTAGGGAGGAAGCAGCAGAATGTGCCTCTCACATCTAGCCTGTAGGAATTCAGGTTGGCAAGTTCTATGGGGAAGCCCATTGCTGCCTATGGTGGAAACGGCATGGGAGATTTCAGTTTCAAAATCTCTGTGAAAAAGCGTCAGAGAAGCTTCTCCGTTTAGAATCCAGCATATCTCACTGAACCGAAGAAGTGGTAGTTAGAAGGCAGTTAGAGCTGCAAGCAGTTTGGTTTGGGAAATTAGACGCGAAATGAAACTGCAAATGCCTTCCAACAGGCTTGGAAAAGTGTGTTCTATATCTCTGCCAAACAAACTCCCCGGAGGTTGAGCTTTCAGAAGCTCGTTTAACTCTAAGGGAGGAAGCAGCAGAATGTGCCTCTCACATCTAGCCTGTAGGAATTCAGGTTGGCAAGTTCTATGGGGAAGCCCATTGGCGCCTTCGTTGGAAACGGGTTTGGAAATTTCAGTTTCAAAATCTCTGTGAAAAAGCGTCAGAGAAGCTTCTCCGTTTAGAATCCAGCGTATCTCACTGAACCGAAGAAGTGGTAGTTAGAAGGCAGTTAGAGCTGCAAGCAGTTTGGTTTGGGAAATTAGACGCGAAATGAAACTGCAAATGCCTTCCAACAGGCTTGGAAAAGTGTGTTCTATATCTCTGCCAAACAAACTCCCCGGAGGTTGAGCTTTCAGAAGCAAGTTTAACTCTAAGGGAGGAAGCAGCAGAATGTGCCTCTCACATCTAGCCTGTAGGAATTCAGGTTGGCAAGTTCTATGGGGAAGCCCATTGCTGCCTATGGTGGAAACGGCATGGGAGATTTCAGTTTCAAAATCTCTGTGAAAAAGCGTCAGAGAATCTTCTCCGTTTAGAATCCAGCATATCTCACTGAACCGAAGAAGTGGTAGTTAGAAGGGAGTTAGAGCTGCAAGCAGTTTGGTTTGGGAAATTAGACGCGAAATGAAACTGCAAAGGCCTTCCAACAGGCTTGGAAAAGTGTGTTCTATATCTCTGCCAAACAAACTCCCCGGAGGTTGAGCTTTCAGAAGCTAGTTTAACTCTAAGGGAGGAAGCAGCAGAATGTGCCTCTCACATCTAGCCTGTAGGAATTCAGGTTGGCAAGTTCTATGGGGAAGCCCATTGCTGCCTATGGTGGAAACGGCATGGGAGATTTCAGTTTCAAAATCTCTGTGAAAAAGCGTCAGAGAAGCTTCTCCGTTTAGAATCCAGCATATCTCACTGAACCGAAGAAGTGGTAGTTAGAAGGGAGTTAGAGCTGCAAGCAGTTTGGTTTGGGAAATTAGACGCGAAATGAAACTGCAAAGGCCTTCCAACAGGCTTGGAAAAGTGTGTTCTATATCTCTGCCAAACAAACTCCCCGGAGGTTGAGCTTTCAGAAGCTAGTTTAACTCTAAGGGAGGAAGCAGCAGAATGTGCCTCTCACATCTAGCCTGTAGGAATTCAGGTTGGCAAGTTCTATGGGGAAGCCCATTGGCGCCTTCGTTGGAAACGGGTTTGGAAATTTCAGTTTCAAAATCTCTGTGAAAAAGCGTCAGAGAAGCTTCTCCGTTTAGAATCCAGCATATCTCACTGAACCGAAGAAGTGGTAGTTAGAAGGGAGTTAGAGCTGCAAGCAGTTTGGTTTGGGAAATTAGACGCGAAATGAAACTGCAAATGCCTTCCAACAGGCTTGGAAAAGTGTGTTCTATATCTCTGCCAAACAAACTCCCCGGAGGTTGAGCTTTCAGAAGCAAGTTTAACTCTAAGGGAGGAAGCAGCAGAATGTGCCTCTCACATCTAGCCTGTAGGAATTCAGTTTGGCAAGTTCTATGGGGAAGCCCATTGCTGCCTATGGTGGAAACGGCATGGGAGATTTCAGTTTCAAAATCTCTGTGAAAAAGCGTCAGAGAAGCTTCTCCGTTTAGAATCCAGCATATCTCACTGAACCGAAGAAGTGGTAGTTAGAAGGGAGTTAGAGCTGCAAGCAGTTTGGTTTGGGAAATTAGACGCGAAATGACACTGCAAATGCCTTCCAACAGGCTTGGAAAAGTGTGTTCTATATCTCTGCCAAACAAACTCCCCGGAGGTTGAGCTTTCAGAAGCTAGTTTAACTCTAAGGGAGGAAGCAGCAGAATGTGCCTCTCACATCTAGCCTGTAGGAATTCAGGTTGGCAAGTTCTATGGGGAAGCCCATTGCTGCCTATGGTGGAAACGGCATGGGAGATTTCAGTTTCAAAATCTCTGTGAAAAAGCGTCAGAGAAGCTTCTCCGTTTAGAATCCAGCATATCTCACTGAACCGAAGAAGTGGTAGTTAGAAGGCAGTTAGAGCTGCAAGCAGTTTGGTTTGGGAAATTAGACGCGAAATGAAACTGCAAATGCCTTCCAACAGGCTTGGAAAAGTGTGTTCTATATCTCTGCCAAACAGACTCCCTGGAGGTTGAGCTTTCAGAAGCTAGTTTAACTCTAAGGGAGGAAGCAGCAGAATGTGCCTCTCACATCTAGCCTGTAGGAATTCAGGTTGGCAAGTTCTATGTCTAAGCCCATTGCTGGCTATGGTGGAAACAGCATGGGAGATTTCAGTTTCAAAATCTCTGTGAAAAAGCGTCAGAGAAGCTTCTCCGTTTAGAATCCAGCATATCTCACTGAACCGAAGAAGTGGTAGTTAGAAGGCAGTTAGAGCTGCAAGCAGTTTGGTTTGGGAAATTAGACGCGAAATGAAACTGCAAATGCCTTCCAACAGGCTTGGAAAAGTGTGTTCTATATCTCTGCCAAACAAACTCCCCGGAGGTTAAGCTTTCAGAAGCTAGTTTAACTGTAAGGGAGGAAGCAGCAGAATGTGCCTCTCACATCTAGCCTGTAGGAATTCAGGTTGGCAAGTTCTATGGGGAAGCCCATTGGCGCCTTCGTTGGAAACGGGTTTGGAAATTTCAGTTTCAAAATCTCTGTGAAAAAGCGTCAGAGAAGCTTCTCCGTTTAGAATCCAGCATATCTCACTGAACCGAATAAGTGGTAGTTAGAAGGGAGTTAGAGCTGCAAGCAGTTTGGTTTGGGAAATTAGACGCGAACTGAAACTGCAAAGGCCTTCCAACAGGCTTGGAAAAGTGTGTTCTATATCTCTGCCAAACAAACTCCCCGGAGGTTGAGCTTTCAGAAGCTAGTTTAACTCTAAGGGAGGAAGCAGCAGAATGTGCCTCTCACATCTAGCCTGTAGGAATTCAGGTTGGCAAGTTCTATGGGGAAGCCCATTGCTGCCTATGGTGGAAACGGCATGGGAGATTTCAGTTTCAAAATCTCTGTGAAAAAGCGTCAGAGAAGCTTCTCCGTTTAGAATCCAGCATATCTCACTGAACCGAAGAAGTGGTAGTTAGAAGGGAGTTAGAGCTGCAAGCAGTTTGGTTTGGGAAATTAGACGCGAAATGAAACTGCAAATGCCTTCCAACAGGCTTGGAAAAGTGTGTTCTATATCTCTGCCAAACAAACTCCCCGGAGGTTGAGCTTTCAGAAGCAAGTTTAACTCTAAGGGAGGAAGCAGCAGAATGTGCCTCTCACATCTAGCCTGTAGGAATTCAGGTTGGCAAGTTCTATGGGGAAGCCCATTGCTGCCTATGGTGGAAACGGCATGGGAGATTTCAGTTTCAAAATCTCTGTGAAAAAGCGTCAGAGAAGCTTCTCCGTTTAGAATCCAGCATATCTCACTGAACCGAAGAAGTGGTAGTTAGAAGGGAGTTAGAGCTGCAAGCAGTTTGGTTTGGGAAATTAGACGCGAAATGACACTGCAAATGCCTTCCAACAGGCTTGGAAAAGTGTGTTCTATATCTCTGCCAAACAAACTCCCCGGAGGTTGAGCTTTCAGGAGCTAGTTTAACTCTAAGGGAGGAAGCAGCAGAATGTGCCTCTCACATCTAGCCTGTAGGAATTCAGGTTGGCAAGTTCTATGGGGAAGCCCATTGCTGCCTATGGTGGAAACGGCATGGGAGATTTCAGTTTCAAAATCTCTGTGAAAAAGCGTCAGAGAAGCTTCTCCGTTTAGAATCCAGCATATCTCACTGAACCGAAGAAGTGGTAGTTAGAAGGCAGTTAGAGCTGCAAGCAGTTTGGTTTGGGAAATTAGACGCGAAATGAAACTGCAAATGCCTTCCAACAGGCTTGGAAAAGTGTGTTCTATATCTCTGCCAAACAGACTCCCTGGAGGTTGAGCTTTCAGAAGCTAGTTTAACTCTAAGGGAGGAAGCAGCAGAATGTGCCTCTCACATCTAGCCTGTAGGAATTCAGGTTGGCAAGTTCTATGTCTAAGCCCATTGCTGGCTATGGTGGAAACAGCATGGGAGATTTCAGTTTCAAAATCTCTGTGAAAAAGCGTCAGAGAAGCTTCTCCGTTTAGAATCCAGCATATCTCACTGAACCGAAGAAGTGGTAGTTAGAAGGCAGTTAGAGCTGCAAGCAGTTTGGTTTGGGAAATTAGACGCGAAATGAAACTGCAAATGCCTTCCAACAGGCTTGGAAAAGTGTGTTCTATATCTCTGCCAAACAAACTCCCCGGAGGTTGAGCTTTCAGAAGCTAGGTTAACTCTAAGGGAGGAAGCAGCAGAATGTGCCTCTCACATCTAGCCTGTAGGAATTCAGGTTGGCAAGTTCTATGGGGAAGCCCATTGGCGCCTTCGTTGGAAACGGGTTTGGAAATTTCAGTTTCAAAATCTCTGTGAAAAAGCGTCAGAGAAGCTTCTCCGTTTAGAATCCAGCATATCTCACTGAACCGAAGAAGTGGTAGTTAGAAGGGAGTTAGAGCTGCAAGCAGTTTGGTTTGGGAAATTAGACGCGAAATGAAACTGCAAAGGCCTTCCAACAGCCTTGGAAAAGTGTGTTCTATATCTCTGCCAAACAAACTCCCCGGAGGTTGAGCTTTCAGAAGCTAGTTTAACTCTAAGGGAGGAAGCAGCAGAATGTGCCTCTCACATCTAGCCTGTAGGAATTCAGGTTGGCAAGTTCTATGGGGAAGCCCATTGCTGCCTATGGTGGAAACGGCATGGGAGATTTCAGTTTCAAAATCTCTGTGAAAAAGCGTCAGAGAAGCTTCTCCGTTTAGAATCCAGCATATCTCACTGAACCGAAGAAGTGGTAGTTAGAAGGGAGTTAGAGCTGCAAGCAGTTTGGTTTGGGAAATTAGATGCGAAATGACACTGCAAAGGCCTTCCAACAGGCTTGGAAAAGTGTGTTCTATATCTCTGCCAAACAGACTCCCCGGAGGTTGAGCTTTCAGAAGCAAGCTTAACTCTTAGGGAGGAAGCAGCAGAATGTGCCTCTCACATCTAGCCTGTAGGAATTCAGGTTGGCAAGTTCTATGGGGAAGCCCATTGCTGCCTATGGTGGAAACGGCATGGGAGATTTCAGTTTCAAAATCTCTGTGAAAAAGCGTCAGAGAAGCTTCTCCGTTTAGAATCCAGCATATCTCACTGAACCGAAGAAGTGGTAGTTAGAAGGCAGTTAGAGCTGCAAGCAGTTTGGTTTGGGAAATTAGACGCGAAATGAAACTGCAAATGCCTCCCAACAGGCTTGGAAAAGTGTGTTCTATATCTCTGCCAAACAGACTCCCTGGAGGTTGAGCTTTCAGAAGCTAGTTTAACTCTAAGGGAGGAAGCAGCAGAATGTGCCTCTCACATCTAGCCTGTAGGAATTCAGGTTGGCAAGTTCTATGGGGAAGCCCATTGCTGGCTATGGTGGAAACAGCATGGGAGATTTCAGTTTCAAAATCTCTGTGAAAAAGCGTCAGAGAAGCTTCTCCGTTTAGAATCCAGCATATCTCACTGAACCGAAGAAGTGGTAGTTAGAAGGCAGTTAGAGCTGCAAGCAGTTTGGTTTGGGAAATTAGACGCGAAATGAAACTGCAAATGCCTTCCAACAGGCTTGGAAAAGTGTGTTCTATATCTCTGCCAAACAAACTCCCCGGAGGTTGAGCTTTCAGAAGCTAGTTTAACTCTAAGAGAGGAAGCAGCAGAATGTGCCTCTCACATCTAGCCTGTAGGAATTCAGGTTGGCAAGTTCTATGGGGAAGCCCATTGGCGCCTTCGTTGGAAACGGGTTTGGAAATTTCAGTTTCAAAATCTCTGTGAAAAAGCGTCAGAGAAGCTTCTCCGTTTAGAATCCAGCGTATCTCACTGAACCGAAGAAGTGGTAGTTAGAAGGCAGTTAGAGCTACAAGCAGTTTGGTTTGGGAAATTAGACGCGAAATGAAACTGCAAATGCCTTCCAACAGGCTTGGAAAAGTGTGTTCTATATCTCTGCCAAACAAACTCCCCGGAGGTTGAGCTTTCAGAAGCAAGCTTAACTCTTAGGGAGGAAGCAGCAGAATGTGCCTCTCACATCTAGCCTGTAGGAATTCAGGTTGGCAAGTTCTATGGGGAAGCCCATTGCTGCCTATGGTGGAAACAGCATGGGAGATTTCAGTTTCAAAATCTCTGTGAAAAAGCGTCAGAGAAGCTTCTCCGTTTAGAATCCAGCATATCTCACTGAACCGAAGAAGTGGTAGTTAGAAGGGAGTTAGAGCTGCAAGCAGTTTGGTTTGGGAAATTAGACGCGAAATGAAACTGCAAATGCCTTCCAACAGGCTTGGAAAAGTGTGTTCTATATCTCTGCCAAACAAACTCCCCGGAGGTTGAGCTTTCAGAAGCTAGTTTAACTCTAAGGGAGGAAGCAGCAGAATGTGCCTCTCACATCTAGCCTGTAGGAATTCAGGTTGGCAAGTTCTATGGGGAAGCCCATTGCTGGCTATGGTGGAAACAGCATTGGAGATTTCAGTTTCAAAATCTCTGTGAAAAAGCGTCAGAGAAGCTTCTCCGTTTAGAATCCAGCATATCTCACTGAACCGAAGAAGTGGTAGTTAGAAGGCAGTTAGAGCTGCAAGCAGTTTGGTTTGGGAAATTAGACGCGAAATGAAACTGCAAATGCCTTCCAACAGGCTTGGAAAAGTGTGTTCTATATCTCTGCCAAACAAACTCCCCGGAGGTTGAGCTTTCAGAAGCTAGTTTAACTCTAAGGGAGGAAGCATCAGAATGTGCCTCTCACATCTAGCCTGTAGGAATTTAGGTTGGCAAGTTCTATGGGGAAGCCCATTGGCGCCTTCGTTGGAAACGGGTTTGGAAATTTCAGTTTCAAAATCTCTGTGAAAAAGCGTCAGAGAAGCTTCTCCGTTTAGAATCCAGCGTATCTCACTGAACCGAAGAAGTGGTAGTTAGAAGGCAGTTAGAGCTACAAGCAGTTTGGTTTGGGAAATTAGACGCGAAATGAAACTGCAAATGCCTTCCAACAGGCTTGGAAAAGTGTGTTCTATATCTCTGCCAAACAAACTCCCCGGAGGTTGAGCTTTCAGAAGCAAGTTTAACTCTAAGGGAGGAAGCAGCAGAATGTGCCTCTCACATCTAGCCTGTAGGAATTCAGGTTGGCAAGTTCTATGGGGAAGCCCATTGCTGCCTATGGTGGAAACGGCATGGGAGATTTCAGTTTCAAAATCTCTGTGAAAAAGCGTCAGAGAATCTTCTCCGTTTAGAATCCAGCATATCTCACTGAACCGAAGAAGTGGTAGTTAGAAGGGAGTTAGAGCTGCAAGCAGTTTGGTTTGGGAAATTAGACGCGAAATGAAACTGCAAAGGCCTTCCAACAGGCTTGGAAAAGTGTGTTCTATATCTCTGCCAAACAAACTCCCCGGAGGTTGAGCTTTCAGAAGCTAGTTTAACTCTAAGGGAGGAAGCAGCAGAATGTGCCTCTCACATCTAGCCTGTAGGAATTCAGGTTGGCAAGTTCTATGGGGAAGCCCATTGCTGCCTATGGTGGAAACGGCATGGGAGATTTCAGTTTCAAAATCTCTGTGAAAAAGCGTCAGAGAAGCTTCTCCGTTTAGAATCCAGCATATCTCACTGAACCGAAGAAGTGGTAGTTAGAAGGGAGTTAGAGCTGCAAGCAGTTTGGTTTGGGAAATTAGATGCGAAATGACACTGCAAAGGCCTTCCAACAGGCTTGGAAAAGTGTGTTCTATATCTCTGCCAAACAGACTCCCCGGAGGTTGAGCTTTCAGAAGCAAGCTTAACTCTTAGGGAGGAAGCAGCAGAATGTGCCTCTCACATCTAGCCTGTAGGAATTCAGGTTGGCAAGTTCTATGGGGAAGCCCATTGCTGCCTATGGTGGAAACGGCATGGGAGATTTCAGTTTCAAAATCTCTGTGAAAAAGCGTCAGAGAAGCTTCTCCGTTTAGAATCCAGCATATCTCACTGAACCGAAGAAGTGGTAGTTAGAAGGGAGTTAGAGCTGCAAGCAGTTTGGTTTGGGAAATTAGACGCGAAATGAAACTGCAAATGCCTTCCAACAGGCTTGGAAAAGTGTGTTCTATATCTCTGCCAAACAAACTCCCCGGAGGTTGAGCTTTCAGAAGCTAGTTTAACTCTAAGGGAGGAAGCAGCAGAATGTGCCTCTCACATCTAGCCTGTAGGAATTCAGGTTGGCAAGTTCTATGGGGAAGCCCATTGGCGCCTTCGTTGGAAACGGGTTTGGAAATTTCAGTTTCAAAATCTCTGTGAAAAAGCGTCAGAGAAGCTTCTCCGTTTAGAATCCAGCATATCTCACTGAACCGAAGAAGTGGTAGTTAGAAGGGAGTTAGAGCTGCAAGCAGTTTGGTTTGGGAAATTAGACGCGAAATGAAACTGCAAATGCCTTCCAACAGGCTTGGAAAAGTGTGTTCTATATCTCTGCCAAACAAACTCCCCGGAGGTTGAGCTTTCAGAAGCAAGTTTAACTCTAAGGGAGGAAGCAGCAGAATGTGCCTCTCACATCTAGCCTGTAGGAATTCAGGTTGGCAAGTTCTATGGGGAAGCCCATTGCTGCCTATGGTGGAAACGGCATGGGAGATTTCAGTTTCAAAATCTCTGTGAAAAAGCGTCAGAGAAGCTTCTCCGTTTAGAATCCAGCATATCTCACTGAACCGAAGAAGTGGTAGTTAGAAGGGAGTTAGAGCTGCAAGCAGTTTGGTTTGGGAAATTAGACGCGAAATGACACTGCAAATGCCTTCCAACAGGCTTGGAAAAGTGTGTTCTATATCTCTGCCAAACAAACTCCCCGGAGGTTGAGCTTTCAGAAGCTAGTTTAACTCTAAGGGAGGAAGCAGCAGAATGTGCCTCTCACATCTAGCCTGTAGGAATTCAGGTTGGCAAGTTCTATGGGGAAGCCCATTGCTGCCTAGGGTGGAAACGGCATGGGAGATTTCAGTTTCAAAATCTCTGTGAAAAAGCGTCAGAGAAGCTTCTCCGTTTAGAATCCAGCATATCTCACTGAACCGAAGAAGTGGTAGTTAGAAGGCAGTTAGAGCTGCAAGCAGTTTGGTATGGGAAATTAGATGCGAAATGACACTGCAAAGGCCTTCCAACAGGCTTGGAAAAGTGTGTTTTATATCTCTGCCAAACAGACTCCCCGGAGGTTGAGCTTTCACAAGCAAGCTTAACTCTTAGGGAGGAAGCAGCAGAATGTGCCTCTCACATCTAGCCTGTAGGAATTCAGGTTGGCAAGTTCTATGGGGAAGCCCATTGCTGCCTATGGTGGAAACGGCATGGGAGATTTCAGTTTCAAAATCTCTGTGAAAAAGCGTCAGAGAAGCTTCTCCGTTTAGAATCCAGCATATCTCACTGAACCGAAGAAGTGGTAGTTAGAAGGCAGTTAGAGCTGCAAGCAGTTTGGTTTGGGAAATTAGACGCGAAATGAAACTGCAAATGCCTTCCAACAGGCTTGGAAAAGTGTGTTCTATATCTCTGCCAAACAGACTCCCTGGAGGTTGAGCTTTCAGAAGCTAGTTTAACTCTAAGGGAGGAAGCAGCAGAATGTGCCTCTCACATCTAGCCTGTAGGAATTCAGGTTGGCAAGTTCTATGGGGAAGCCCATTGGCGCCTTCGTTGGAAACGGGTTTGGAAATTTCAGTTTCAAAATCTCTGTGAAAAAGCGTCAGAGAAGCTTCTCCGTTTAGAATCCAGCATATCTCACTGAACCGAAGAAGTGGTAGTTAGAAGGGAGTTAGAGCTGCAAGCAGTTTGGTTTGGGAAATTAGACGCGAAATGAAACTGCAAAGGCCTTCCAACAGGCTTGGAAAAGTGTGTTCTATATCTCTGCCAAACAAACTCCCCGGAGGTTGAGCTTTCAGAAGCAAGTTTAACTCTAAGGGAGGAAGCAGCAGAATGTGCCTCTCACATCTAGCCTGTAGGAATTCAGGTTGGCAAGTTCTATGGGGAAGCCCATTGCTGCCTATGGTGGAAACGGCATGGGAGATTTCAGTTTCAAAATCTCTGTGAAAAAGCGTCAGAGAAGCTTCTCCGTTTAGAATCCAGCATATCTCACTGAACCGAAGAAGTGGTAGTTAGAAGGGAGTTAGAGCTGCAAGCAGTTTGGTTTGGGAAATTAGACGCGAAATGAAACTGCAAATGCCTTCCAACAGGCTTGGAAAAGTGTGTTCTATATCTCTGCCAAACAGACTCCCTGGAGGTTGAGCTTTCAGAAGCTAGTTTAACTCTAAGGGAGGAAGCAGCAGAATGTGCCTCTCACATCTAGCCTGTAGGAATTCAGGTTGGCAAGTTCTATGGGGAAGCCCATTGGCGCCTTCGTTGGAAACGGGTTTGGAAATTTCAGTTTCAAAATCTCTGTGAAAAAGCGTCAGAGAAGCTTCTCCGTTTAGAATCCAGCATATCTCACTGAACCGAAGAAGTGGTAGTTAGAAGGGAGTTAGAGCTGCAAGCAGTTTGGTTTGGGAAATTAGACGCGAAATGAAACTGCAAATGCCTTCCAACAGGCTTGGAAAAGTGTGTTCTATATCTCTGCCAAACAAACTCCCCGGAGGTTGAGCTTTCAGAAGCAAGTTTAACTCTAAGGGAGGAAGCAGCAGAATGTGCCTCTCACATCTAGCCTGTAGGAATTCAGGTTGGCAAGTTCTATGGGGAAGCCCATTGCTGCCTATGGTGGAAACGGCATGGGAGATTTCAGTTTCAAAATCTCTGTGAAAAAGCGTCAGAGAAGCTTCTCCGTTTAGAATCCAGCATATCTCACTGAACCGAAGAAGTGGTAGTTAGAAGGGAGTTAGAGCTGCAAGCAGTTTGGTTTGGGAAATTAGATGCGAAATGACACTGCAAAGGCCTTCCAACAGGCTTGGAAAAGTGTGTTCTATATCTCTGCCAAACAGACTCCCCGGAGGTTGAGCTTTCAGAAGCAAGCTTAACTCTTAGGGAGGAAGCAGCAGAATGTGCCTCTCACATCTAGCCTGTAGGAATTCAGGTTGGCAAGTTCTATGGGGAAGCCCATTGCTGCCTATGGTAGAAACGGCATGGGAGATTTCAGTTTCAAAATCTCTGTGAAAAAGCGTCAGAGAAGCTTCTCCGTTTAGAATCCAGCATATCTCACTGAACCGAAGAAGTGGTAGTTAGAAGGCAGTTAGAGCTGCAAGCAGTTTGGTTTGGGAAATTAGACGCGAAATGAAACTGCAAATGCCTTCCAACAGGCTTGGAAAAGTGTGTTCTATATCTCTGCCAAACAGACTCCCTGGAGGTTGAGCTTTCAGAAGCTAGTTTAACTCTAAGGGAGGAAGCAGCAGAATGTGCCTCTCACATCTAGCCTGTAGGAATTCAGGTTGGCAAGTTCTATGGGGAAGCCCATTGGCGCCATCGTTGGAAACGGGTTTGGAAATTTCAGTTTCAAAATCTCTGTGAAAAAGCGTCAGAGAAGCTTCTCCGTTTAGAATCCAGCATATCTCACTGAACCGAAGAAGTGGTAGTTAGAAGGGAGTTAGAGCTGCAAGCAGTTTGGTTTGGGAAATTAGACGCGAAATGAAACTGCAAATGCCTTCCAACAGGCTTGGAAAAGTGTGTTCTATATCTCTGCCAAACAAACTCCCCGGAGGTTGAGCTTTCAGAAGCAAGTTTAACTCTAAGGGAGGAAGCAGCAGAATGTGCCTCTCACATCTAGCCTGTAGGAATTCAGGTTGGCAAGTTCTATGGGGAAGCCCATTGCTGCCTATGGTGGAAACGGCATGGGAGATTTCAGTTTCAAAATCTCTGTGAAAAAGCGTCAGAGAAGCTTCTCCGTTTAGAATCCAGCATATCTCACTGAACCGAAGAAGTGGTAGTTAGAAGGGAGTTAGAGCTGCAAGCAGTTTGGTTTGGGAAATTAGATGCGAAATGACACTGCAAAGGCCTTCCAACAGGCTTGGAAAAGTGTGTTCTATATCTCTGCCAAACAGACTCCCCGGAGGTTGAGCTTTCAGAAGCAAGCTTAACTCTTAGGGAGGAAGCAGCAGAATGTGCCTCTCACATCTAGCCTGTAGGAATTCAGGTTGGCAAGTTCTATGGGGAAGCCCATTGCTGCCTATGGTAGAAACGGCATGGGAGATTTCAGTTTCAAAATCTCTGTGAAAAAGCGTCAGAGAAGCTTCTCCGTTTAGAATCCAGCATATCTCACTGAACCGAAGAAGTGGTAGTTAGAAGGCAGTTAGAGCTGCAAGCAGTTTGGTTTGGGAAATTAGACGCGAAATGAAACTGCAAATGCCTTCCAACAGGCTTGGAAAAGTGTGTTCTATATCTCTGCCAAACAGACTCCCTGGAGGTTGAGCTTTCAGAAGCTAGTTTAACTCTAAGGGAGGAAGCAGCAGAATGTGCCTCTCACATCTAGCCTGTAGGAATTCAGGTTGGCAAGTTCTATGGGGAAGCCCATTGGCGCCTTCGTTGGAAACGGGTTTGGAAATTTCAGTTTCAAAATCTCTGTGAAAAAGCGTCAGAGAAGCTTCTCCGTTTAGAATCCAGCATATCTCACTGAACCGAAGACGTGGTAGTTAGAAGGGAGTTAGAGCTGCAAGCAGTTTGGTTTGGGAAATTAGACGCGAAATGAAACTGCAAAGGCCTTCCAACAGGCTTGGAAAAGTGTGTTCTATATCTCTGCCAAACAAACTCCCCGGAGGTTGAGCTTTCAGAAGCTAGTTTAACTCTAAGGGAGGAAGCAGCAGAATGTGCCTCTCACATCTAGCCTGTAGGAATTCAGGTTGGCAAGTTCTATGGGGAAGCCCATTGCTGCCTATGGTGGAAACGGCATGGGAGATTTCAGTTTCAAAATCTCTGTGAAAAAGCGTCAGAGAAGCTTCTCCGTTTAGAATCCAGCATATCTCACTGAACCGAAGAAGTGGTAGTTAGAAGGCAGTTAGAGCTGCAAGCAGTTTGGTTTGGGAAATTAGACGCGAAATGAAACTGCAAATGCCTTCCAACAGGCTTGGAAAAGTGTGTTCTATATCTCTGCCAAACAAACTCCCCGGAGGTTGAGCTTTCAGAAGCTAGTTTAACTCTAAGGGAGGAAGCAGCAGAATGTGCCTCTCACATCTAGCCTGTAGGAATTCAGGTTGGCAAGTTCTATGGGGAAGCCCATTGCTGCCTATGGTGGAAACGGCATGGGAGATTTCAGTTTCAAAATCTCTGTGAAAAAGCGTCAGAGAAGCTTCTCCGTTTAGAATCCAGCATATCTCACTGAACCGAAGAAGTGGTAGTTAGAAGGGAGTTAGAGCTGCAAGCAGTTTGGTTTGGGAAATTAGACGCGAAATGAAACTGCAAATGCCTTCCAACAGGCTTGGAAAAGTGTGTTCTATATCTCTGCCAAACAGACTCCCCGGAGGTTGAGCTTTCAGAAGCTAGTTTAACTCTAAGGGAGGAAGCAGCAGAATGTGCCTCTCACATCTAGCGTGTAGGAATTCAGGTTGGCAAGTTCTATGGGGAAGCCCATTGCTGCCTATGGTGGAAACGGCATGGGAGATTTCAGTTTCAAAATCTCTGTGAAAAAGCGTCAGAGAAGCTTCTCCGTTTAGAATCCAGCATATCTCACTGAACCGAAGAAGTGGTAGTTAGAAGGGAGTTAGAGCTGCAAGCAGTTTGATTTGGGAAATTAGATGCGAAATGACACTGCAAAGGCCTTCCAACAGGCTTGGAAAAGTGTGTTCTATATCTCTGCCAAACAGACTCCCCGGAGGTTGAGCTTTCAGAAGCAAGCTTAACTCTTAGGGAGGAAGCAGCAGAATGTGCCTCTCACATCTAGCCTGTAGGAATTCAGGTTGGCAAGTTCTATGGGGAAGCCCATTGCTGCCTATGGTAGAAACGGCATGGGAGATTTCAGTTTCAAAATCTCTGTGAAAAAGCGTCAGAGAAGCTTCTCCGTTTAGAATCCAGCATATCTCACTGAACCGAAGAAGTGGTAGTTAGAAGGGAGTTAGAGCTGCAAGCAGTTTGGTTTGGGAAATTAGACGCGAAATGAAACTGCAAATGCCTTCCAACAGGCTTGGAAAAGTGTGTTCTATATCTCTGCCAAACAGACTCCCTGGAGGTTGAGCTTTCAGAAGCTAGTTTAACTCTAAGGGAGGAAGCAGCAGAATGTGCCTCTCACATCTAGCCTGTAGGAATTCAGGTTGGCAAGTTCTATGGGGAAGCCCATTGGCGCCTTCGTTGGAAACGGGTTTGGAAATTTCAGTTTCAAAATCTCTGTGAAAAAGCGTCAGAGAAGCTTCTCCGTTTAGAATCCAGCATATCTCACTGAACCGAAGACGTGGTAGTTAGAAGGGAGTTAGAGCTGCAAGCAGTTTGGTTTGGGAAATTAGACGCGAAATGAAACTGCAAAGGCCTTCCAACAGGCTTGGAAAAGTGTGTTCTATATCTCTGCCAAACAAACTCCCCGGAGGTTGAGCTTTCAGAAGCTAGTTTAACTCTAAGGGAGGAAGCAGCAGAATGTGCCTCTCACATCTAGCCTGTAGGAATTCAGGTTGGCAAGTTCTATGGGGAAGCCCATTGCTGCCTATGGTGGAAACGGCATGGGAGATTTCAGTTTCAAAATCTCTGTGAAAAAGCGTCAGAGAAGCTTCTCCGTTTAGAATCCAGCATATCTCACTGAACCGAAGAAGTGGTAGTTAGAAGGCAGTTAGAGCTGCAAGCAGTTTGGTTTGGGAAATTAGACGCGAAATGAAACTGCAAATGCCTTCCAACAGGCTTGGAAAAGTGTGTTCTATATCTCTGCCAAACAAACTCCCCGGAGGTTGAGCTTTCAGAAGCTAGTTTAACTCTAAGGGAGGAAGCAGCAGAATGTGCCTCTCACATCTAGCCTGTAGGAATTCAGGTTGGCAAGTTCTATGGGGAAGCCCATTGGCGCCTTCGTTGGAAACGGGTTTGGAAATTTCAGTTTCAAAATCTCTGTGAAAAAGCGTCAGAGAAGCTTCTCCGTTTAGAATCCAGCATATCTCACTGAACCGAAGAAGTGGTAGTTAGAAGGGAGTTAGAGCTGCAAGCAGTTTGGTTTGGGAAATTAGACGCGAAATGAAACTGCAAATGCCTTCCAACAGGCTTGGAAAAGTGTGTTCTATATCTCTGCCAAACAAACTCCCCGGAGGTTGAGCTTTCAGAAGCTAGTTTAACTCTAAGGGAGGAAGCAGCAGAATGTGCCTCTCACATCTAGCCTGTAGGAATTCAGGTTGGCAAGTTCTATGGGGAAGCCCATTGCTGCCTATGGTGGAAACGGCATGGGAGATTTCAGTTTCAAAATCTCTGTGAAAAAGCGTCAGAGAAGCTTCTCCGTTTAGAATCCAGCATATCAAACTGAACCGAAGAAGTGGTAGTTAGAAGGGAGTTAGAGCTGCAAGCAGTTTGGTTTGGGAAATTAGATGCGAAATGACACTGCAAAGGCCTTCCAACAGGCTTGGAAAAGTGTGTTCTATATCTCTGCCAAACAGACTCCCTGGAGGTTGAGCTTTCAGAAGCTAGTTTAACTCTAAGGGAGGAAGCAGCAGAATGTGCCTCTCACATCTAGCCTGTAGGAATTCAGGTTGGCAAGTTCTATGGGGAAGCCCATTGCTGCCTATGGTGGAAACGGCATGGGAGATTTCAGTTTCAAAATCTCTGTGAAAAAGCGTCAGAGAAGCTTCTCCGTTTAGAATCCAGCATATCTCACTGAACCGAAGAAGTGGTAGTTAGAAGGGAGTTAGAGCTGCAAGCAGTTTGGTTTGGGAAATTAGACGCGAAATGAAACTGCAAATGCCTTCCAACAGGCTTGGAAAAGTGTGTTCTATATCTCTGCCAAACAAACTCCCCGGAGGTTGAGCTTTCAGAAGCTAGTTTAACTCTAAGGGAGGAAGCAGCAGAATGTGCCTCTCACATCTAGCCTGTAGGAATTCAGGTTGGCAAGTTCTATGGGGAAGCCCATTGCTGCCTATGGTGGAAACGGCATGGGAGATTTCAGTTTCAAAATCTCTGTGAAAAAGCGTCAGAGAAGCTTCTCCGTTTAGAATCCAGCATATCTCACTGAACCGAAGAAGTGGTAGTTAGAAGGGAGTTAGAGCTGCAAGCAGTTTGGTTTGGGAAATTAGATGCGAAATGACACTGCAAAGGCCTTCCAACAGGCTTGGAAAAGTGTGTTTTATATCTCTGCCAAACAGACTCCCCGGAGGTTGAGCTTTCACAAGCAAGCTTAACTCTTAGGGAGGAAGCAGCAGAATGTGCCTCTCACAACTAGCCTGTAGGAATTCAGGTTGGCAAGTTCTATGGGGAAGCCCATTGCTGCCTATGGTGGAAACGGCATGGGAGATTTCAGTTTCAAAATCTCTGTGAAAAAGCGTCAGAGAAGCTTCTCCGTTTAGAATCCAGCATATCTCACTGAACCGAAGAAGTGGTAGTTAGAAGGCAGTTAGAGCTGCAAGCAGTTTGGTTTGGGAAATTAGACGCGAAATGAAACTGCAAATGCCTTCCAACAGGCTTGGAAAAGTGTGTTCTATATCTCTGCCAAAGAAACTCCCCGGAGGTTGAGCTTTCAGAAGCTAGTTTAACTCTAAGGGAGGAAGCAGCAGAATGTGCCTCTCACATCTAGCCTGTAGGAATTCAGGTTGGCAAGTTCTATGGGGAAGCCCATTGGCGCCTTCGTTGGAAACGGGTTTGGAAATTTCAGTTTCAAAATCTCTGTGAAAAAGCGTCAGAGAAGCTTCTCCGTTTAGAATCCAGCGTATCTCACTGAACCGAAGAAGTGGTAGTTAGAAGGCAGTTAGAGCTGCAAGCAGTTTGGTTTGGGAAATTAGACGCGAAATGCAACTGCAAATGCCTTCCAACAGGCTTGGAAAAGTGTGTTCTATATCTCTGCCAAACAAACTCCCCGGAGGTTGAGCTTTCAGAAGCAAGTTTAACTCTAAGGGAGGAAGCAGCAGAATGTGCCTCTCACATCTAGCCTGTAGGAATTCAGGTTGGCAAGTTCTATGGGGAAGCCCATTGCTGCCTATGGTGGAAACGGCATGGGAGATTTCAGTTTCAAAATCTCTGTGAAAAAGCGTCAGAGAAGCTTCTCCGTTTAGAATCCAGCATATCTCACTGAACCGAAGAAGTGGTAGTTAGAAGGGAGTTAGAGCTGCAAGCAGTTTGGTTTGGGAAATTAGACGCGAAATGACACTGCAAATGCCTTCCAACAGGCTTGGAAAAGTGTGTTCTATATCTCTGCCAAACAAACTCCCCGGAGGTTGAGCTTTCAGAAGCTACTTTAACTCTAAGGGAGGAAGCAGCAGAATGTGCCTCTCACATCTAGCCTGTAGGAATTCAGGTTGGCAAGTTCTATGGGGAAGCCCATTGCTGCCTATGGTGGAAACGGCATGGGAGATTTCAGTTTCAAAATCTCTGTGAAAAAGCGTCAGAGAAGCTTCTCCGTTTAGAATCCAGCATATCTCACTGAACCGAAGAAGTGGTAGTTAGAAGGCAGTTAGAGCTGCAAGCAGTTTGGTTTGGGAAATTAGACGCGAAATGAAACTGCAAATGCCTTCCAACAGGCTTGGAAAAGTGTGTTCTATATCTCTGCCAAACAGACTCCCTGGAGGTTGAGCTTTCAGAAGCTAGTTTAACTCTAAGGGAGGAAGCAGCAGAATGTGCCTCTCACATCTAGCCTGTAGGAATTCAGGTTGGCAAGTTCTATGTCTAAGCCCATTGCTGGCTATGGTGGAAACAGCATGGGAGATTTCAGTTTCAAAATCTCTGTGAAAAAGCGTCAGAGAAGCTTCTCCGTTTAGAATCCAGCATATCTCACTGAACCGAAGAAGTGGTAGTTAGAAGGGAGTTAGAGCTGCAAGCAGTTTGGTTTGGGAAATTAGACGCGAAATGAAACTGCAAATGCCTTCCAACAGGCTTGGAAAAGTGTGTTCTATATCTCTGCCAAACAGACTCCCCGGAGGTTGAGCTTTCAGCAGCAAGTTTAACTCGAAGGGAGGAAGCAGCAGAATGTGCCTCTCACATCTAGCCTGTAGGAATTCAGGTTGGCAAGTTCTATGGGGAAGCCCATTGCTGCCTATGGTGGAAACGGCATGGGAGATTTCAGTTTCAAAATCTCTGTGAAAAAGCGTCAGAGAAGCTTCTCCGTTTAGAATCCAGCATATCTCACTGAACCGAAGAAGTGGTAGTTAGAAGGCAGTTAGAGCTGCAAGCAGTTTGGTTTGGGAAATTAGACGCGAAATGAAACTGCAAATGCCTTCCAACAGGCTTGGAAAAGTGTGTTCTATATCTCTGCCAAACAAACTCCCCGGAGGTTGAGCTTTCAGAAGCTAGTTTAACTCTAAGGGAGGAAGCAGCAGAATGTGCCTCTCACATCTAGCCTGTAGGAATTCAGGTTGGCAAGTTCTATGGGGAAGCCCATTGGCGCCTTCGTTGGAAACGGGTTTGGAAATTTCAGTTTCAAAATCTCTGTGAAAAAGCGTCAGAGAAGCTTCTCTGTTTAGAATCCAGCATATCTCACTGAACCGAAGAAGTGGTAGTTAGAAGGGAGTTAGAGCTGCAAGCAGTTTGGTTTGGGAAATTAGACGCGAAATGAAACTGCAAATGCCTTCCAACAGGCTTGGAAAAGTGTGTTCTATATCTCTGCCAAACAGACTCCCTGGAGGTTGAGCTTTCAGAAGCTAGTTTAACTCTAAGGGAGGAAGCAGCAGAATGTGCCTCTCACATCTAGCCTGTAGGAATTCAGGTTGGCAAGTTCTATGGGGAAGCCCATTGCTGGCTATGGTGGAAACAGCATGGGAGATTTCAGTTTCAAAATCTCTGTGAAAAAGCGTCAGAGAAGCTTCTCCGTTTAGAATCCAGCATATCTCACTGAACCGAAGAAGTGGTAGTTAGAAGGCAGTTAGAGCTGCAAGCAGTTTGGTTTGGGAAATTAGATGCGAAATGAAACTGCAAAGGCCTTCCAACAGGCTTGGAAAAGTGTGTTCTATATCTCTGCCAAACAAACTCCCCGGAGGTTGAGCTTTCAGAAGCTAGTTTAACTCTAAGGGAGGAAGCAGCAGAATGTGCCTCTCACATCTAGCCTGTAGGAATTCAGGTTGGCAAGTTCTATGGGGAAGCCCATTGCTGCCTATGGTGGAAACGGCATGGGAGATTTCAGTTTCAAAATCTCTGTGAAAAAGCGTCAGAGAAGCTTCTCCGTTTAGAATCCAGCATATCTCACTGAACCGAAGAAGTGGTAGTTAGAAGGGAGTTAGAGCTGCAAGCAGTTTGGTTTGGGAAATTAGGTGCGAAATGACACTGCAAAGGCCTTCCAACAGGCTTGGAAAAGTGTGTTCTATATCTCTGCCAAACAGACTCCCCGGAGGTTGATCTTTCAGAAGCAAGCTTAACTCTTAGGGAGGAAGCAGCAGAATGTGCCTCTCACATCTAGCCTGTAGGAATTCAGGTTGGCAAGTTCTATGGGGAAGCCCATTGCTGCCTATGGTGGAAACGGCATGGGAGATTTCAGTTTCAAAATCTCTGTGAAAAAGCGTCAGAGAAGCTTCTCCGTTTAGAATCCAGCATATCTCACTGAACCGAAGAAGTGGTAGTTAGAAGGGAGTTAGAGCTGCAAGCAGTTTGGTTTGGGAAATTAGACGCGAAATGAAACTGCAAATGCCTTCCAACAGGCTTGGAAAAGTGTGTTCTATATCTCTGCCAAACAAACTCCCCGGAGGTTGAGCTTTCAGAAGCTAGTTTAACTCTAAGGGAGGAAGCAGCAGAATGTGCCTCTCACATCTAGCCTGTAGGAATTCAGGTTGGCAAGTTCTATGGGGAAGCCCATTGGCGCCTTCGTTGGAAACGGGTTTGGAAATTTCAGTTTCAAAATCTCTGTGAAAAAGCGTCAGAGAAGCTTCTCCGTTTAGAATCCAGCATATCTCACTGAACCGAAGAAGTGGTAGTTAGAAGGGAGTTAGAGCTGCAAGCAGTTTGGTTTGGGAAATTAGACGCGAAATGAAACTGCAAATGCCTTCCAACAGGCTTGGAAAAGTGTGTTCTATATCTCTGCCAAACAAACTCCCCGGAGGTTGATCTTTCAGAAGCAAGTTTAACTCTAAGGGAGGAAGCAGCAGAATGTGCCTCTCACATCTAGCCTGTAGGAATTCAGGTTGGCAAGTTCTATGGGGAAGCCCATTGCTGCCTATGGTGGAAACGGCATGGGAGATTTCAGTTTCAAAATCTCTGTGAAAAAGCGTCAGAGAAGCTTCTCCGTTTAGAATCCAGCATATCTCACTGAACCGAAGAAGTGGTAGTTAGAAGGGAGTTAGAGCTGCAAGCAGTTTGGTTTGGGAAATTAGACGCGAAATGACACTGCAAATGCCTTCCAACAGGCTTGGAAAAGTGTGTTCTATATCTCTGCCAAACAAACTCCCCGGAGGTTGAGCTTTCAGAAGCTAGTTTAACTCTAAGGGAGGAAGCAGCAGAATGTGCCTCTCACATCTAGCCTGTAGGAATTCAGGTTGGCAAGTTCTATGGGGAAGCCCATTGCTGCCTATGGTGGAAACGGCATGGGAGATTTCAGTTTCAAAATCTCTGTGAAAAAGCGTCAGAGAAGCTTCTCCGTTTAGAATCCAGCATATCTCACTGAACCGAAGAAGTGGTAGTTAGAAGGCAGTTAGAGCTGCAAGCAGTTTGGTTTGGGAAATTAGACGCGAAATGAAACTGCAAATGCCTTCCAACAGGCTTGGAAAAGTGTGTTCTATATCTCTGCCAAACAGACTCCCTGGAGGTTGAGCTTTCAGAAGCTAGTTTAACTCTAAGGGAGGAAGCAGCAGAATGTGCCTCTCACATCTAGCCTGTAGGAATTCAGGTTGGCAAGTTCTATGGGGAAGCCCATTGCTGCCTATGGTGGAAACGGCATGGGAGATTTCAGTTTCAAAATCTCTGTGAAAAAGCGTCAGAGAAGCTTCTCCGTTTAGAATCCAGCATATCTCACTGAACCGAAGAAGTGGTAGTTAGAAGGGAGTTAGAACTGCAAGCAGTTTGGTTTGGGAAATTAGATGCGAAATGACACTGCAAAGGCCTTCCAACAGGCTTGGAAAAGTGTGTTCTATATCTCTGCCAAAGAAACTCCCCGGAGGTTGAGCTTTCAGAAGCTAGTTTAACTCTAAGGGAGGAAGCAGCAGAATGTGCCTCTCACATCTAGCCTGTAGGAATTCAGGTTGGCAAGTTCTATGGGGAAGCCCATTGCTGCCTATGGTGGAAACGGCATGGGAGATTTCAGTTTCAAAATCTCTGTGAAAAAGCGTCAGAGAAGCTTCTCCGTTTAGAATCCAGCATATCTCACTGAACCGAAGAAGTGGTAGTTAGAAGGGAGTTAGAGCTGCAAGCAGTTTGGTTTGGGAAATTAGACGCGAAATGAAACTGCAAATGCCTTCCAACAGGCTTGGAAAAGTGTGTTCTATATCTCTGCCAAACAGACTCCCCGGAGGTTGAGCTTTCAGCAGCAAGTTTAACTCTAAGGGAGGAAGCAGCAGAATGTGCCTCTCACATCTAGCCTGTAGGAATTCAGGTTGGCAAGTTCTATGGGGAAGCCCATTGCTGCCTATGGTGGAAACGGCATGGGAGATTTCAGTTTCAAAATCTCTGTGAAAAAGCGTCAGAGAAGCTTCTCCGTTTAGAATCCAGCATATCTCACTGAACCGAAGAAGTGGTAGTTAGAAGGGAGTTAGAGCTGCAAGCAGTTTGGTTTGGGAAATTAGACGCGAAATGACACTGCAAATGCCTTCCAACAGGCTTGGAAAAGTGTGTTCTATATCTCTGCCAAACAAACTCCCCGGAGGTTGAGCTTTCAGAAGCTAGTTTAACTCTAAGGGAGGAAGCAGCAGAATGTGCCTCTCACATCTAGCCTGTAGGAATTCAGGTTGGCAAGTTCTATGGGGAAGCCCATTGGCGCCTTCGTTGGAAACGGGTTTGGAAATTTCAGTTTCAAAATCTCTGTGAAAAAGCGTCAGAGAAGCTTCTCCGTTTAGAATCCAGCATATCTCACTGAACCGAAGAAGTGGTAGTTAGAAGGGAGTTAGAGCTGCAAGCAGTTTGGTTTGGGAAATTAGACGCGAAATGACACTGCAAATGCCTTCCAACAGGCTTGGAAAAGTGTGTTCTATATCTCTGCCAAACAAACTCCCCGGAGGTTGAGCTTTCAGAAGCAAGTTTAACTCTAAGGGAGGAAGCAGCAGAATGTGCCTCTCACATCTAGCCTGTAGGAATTCAGGTTGGCAAGTTCTATGGGGAAGCCCATTGCTGCCTATGGTGGAAACGGCATGGGAGATTTCAGTTTCAAAATCTCTGTGAAAAAGCGTCAGAGAAGCTTCTCTGTTTAGAATCCAGCATATCTCACTGAACCGAAGAAGTGGTAGTTAGAAGGGAGTTAGAGCTGCAAGCAGTTTGGTTTGGGAAATTAGACGCGAAATGAAACTGCAAATGCCTTCCAACAGGCTTGGAAAAGTGTGTTCTATATCTCTGCCAAACAAACTCCCCGGAGGTTGAGCTTTCAGAAGCTAGTTTAACTCTAAGGGAGGAAGCAGCAGAATGTGCCTCTCACATCTAGCCTGTAGGAATTCAGGTTGGCAAGTTCTATGGGGAAGCCCATTGGCGCCTTCGTTGGAAACGGGTTTGGAAATTTCAGTTTCAAAATCTCTGTGAAAAAGCGTCAGAGAAGCTTCTCCGTTTAGAATCCAGCATATCTCACTGAACCGAAGAAGTGGTAGTTAGAAGGCAGTTAGAGCTGCAAGCAGTTTGGTTTGGGAAATTAGACGCGAAATGAAACTGCAAATGCCTTCCAACAGGCTTGGAAAAGTGTGTTCTATATCTCTGCCAAACAAACTCCCCGGAGGTTGAGCTTTCAGAAGCAAGTTTAACTCTAAGGGAGGAAGCAGCAGAATGTGCCTCTCACATCTAGCCTGTAGGAATTCAGGTTGGCAAGTTCTATGGGGAAGCCCATTGGCGCCTTCTTTGGAAACGGGTTTGGAAATTTCAGTTTCAAAATCTCTGTGAAAAAGCGTCAGAGAAGCTTCTCCGTTTAGAATCCAGCATATCTCACTGAACCGAAGAAGTGGTAGTTAGAAGGGAGTTAGAGCTGCAAGCAGTTTGGTTTGGGAAATTAGACGCGAAATGAAACTGCAAATGCCTTCCAACAGGCTTGGAAAAGTGTGTTCTATATCTCTGCCAAACAAACTCCCCGGAGGTTGAGCTTTCAGAAGCTAGTTTAACTCTAAGGGAGGAAGCAGCAGAATGTGCCTCTCACATCTAGCCTGTAGGAATTCAGGTTGGCAAGTTCTATGGGGAAGCCCATTGGCGCCTTCGTTGGAAACGGGTTTGGAAATTTCAGTTTCAAAATCTCTGTGAAAAAGCGTCAGAGAAGCTTCTCCGTTTAGAATCCAGCATATCTCACTGAACCGAAGAAGTGGTAGTTAGAAGGGAGTTAGAGCTGCAAGCAGTTTGGTTTGGGAAATTAGACGCGAAATGAAACTGCAAATGCCTTCCAACAGGCTTGGAAAAGTGTGTTCTATATCTCTGCCAAACAAACTCCCCGGAGGTTGAGCTTTCAGAAGCTAGTTTAACTCTAAGGGAGGAAGCAGCAGAATGTGCCTCTCACATCTAGCCTGTAGGAATTCAGGTTGGCAAGTTCTATGGGGAAGCCCATTGGCGCCTTCGTTGGAAACGGGTTTGGAAATTTCAGTTTCAAAATCTCTGTGAAAAAGCGTCAGAGAAGCTTCTCCGTTTAGAATCCAGCATATCTCACTGAACCGAAGAAGTGGTAGTTAGAAGGGAGTTAGAGCTGCAAGCAGTTTGGTTTGGGAAATTAGACGCGAAATGAAACTGCAAAGGCCTTCCAACAGCCTTGGAAAACTGTGTTCTATATCTCTGCCAAACAAACTCCCCGGAGGTTGAGCTTTCAGAAGCTAGTTTAACTCTAAGGGAGGAAGCAGCAGAATGTGCCTCTCACATCTAGCCTGTAGGAATTCAGGTTGGCAAGTTCTATGGGGAAGCCCATTGCTGCCTATGGTGGAAACGGCATGGGAGATTTCAGTTTCAAAATCTCTGTGAAAAAGCGTCAGAGAAGCTTCTCCGTTTAGAATCCAGCATATCTCACTGAACCGAAGAAGTGGTAGTTAGAAGGGAGTTAGAGCTGCAAGCAGTTTGGTTTGGGAAATTAGATGCGAAATGACACTGCAAAGGCCTTCCAACAGGCTTGGAAAAGTGTGTTTTATATCTCTGCCAAACAGACTCCCCGGAGGTTGAGCTTTCAGAAGCTAGTTTAACTCTAAGGGAGGAAGCAGCAGAATGTGCCTCTCACATCTAGCCTGTAGGAATTCAGGTTGGCAAGTTCTATGGGGAAGCCCATTGCTGCCTATGGTGGAAACGGGTTTGGAAATTTCAGTTTCAAAATCTCTGTGAAAAAGCGTCAGAGAAGCTTCTCCGTTTAGAATCCAGCATATCTCACTGAACCGAAGAAGTGGTAGTTAGAAGGGAGTTAGAGCTGCAAGCAGTTTGGTTTGGGAAATTAGACGCGAAATGAAACTGCAAATGCCTTCCAACAGGCTTGGAAAAGTGTGTTCTATATCTCTGCCAAACAAACTCCCCGGAGGTTGAGCTTTCAGAAGCTAGTTTAACTCTAAGGGAGGAAGCAGCAGAATGTGCCTCTCACATCTAGCCTGTAGGAATTCAGGTTGGCAAGTTCTATGGGGAAGCCCATTGGCGCCTTCGTTGGAAACGGGTTTGGAAATTTCAGTTTCAAAATCTCTGTGAAAAAGCGTCAGAGAAGCTTCTCCGTTTAGAATCCAGCATATCTCACTGAACCGAAGAAGTGGTAGTTAGAAGGGAGTTAGAGCTGCAAGCAGTTTGGTTTGGGAAATTAGACGCGAAATGAAACTGCAAAGGCCTTCCAACAGCCTTGGAAAACTGTGTTCTATATCTCTGCCAAACAAACTCCCCGGAGGTTGAGCTTTCAGAAGCTAGTTTAACTCTAAGGGAGGAAGCAGCAGAATGTGCCTCTCACATCTAGCCTGTAGGAATTCAGGTTGGCAAGTTCTATGGGGAAGCCCATTGCTGCCTATGGTGGAAACGGCATGGGAGATTTCAGTTTCAAAATCTCTGTGAAAAAGCGTCAGAGAAGCTTCTCCGTTTAGAATCCAGCATATCTCACTGAACCGAAGAAGTGGTAGTTAGAAGGGAGTTAGAGCTGCAAGCAGTTTGGTTTGGGAAATTAGATGCGAAATGACACTGCAAAGGCCTTCCAACAGGCTTGGAAAAGTGTGTTTTATATCTCTGCCAAACAGACTCCCCGGAGGTTGAGCTTTCACAAGCAAGCTTAACTCTTAGGGAGGAAGCAGCAGAATGTGCCTCTCACATCTAGCCTGTAGGAATTCAGGTTGGCAAGTTCTATGGGGAAGCCCATTGCTGCCTATGGTGGAAACGGCATGGGAGATTTCAGTTTCAAAATCTCTGTGAAAAAGCGTCAGAGAAGCTTCTCCGTTTAGAATCCAGCATATCTCACTGAACCGAAGAAGTGGTAGTTAGAAGGGAGTTAGAGCTGCAAGCAGTTTGGTTTGGGAAATTAGACGCGAAATGAAACTGCAAATGCCTTCCAACAGGCTTGGAAAAGTGTGTTCTATATCTCTGCCAAACAAACTCCCCGGAGGTTGAGCTTTCAGAAGCAAGTTTAACTCTAAGGGAGGAAGCAGCAGAATGTGCCTCTCACATCTAGCCTGTAGGAATTCAGGTTGGCAAGTTCTATGGGGAAGCCCATTGCTGCCTATGGTGGAAACGGCATGGGAGATTTCAGTTTCAAAATCTCTGTGAAAAAGCGTCAGAGAAGCTTCTCCGTTTAGAATCCAGCATATCTCACTGAACCGAAGAAGTGGTAGTTAGAAGGGAGTTAGAGCTGCAAGCAGTTTGGTTTGGGAAATTAGACGCGAAATGAAACTGCAAATGCCTTCCAACAGGCTTGGAAAAGTGTGTTCTATATCTCTGCCAAACAAACTCCCCGGAGGTTGAGCTTTCAGAAGCTAGTTTAACTCTAAGGGAGGAAGCAGCAGAATGTGCCTCTCACATCTAGCCTGTAGGAATTCAGGTTGGCAAGTTCTATGGGGAAGCCCATTGCTGCCTATGGTGGAAACGGCATGGGAGATTTCAGTTTCAAAATCTCTGTGAAAAAGCGTCAGAGAAGCTTCTCCGTTTAGAATCCAGCATATCTCACTGAACCGAAGAAGTGGTAGTTAGAAGGGAGTTAGAGCTGCAAGCAGTTTGGTTTGGGAAATTAGATGCGAAATGACACTGCAAAGGCCTTCCAACAGGCTTGGAAAAGTGTGTTCTATATCTCTGCCAAACAGACTCCCCGGAGGTTGAGCTTTCAGAAGCAAGCTTAACTCTTAGGGAGGAAGCAGCAGAATGTGCCTCTCACATCTAGCCTGTAGGAATTCAGGTTGGCAAGTTCTATGGGGAAGCCCATTGCTGCCTATGGTAGAAACGGCATGGGAGATTTCAGTTTCAAAATCTCTGTGAAAAAGCGTCAGAGAAGCTTCTCCGTTTAGAATCCAGCATATCTCACTGAACCGAAGAAGTGGTAGTTAGAAGGCAGTTAGAGCTGCAAGCAGTTTGGTTTGGGAAATTAGACGCGAAATGAAACTGCAAATGCCTTCCAACAGGCTTGGAAAAGTGTGTTCTATATCTCTGCCAAACAGACTCCCTGGAGGTTGAGGTTTCAGAAGCTAGTTTAACTCTAAGGGAGGAAGCAGCAGAATGTGCCTCTCACATCTAGCCTGTAGGAATTCAGGTTGGCAAGTTCTATGGGGAAGCCCATTGGCGCCTTCGTTGGAAACGGGTTTGGAAATATCAGTTTCAAAATCTCTGTGAAAAAGCGTCAGAGAAGCTTCTCCGTTTAGAATCCAGCATATCTCACTGAACCGAAGAAGTCGTAGTTAGAAGGGAGTTAGAGCTGCAACTAGTTTTGTTTGGGAAATTAGACGCGAAATGAAACTGCAAATGCCTTCCAACAGGCTTGGAAAAGTGTGTTCTATATCTCTGCCAAACAAACTCCCCGGAGGTTGAGCTTTCAGAAGCTAGTTTAACTCTAAGGGAGGAAGCAGCAGAATGTGCCTCTCACATCTAGCCTGTAGGAATTCAGGTTGGCAAGTTCTATGGGGAAGCCCATTGCTGCCTATGGTGGAAACGGCATGGGAGATTTCAGTTTCAAAATCTCTGTGAAAAAGCGTCAGAGAAGCTTCTCCGTTTAGAATCCAGCATATCTCACTGAACCGAAGAAGTGGTAGTTAGAAGGCAGTTAGAGCTGCAAGCAGTTTGGTTTGGGAAATTAGACGCGAAATGAAACTGCAAATGCCTTCCAACAGGCTTGGAAAAGTGTGTTCTATATCTCTGCCAAACAAACTCCCCGGAGGTTGAGCTTTCAGAAGCTAGTTTAACTCTAAGGGAGGAAGCAGCAGAATGTGCCTCTCACATCTAGCCTGTAGGAATTCAGGTTGGCAAGTTCTATGGGGAAGCCCATTGGCGCCTTCGTTGGAAACGGGTTTGGAAATTTCAGTTTCAAAATCTCTGTGAAAAAGCGTCAGAGAAGCTTCTCCGTTTAGAATCCAGCATATCTCACTGAACCGAAGAAGTGGTAGTTAGAAGGGAGTTAGAGCTGCAAGCAGTTTGGTTTGGGAAATTAGACGCGAAATGAAACTGCAAATGCCTTCCAACAGGCTTGGAAAAGTGTGTTCTATATCTCTGCCAAACAAACTCCCCGGAGGTTGAGCTTTCAGAAGCTAGTTTAACTCTAAGGGAGGAAGCAGCAGAATGTGCCTCTCACATCTAGCCTGTAGGAATTCAGGTTGGCAAGTTCTATGGGGAAGCCCATTGCTGCCTATGGTGGAAACGGCATGGGAGATTTCAGTTTCAAAATCTCTGTGAAAAAGCGTCAGAGAAGCTTCTCCGTTTAGAATCCAGCATATCAAACTGAACCGAAGAAGTGGTAGTTAGAAGGGAGTTAGAGCTGCAAGCAGTTTGGTTTGGGAAATTAGATGCGAAATGACACTGCAAAGGCCTTCCAACAGGCTTGGAAAATTGTGTTTTATATCTCTGCCAAACAGACTCCCCGGAGGTTGAGCTTTCACAAGCAAGCTTAACTCTTAGGGAGGAAGCAGCAGAATGTGCCTCTCACATCTAGCCTGTAGGAATTCAGGTTGGCAAGTTCTATGGGGAAGCCCATTGCTGCCTATGGTGGAAACGGCATGGGAGATTTCAGTTTCAAAATCTCTGTGAAAAAGCGTCAGAGAAGCTTCTCCGTTTAGAATCCAGCATATCTCACTGAACCGAAGAAGTGGTAGTTAGAAGGCAGTTAGAGCTGCAAGCAGTTTGGTTTGGGAAATTAGACGCGAAATGAAACTGCAAATGCCTTCCAACAGGCTTGGAAAAGTGTGTTCTATATCTCTGCCAAACAGACTCCCTGGAGGTTGAGCTTTCAGAAGCTAGTTTAACTCTAAGGGAGGAAGCAGCAGAATGTGCCTCTCACATCTAGCCTGTAGGAATTCAGGTTGGCAAGTTCTATGGGGAAGCCCTTTGGCGCCTTCGTTGGAAACGGGTTTGGAAATTTCAGTTTCAAAATCTCTGTGAAAAAGCGTCAGAGAAGCTTCTCCGTTTAGAATCCAGCATATCTCACTGAACCGAAGAAGTGGTAGTTAGAAGGGAGTTAGAGCTGCAAGCAGTTTGGTTTGGGAAATTAGACGCGAAATGAAACTGCAAATGCCTTCCAACAGGCTTGGAAAAGTGTGTTCTATATCTCTGCCAAACAAACTCCCCGGAGGTTGAGCTTTCAGAAGCAAGTTTAACTCTAAGGGAGGAAGCAGCAGAATGTGCCTCTCACATCTAGCCTGTAGGAATTCAGGTTGGCAAGTTCTATGGGGAAGCCCATTGCTGCCTATGGTGGAAACGGCATGGGAGATTTCAGTTTCAAAATCTCTGTGAAAAAGCGTCAGAGAAGCTTCTCCGTTTAGAATCCAGCATATCTCACTGAACCGAAGAAGTGGTAGTTAGAAGGGAGTTAGAGCTGCAAGCAGTTTGGTTTGGGAAATTAGACACGAAATGAAACTGCAAATGCCTTCCAACAGGCTTGGAAAAGTGTGTTCTATATCTCTGCCAAACAAACTCCCCGGAGGTTGAGCTTTCAGAAGCAAGTTTAACTCTAAGGGAGGAAGCAGCAGAATGTGCCTCTCACATCTAGCCTGTAGGAATTCAGGTTGGCAAGTTCTATGGGGAAGCCCATTGCTGCCTATGGTGGAAACGGCATGGGAGATTTCAGTTTCAAAATCTCTGTGAAAAAGCGTCAGAGAAGCTTCTCCGTTTAGAATCCAGCATATCTCACTGAACCGAAGAAGTGGTAGTTAGAAGGGAGTTAGAGCTGCAAGCAGTTTGGTTTGGGAAATTAGACGCGAAATGAAACTGCAAATGCCTTCCAACAGGCTTGGAAAAGTGTGTTCTATATCTCTGCCAAACAAACTCCCCGGAGGTTGAGCTTTCAGAAGCTAGTTTAACTCTAAGGGAGGAAGCAGCAGAATGTGCCTCTCACATCTAGCCTGTAGGAATTCAGGTTGGCAAGTTCTATGGGGAAGCCCATTGCTGCCTATGGTGGAAACGGCATGGGAGATTTCAGTTTCAAAATCTCTGTGAAAAAGCGTCAGAGAAGCTTCTCCGTTTAGGATCCAGCATATCAAACTGAACCGAAGAAGTGGTAGTTAGAAGGGAGTTAGAGCTGCAAGCAGTTTGGTTTGGGAAATTAGATGCGAAATGACACTGCAAAGGCCTTCCAACAGGCTTGGAAAAGTGTGTTTTATATCTCTGCCAAACAGACTCCCCGGAGGTTGAGCTTTCACAAGCAAGCTTAACTCTTAGGGAGGAAGCAGCAGAATGTGCCTCTCACATCTAGCCTGTAGGAATTCAGGTTGGCAAGTTCTATGGGGAAGCCCATTGCTGCCTATGGTGGAAACGGCATGGGAGATTTCAGTTTCAAAATCTCTGTGAAAAAGCGTCAGAGAAGCTTCTCCGTTTAGAATCCAGCATATCTCACTGGACCGAAGAAGTGGTAGTTAGAAGGCAGTTAGAGCTGCAAGCAGTTTGGTTTGGGAAATTAGACGCGAAATGAAACTGCAAATGCCTTCCAACAGGCTTGGAAAAGTGTGTTCTATATCTCTGCCAAACAGACTCCCTGGAGGTTGAGCTTTCAGAAGCTAGTTTAACTCTAAGGGAGGAAGCAGCAGAATGTGCCTCTCACATCTAGCCTGTAGGAATTCAGGTTGGCAAGTTCTATGGGGAAGCCCATTGGCGCCTTCGTTGGAAACGGGTTTGGAAATTTCAGTTTCAAAATCTCTGTGAAAAAGCGTCAGAGAAGCTTCTCCGTTTAGAATCCAGCATATCTCACTGAACCGAAGAAGTGGTAGTTAGAAGGGAGTTAGAGCTGCAAGCAGTTTGGTTTGGGAAATTAGACGCGAAATGAAACTGCAAATGCCTTCCAACAGGCTTGGAAAAGTGTGTTCTATATCTCTGCCAAACAAACTCCCCGGAGGTTGAGCTTTCAGAAGCAAGTTTAACTCTAAGGGAGGAAGCAGCAGAATGTTCCTCTCACATCTAGCCTGTAGGAATTCAGGTTGGCAAGTTCTATGGGGAAGCCCATTGCTGCCTATGGTGGAAACGGCATGGGAGATTTCAGTTTCAAAATCTCTGTGAAAAAGCGTCAGAGAAGCTTCTCCGTTTAGAATCCAGCATATCTCACTGAACCGAAGAAGTGGTAGTTAGAAGGGAGTTAGAGCTGCAAGCAGTTTGGTTTGGGAAATTAGACGCGAAATGAAACTGCAAATGCCTTCCAACAGGCTTGGAAAAGTGTGTTCTATATCTCTGCCAAACAAACTCCCCGGAGGTTGAGCTTTCAGAAGCTAGTTTAACTCTAAGGGAGGAAGCAGCAGAATGTGCCTCTCACATCTAGCCTGTAGGAATTCAGGTTGGCAAGTTCTATGGGGAAGCCCATTGGCGCCTTCGTTGGAAACGGGTTTGGAAATTTCAGTTTCAAAATCTCTGTGAAAAAGCGTCAGAGAAGCTTCTCCGTTTAGAATCCAGCATATCTCACTGAACCGAAGAAGTGGTAGTTAGAAGGGAGTTAGAGCTGCAAGCAGTTTGGTTTGGGAAATTAGACGCGAAATGAAACTGCAAATGCCTTCCAACAGGCTTGGAAAAGTGTGTTCTATATCTCTGCCAAACAAACTCCCCGGAGGTTGAGCTTTCAGAAGCAAGTTTAACTCTAAGGGAGGAAGCAGCAGAATGTGCCTCTCACATCTAGCCTGTAGGAATTCAGGTTGGCAAGTTCTATGGGGAAGCCCATTGCTGCCTATGGTGGAAACGGCATGGGAGATTTCAGTTTCAAAATCTCTGTGAAAAAGCGTCAGAGAAGCTTCTCCGTTTAGAATCCAGCATATCTCACTGAACCGAAGAAGTGGTAGTTAGAAGGGAGTTAGAGCTGCAAGCAGTTTGGTTTGGGAAATTAGACGCGAAATGAAACTGCAAATGCCTTCCAACAGGCTTGGAAAAGTGTGTTCTATATCTCTGCCAAACAAACTCCCCGGAGGTTGAGCTTTCAGAAGCTAGTTTAACTCTAAGGGAGGAAGCAGCAGAATGTGCCTCTCACATCTAGCCTGTAGGAATTCAGGTTGGCAAGTTCTATGGGGAAGCCCATTGCTGCCTATGGTGGAAACGGCATGGGAGATTTCAGTTTCAAAATCTCTGTGAAAAAGCGTCAGAGAAGCTTCTCCGTTTAGAATCCAGCATATCTCACTGAACCGAAGAAGTGGTAGTTAGAAGGCAGTTAGAGCTGCAAGCAGTTTGGTTTGGGAAATTAGACGTGAAATGAAACTGCAAATGCCTTCCAACAGGCTTGGAAAAGTGTGTTCTATATCTCTGCCAAACAAACTCCCCGGAGGTTGAGCTTTCAGAAGCTAGTTTAACTCTAAGGGAGGAAGCAGCAGAATGTGCCTCTCACATCTAGCCTGTAGGAATTCAGGTTGGCAAGTTCTATGGGGAAGCCCATTGCTGCCTATGGTGGAAACGGCATGGGAGATTTCAGTTTCAAAATCTCTGTGAAAAAGCGTCAGAGAAGCTTCTCCGTTTAGAATCCAGCATATCAAACTGAACCGAAGAAGTGGTAGTTAGAACGGAGTTAGAGCTGCAAGCAGTTTGGTTTGGGAAATTAGATGCGAAATGACACTGCAAGGCCTTCCAACAGGCTTGGAAAAGTGTGTTTTATATCTCTGCCAAACAGACTCCCCGGAGGTTGAGCTTTCACAAGCAAGCTTAACTCTTAGGGAGGAAGCAGCAGAATGTGCCTCTCACATCTAGCCTGTAGGAATTCAGGTTGGCAAGTTCTATGGGGAAGCCCATTGCTGCCTATGGTGGAAACGGCATGGGAGATTTCAGTTTCAAAATCTCTGTGAAAAAGCGTCAGAGAAGCTTCTCCGTTTAGAATCCAGCATATCTCACTGAACCGAAGAAGTGGTAGTTAGAAGGCAGTTAGAGCTGCAAGCAGTTTGGTTTGGGAAATTAGACGCGAAATGAAACTGCAAATGCCTTCCAACAGGCTTGGAAAAGTGTGTTCTATATCTCTGCCAAACAGACTCCCTGGAGGTTGAGCTTTCAGAAGCTAGTTTAACTCTAAGGGAGGAAGCAGCAGAATGTGCCTCTCACATCTAGCCTGTAGGAATTCAGGTTGGCAAGTTCTATGGGGAAGCCCATTGCTGCCTATGGTGGAAACGGCATGGGAGATTTCAGTTTCAAAATCTCTGTGAAAAAGCGTCAGAGAAGCTTCTCCGTTTAGAATCCAGCATATCTCACTGAACCGAAGAAGTGGTAGTTAGAAGGGAGTTAGAGCTGCAAGCAGTTTGGTTTGGGAAATTAGACGCGAAATGAAACTGCAAATGCCTTCCAACAGGCTTGGAAAAGTGTGTTCTATATCTCTGCCAAACAAACTCCCCGGAGGTTGAGCTTTCAGAAGCTAGTTTAACTCTAAGGGAGGAAGCAGCAGAATGTGCCTCTCACATCTAGCCTGTAGGAATTCAGGTTGGCAAGTTCTATGGGGAAGCCCATTGCTGCCTATGGTGGAAACGGCATGGGAGATTTCAGTTTCAAAATCTCTGTGAAAAAGCGTCAGAGAAGCTTCTCCGTTTAGAATCCAGCATATCTCACTGAACCGAAGAAGTGGTAGTTAGAAGGGAGTTAGAGCTGCAAGCAGTTTGGTTTGGGAAATTAGATGCGAAATGACACTGCAAAGGCCTTCCAACAGGCTTGGAAAAGTGTGTTTTATATCTCTGCCAAACAGACTCCCCGGAGGTTGAGCTTTCACAAGCAAGCTTAACTCTTAGGGAGGAAGCAGCAGAATGTGCCTCTCACATCTAGCCTGTAGGAATTCAGGTTGGCAAGTTCTATGGGGAAGCCCATTGCTGCCTATGGTGGAAACGGCATGGGAGATTTCAGTTTCAAAATCTCTGTGAAAAAGCGTCAGAGAAGCTTCTCCGTTTAGAATCCAGCATATCTCACTGAACCGAAGAAGTGGTAGTTAGAAGGGAGTTAGAGCTGCAAGCAGTTTGGTTTGGGAAATTAGACGCGAAATGAAACTGCAAATGCCTTCCAACAGGCTTGGAAAAGTGTGTTCTATATCTCTGCCAAACAAACTCCCCGGAGGTTGAGCTTTCAGAAGCTAGTTTAACTCTAAGGGAGGAAGCAGCAGAATGTGCCTCTCACATCTAGCCTGTAGGAATTCAGGTTGGCAAGTTCTATGGGGAAGCCCATTGGCGCCTTCGTTGGAAACGGGTTTGGAAATTTCAGTTTCAAAATCTCTGTGAAAAAGCGTCAGAGAAGCTTCTCCGTTTAGAATCCAGCATATCTCACTGAACCGAAGAAGTGGTAGTTAGAAGGGAGTTAGAGCTGCAAGCATTTTGGTTTGGGAAATTAGATGCGAAATGACACTGCAAAGGCCTTCCAACAGGCTTGGAAAAGTGTGTTCTATATCTCTGCCAAACAGACTCCCCGGAGGTTGAGCTTTCAGAAGCAAGCTTAACTCTTAGGGAGGAAGCAGCAGAATGTGCCTCTCACATCTAGCCTGTAGGAATTCAGGTTGGCAAGTTCTATGGGGAAGCCCATTGCTGCCTATGGTGGAAACGGCATGGGAGATTTCAGTTTCAAAATCTCTGTGAAAAAGCGTCAGAGAAGCTTCTCCGTTTAGAATCCAGCATATCTCACTGAACCGAAGAAGTGGTAGTTAGAAGGCAGTTAGAGCTGCAAGCAGTTTGGTTTGGGAAATTTGACGCGAAATGACACTGCAAAGGCCTTCCAACAGCCTTGGAAATGTGTGTTCTATATCTCTGCCAAACAGACTCCCCGGAGGTTGAGCTTTCAGAAGCAAGCTTAACTCTAAGGGAGGAAGCAGCAGAATGTGCCTCTCACATCTAGCCTGTAGGAATTCAGGTTGGCAAGTTCTATGGGGAAGCCCATTGCTGCCTATGGTGGAAACGGCATGGGAGATTTCAGTTTCAAAATCTCTGTGAAAAAGCGTCAGAGAAGCTTCTCCGTTTAGAATCCAGCATATCTCACTGAACCGAAGAAGTGGTAGTTAGAAGGGAGTTAGAGCTGCAAGCAGTTTGGTTTGGGAAATTAGATGCAAAATGACACTGCAAAGGCCTTCCAACAGGCTTGGAAAAGTGTGTTTTATATCTCTGCCAAACAGACTCCCCGGAGGTTGAGCTTTCAGAAGCAAGCTTAACTCTTAGGGAGGAAGCAGCAGAATGTGCCTCTCACATCTAGCCTGTAGGAATTCAGGTTGGCAAGTTCTATGGGGAAGCCCATTGCTGCCTATGGTGGAAACGGCATGGGAGATTTCAGTTTCAAAATCTCTGTGAAAAAGCGTCAGAGAAGCTTCTCCGTTTAGAATCCAGCATATCTCACTGAACCGAAGAAGTGGTAGTTAGAAGGGAGTTAGAGCTGCAAGCAGTTTGGTTTGGGAAATTAGACGCGAAATGAAACTGCAAATGCCTTCCAACAGGCTTGGAAAAGTGTGTTCTATATCTCTGCCAAACAAACTCCCCGGAGGTTGAGCTTTCAGAAGCAAGTTTAACTCTAAGGGAGGAAGCAGCAGAATGTGCCTCTCACATCTAGCCTGTAGGAATTCAGGTTGGCAAGTTCTATGGGGAAGCCCATTGCTGCCTATGGTGGAAACGGCATGGGAGATTTCAGTTTCAAAATCTCTGTGAAAAAGCGTCAGAGAAGCTTCTCCGTTTAGAATCCAGCATATCTCACTGAACCGAAGAAGTGGTAGTTAGAAGGGAGTTAGAGCTGCAAGCAGTTTGGTTTGGGAAATTAGACGCGAAATGAAACTGCAAATGCCTTCCAACAGGCTTGGAAAAGTGTGTTCTATATCTCTGCCAAACAAACTCCCCGGAGGTTGAGCTTTCAGAAGCTAGTTTAACTCTAAGGGAGGAAGCAGCAGAATGTGCCTCTCACATCTAGCCTGTAGGAATTCAGGTTGGCAAGTTCTATGGGGAAGCCCATTGCTGCCTATGGTGGAAACGGCATGGGAGATTTCAGTTTCAAAATCTCTGTGAAAAAGCGTCAGAGAAGCTTCTCCGTTTAGAATCCAGCATATCAAACTGAACCGAAGAAGTGGTAGTTAGAACGGAGTTAGAGCTGCAAGCAGTTTGGTTTGGGAAATTAGATGCGAAATGACACTGCAAGGCCTTCCAACAGGCTTGGAAAAGTGTGTTTTATATCTCTGCCAAACAGACTCCCCGGAGGTTGAGCTTTCACAAGCAAGCTTAACTCTTAGGGAGGAAGCAGCAGAATGTGCCTCTCACATCTAGCCTGTAGGAATTCAGGTTGGCAAGTTCTATGGGGAAGCCCATTGCTGCCTATGGTGGAAACGGCATGGGAGATTTCAGTTTCAAAATCTCTGTGAAAAAGCGTCAGAGAAGCTTCTCCGTTTAGAATCCAGCATATCTCACTGAACCGAAGAAGTGGTAGTTAGAAGGCAGTTAGAGCTGCAAGCAGTTTGGTTTGGGAAATTAGACGCGAAATGAAACTGCAAATGCCTTCCAACAGGCTTGGAAAAGTGTGTTCTATATCTCTGCCAAACAGACTCCCTGGAGGTTGAGCTTTCAGAAGCTAGTTTAACTCTAAGGGAGGAAGCAGCAGAATGTGCCTCTCACATCTAGCCTGTAGGAATTCAGGTTGGCAAGTTCTATGGGGAAGCCCATTGCTGCCTATGGTGGAAACGGCATGGGAGATTTCAGTTTCAAAATCTCTGTGAAAAAGCGTCAGAGAAGCTTCTCCGTTTAGAATCCAGCATATCTCACTGAACCGAAGAAGTGGTAGTTAGAAGGGAGTTAGAGCTGCAAGCAGTTTGGTTTGGGAAATTAGACGCGAAATGAAACTGCAAATGCCTTCCAACAGGCTTGGAAAAGTGTGTTCTATATCTCTGCCAAACAAACTCCCCGGAGGTTGAGCTTTCAGAAGCTAGTTTAACTCTAAGGGAGGAAGCAGCAGAATGTGCCTCTCACATCTAGCCTGTAGGAATTCAGGTTGGCAAGTTCTATGGGGAAGCCCATTGCTGCCTATGGTGGAAACGGCATGGGAGATTTCAGTTTCAAAATCTCTGTGAAAAAGCGTCAGAGAAGCTTCTCCGTTTAGAATCCAGCATATCTCACTGAACCGAAGAAGTGGTAGTTAGAAGGGAGTTAGAGCTGCAAGCAGTTTGGTTTGGGAAATTAGATGCGAAATGACACTGCAAAGGCCTTCCAACAGGCTTGGAAAAGTGTGTTTTATATCTCTGCCAAACAGACTCCCCGGAGGTTGAGCTTTCACAAGCAAGCTTAACTCTTAGGGAGGAAGCAGCAGAATGTGCCTCTCACATCTAGCCTGTAGGAATTCAGGTTGGCAAGTTCTATGGGGAAGCCCATTGCTGCCTATGGTGGAAACGGCATGGGAGATTTCAGTTTCAAAATCTCTGTGAAAAAGCGTCAGAGAAGCTTCTCCGTTTAGAATCCAGCATATCTCACTGAACCGAAGAAGTGGTAGTTAGAAGGGAGTTAGAGCTGCAAGCAGTTTGGTTTGGGAAATTAGACGCGAAATGAAACTGCAAATGCCTTCCAACAGGCTTGGAAAAGTGTGTTCTATATCTCTGCCAAACAAACTCCCCGGAGGTTGAGCTTTCAGAAGCTAGTTTAACTCTAAGGGAGGAAGCAGCAGAATGTGCCTCTCACATCTAGCCTGTAGGAATTCAGGTTGGCAAGTTCTATGGGGAAGCCCATTGGCGCCTTCGTTGGAAACGGGTTTGGAAATTTCAGTTTCAAAATCTCTGTGAAAAAGCGTCAGAGAAGCTTCTCCGTTTAGAATCCAGCATATCTCACTGAACCGAAGAAGTGGTAGTTAGAAGGGAGTTAGAGCTGCAAGCAGTTTGGTTTGGGAAATTAGATGCGAAATGACACTGCAAAGGCCTTCCAACAGGCTTGGAAAAGTGTGTTCTATATCTCTGCCAAACAGACTCCCCGGAGGTTGAGCTTTCAGAAGCAAGCTTAACTCTTAGGGAGGAAGCAGCAGAATGTGCCTCTCACATCTAGCCTGTAGGAATTCAGGTTGGCAAGTTCTATGGGGAAGCCCATTGCTGCCTATGGTGGAAACGGCATGGGAGATTTCAGTTTCAAAATCTCTGTGAAAAAGCGTCAGAGAAGCTTCTCCGTTTAGAATCCAGCATATCTCACTGAACCGAAGAAGTGGTAGTTAGAAGGCAGTTAGAGCTGCAAGCAGTTTGGTTTGGGAAATTAGACGCGAAATGACACTGCAAAGGCCTTCCAACAGCCTTGGAAATGTGTGTTCTATATCTCTGCCAAACAGACTCCCCGGAGGTTGAGCTTTCAGAAGCAAGCTTAACTCTAAGGGAGGAAGCAGCAGAATGTGCCTCTCACATCTAGCCTGTAGGAATTCAGGTTGGCAAGTTCTATGGGGAAGCCCATTGCTGCCTATGGTGGAAACGGCATGGGAGATTTCAGTTTCAAAATCTCTGTGAAAAAGCGTCAGAGAAGCTTCTCCGTTTAGAATCCAGCATATCTCACTGAACCGAAGAAGTGGTAGTTAGAAGGGAGTTAGAGCTGCAAGCAGTTTGGTTTGGGAAATTAGATGCAAAATGACACTGCAAAGGCCTTCCAACAGGCTTGGAAAAGTGTGTTTTATATCTCTGCCAAACAGACTCCCCGGAGGTTGAGCTTTCAGAAGCAAGCTTAACTCTTAGGGAGGAAGCAGCAGAATGTGCCTCTCACATCTAGCCTGTAGGAATTCAGGTTGGCAAGTTCTATGGGGAAGCCCATTGCTGCCTATGGTGGAAACGGCATGGGAGATTTCAGTTTCAAAATCTCTGTGAAAAAGCGTCAGAGAAGCTTCTCCGTTTAGAATCCAGCATATCTCACTGAACCGAAGAAGTGGTAGTTAGAAGGCAGTTAGAGCTGCAAGCAGTTTGGTTTGGGAAATTAGACGCGAAATGAAACTGCAAATGCCTTCCAACAGGCTTGGAAAAGTGTGTTCTATATCTCTGCCAAACAGACTCCCTGGAGGTTGAGCTTTCAGAAGCTAGTTTAACTCTAAGGGAGGAAGCAGCAGAATGTGCCTCTCACATCTAGCCTGTAGGAATTCAGGTTGGCAAGTTCTATGGGGAAGCCCATTGCTGCCTATGGTGGAAACGGCATGGGAGATTTCAGTTTCAAAATCTCTGTGAAAAAGCGTCAGAGAAGCTTCTCCGTTTAGAATCCAGCATATCTCACTGAACCGAAGAAGTGGTAGTTAGAAGGGAGTTAGAGCTGCAAGCAGTTTGGTTTGGGAAATTAGACGCGAAATGAAACTGCAAATGCCTTCCAACAGGCTTGGAAAAGTGTGTTCTATATCTCTGCCAAACAGACTCCCCGGAGGTTGAGCTTTCAGCAGCAAGTTTAACTCTAAGGGAGGAAGCAGCAGAATGTGCCTCTCACATCTAGCCTGTAGGAATTCAGGTTGGCAAGTTCTATGGGGAAGCCCATTGCTGCCTATGGTGGAAACGGCATGGGAGATTTCAGTTTCAAAATCTCTGTGAAAAAGAGTCAGAGAAGCTTCTCCGTTTAGAATCCAGCATATCTCACTGAACCGAAGAAGTGGTAGTTAGAAGGGAGTTAGAGCTGCAAGCAGTTTGGTTTGGGAAATTAGATGCGAAATGACACTGCAAAGGCCTTCCAACAGGCTTGGAAAAGTGTGTTCTATATCTCTGCCAAACAGACTCCCCGGAGGTTGAGCTTTCAGAAGCAAGCTTAACTCTTAGGGAGGAAGCAGCAGAATGTGCCTCTCACATCTAGCCTGTAGGAATTCAGGTTGGCAAGTTCTATGGGGAAGCCCATTGCTGCCTATGGTAGAAACGGCATGGGAGATTTCAGTTTCAAAATCTCTGTGAAAAAGCGTCAGAGAAGCTTCTCCGTTTAGAATCCAGCATATCTCACTGAACCGAAGAAGTGGTAGTTAGAAGGCAGTTAGAGCTGCAAGCAGTTTGGTTTGGGAAATTAGACGCGAAATGAAACTGCAAATGCCTTCCAACAGGCTTGGAAAAGTGTGTTCTATATCTCTGCCAAACAGACTCCCTGGAGGTTGAGCTTTCAGAAGCTAGTTTAACTCTAAGGGAGGAAGCAGCAGAATGTGCCTCTCACATCTAGCCTGTAGGAATTCAGGTTGGCAAGTTCTATGGGGAAGCCCATTGCTGGCTATGGTGGAAACAGCATGGGAGATTTCAGTTTCAAAATCTCTGTGAAAAAGCGTCAGAGAAGCTTCTCCGTTTAGAATCCAGCATATCTCACTGAACCGAAGACGTGGTAGTTAGAAGGGAGTTAGAGCTGCAAGCAGTTTGGTTTGGGAAATTAGACGCGAAATGAAACTGCAAAGGCCTTCCAACAGGCTTGGAAAAGTGTGTTCTATATCTCTGCCAAACAAACTCCCCGGAGGTTGAGCTTTCAGAAGCTAGTTTAACTCTAAGGGAGGAAGCAGCAGAATGTGCCTCTCACATCTAGCCTGTAGGAATTCAGGTTGGCAAGTTCTATGGGGAAGCCCATTGCTGCCTATGGTGGAAACGGCATGGGAGATTTCAGTTTCAAAATCTCTGTGAAAAAGCGTCAGAGAAGCTTCTCCGTTTAGAATCCAGCATATCTCACTGAACCGAAGAAGTGGTAGTTAGAAGGCAGTTAGAGCTGCAAGCAGTTTGGTTTGGGAAATTAGACGCGAAATGAAACTGCAAATGCCTTCCAACAGGCTTGGAAAAGTGTGTTCTATATCTCTGCCAAACAAACTCCCCGGAGGTTGAGCTTTCAGAAGCTAGTTTAACTCTAAGGGAGGAAGCAGCAGAATGTGCCTCTCACATCTAGCCTGTAGGAATTCAGGTTGGCAAGTTCTATGGGGAAGCCCATTGGCGCCTTCGTTGGAAACGGGTTTGGAAATTTCAGTTTCAAAATCTCTGTGAAAAAGCGTCAGAGAAGCTTCTCCGTTTAGAATCCAGCATATCTCACTGAACCGAAGAAGTGGTAGTTAGAAGGGAGTTAGAGCTGCAAGCAGTTTGGTTTGGGAAATTAGACGCGAAATGAAACTGCAAATGCCTTCCAACAGGCTTGGAAAAGTGTGTTCTATATCTCTGCCAAACAAACTCCCCGGAGGTTGAGCTTTCAGAAGCAAGTTTAACTCTAAGGGAGGAAGCAGCAGAATGTGCCTCTCACATCTAGCCTGTAGGAATTCAGGTTGGCAAGTTCTATGGGGAAGCCCATTGCTGCCTATGGTGGAAACGGCATGGGAGATTTCAGTTTCAAAATCTCTGTGAAAAAGCGTCAGAGAAGCTTCTCCGTTTAGAATCCAGCATATCTCACTGAACCGAAGAAGTGGTAGTTAGAAGGGAGTTAGAGCTGCAAGCAGTTTGGTTTGGGAAATTAGACGCGAAATGAAACTGCAAATGCCTTCCAACAGGCTTGGAAAAGTGTGTTCTATATCTCTGCCAAACAAACTCCCCGGAGGTTGAGCTTTCAGAAGCTAGTTTAACTCTAAGGGAGGAAGCAGCAGAATGTGCCTCTCACATCTAGCCTGTAGGAATTCAGGTTGGCAAGTTCTATGGGGAAGCCCATTGCTGCCTATGGTGGAAACGGCATGGGAGATTTCAGTTTCAAAATCTCTGTGAAAAAGCGTCAGAGAAGCTTCTCCGTTTAGAATCCAGCATATCAAACTGAACCGAAGAAGTGGTAGTTAGAAGGGAGTTAGAGCTGCAAGCAGTTTGGTTTGGGAAATTAGATGCGAAATGACACTGCAAAGGCCTTCCAACAGGCTTGGAAAAGTGTGTTCTATATCTCTGCCAAACAGACTCCCTGGAGGTTGAGCTTTCAGAAGCTAGTTTAACTCTAAGGGAGGAAGCAGCAGAATGTGCCTCTCACATCTAGCCTGTAGGAATTCAGGTTGGCAAGTTCTATGGGGAAGCCCATTGCTGCCTATGGTGGAAACGGCATGGGAGATTTCAGTTTCAAAATCTCTGTGAAAAAGCGTCAGAGAAGCTTCTCCGTTTAGAATCCAGCATATCTCACTGAACCGAAGAAGTGGTAGTTAGAAGGGAGTTAGAGCTGCAAGCAGTTTGGTTTGGGAAATTAGACGCGAAATGAAACTGCAAATGCCTTCCAACAGGCTTGGAAAAGTGTGTTCTATATCTCTGCCAAACAAACTCCCCGGAGGTTGAGCTTTCAGAAGCTAGTTTAACTCTAAGGGAGGAAGCAGCAGAATGTGCCTCTCACATCTAGCCTGTAGGAATTCAGGTTGGCAAGTTCTATGGGGAAGCCCATTGCTGCCTATGGTGGAAACGGCATGGGAGATTTCAGTTTCAAAATCTCTGTGAAAAAGCGTCAGAGAAGCTTCTCCGGTTAGAATCCAGCATATCTCACTGAACCGAAGAAGTGGTAGTTAGAAGGGAGTTAGAGCTGCAAGCAGTTTGGTTTGGGAAATTAGATGCGAAATGACACTGCAAAGGCCTTCCAACAGGCTTGGAAAAGTGTGTTTTATATCTCTGCCAAACAGACTCCCCGGAGGTTGAGCTTTCACAAGCAAGCTTAACTCTTAGGGAGGAAGCAGCAGAATGTGCCTCTCACAACTAGCCTGTAGGAATTCAGGTTGGCAAGTTCTATGGGGAAGCCCATTGCTGCCTATGGTGGAAACGGCATGGGAGATTTCAGTTTCAAAATCTCTGTGAAAAAGCGTCAGAGAAGCTTTCCGTTTAGAATCCAGCATATCTCACTGAACCGAAGAAGTGGTAGTTAGAAGGCAGTTAGAGCTGCAAGCAGTTTGGTTTGGGAAATTAGACGCGAAATGAAACTGCAAATGCCTTCCAACAGGCTTGGAAAAGTGTGTTCTATATCTCTGCCAAACAGACTCCCCGGAGGTTGAGCTTTCAGCAGCAAGTTTAACTCTAAGGGAGGAAGCAGCAGAATGTGCCTCTCACATCTAGCCTGTAGGAATTCAGGTTGGCAAGTTCTATGGGGAAGCCCATTGCTGCCTATGGTGGAAACGGCATGGGAGATTTCAGTTTCAAAATCTCTGTGAAAAAGCGTCAGAGAAGCTTCTCCGTTTAGAATCCAGCATATCTCACTGAACCGAAGAAGTGGTAGTTAGAAGGGAGTTAGAGCTGCAAGCAGTTTGGTTTGGGAAATTACACGCGAAATGACACTGCAAATGCCTTCCAACAGGTTTGGTAAATTGTGTTCTATATCTCTGCCAAACAAACTCCCCAGAGGTTGAGCTTTCAGAAGCTAGTTTAACTCTAAGGGAGGAAGCAGCAGAATGTGCCTCTCACATCTAGCCTGTAGGAATTCAGGTTGGCAAGTTCTATGGGGAAGCCCATTGCTGCCTAGGGTGGAAACGGCATGGGAGATTTCAGTTTCAAAATCTCTGTGAAAAAGCGTCAGAGAAGCTTCTCCGTTTAGAATCCAGCATATCTCACTGAACCGAAGAAGTGGTAGTTAGAAGGCAGTTAGAGCTGCAAGCAGTTTGGTATGGGAAATTAGACGCGAAATGAAACTGCAAATGCCTTCCAACAGGCTTGGAAAAGTGTGTTCTATATCTCTGCCAAACAGACTCCCTGGAGGTTGAGCTTTCAGAAGCTAGTTTAACTCTAAGGGAGGAAGCAGCAGAATGTGCCTCTCACATCTAGCCTGTAGGAATTCAGGTTGGCAAGTTCTATGGGGAAGCCCATTGCTGGCTATGGTGGAAACAGCATGGGAGATTTCAGTTTCAAAATCTCTGTGAAAAAGCGTCAGAGAAGCTTCTCCGTTTAGAATCCAGCATATCTCACTGAACCGAAGAAGTGGTAGTTAGAAGGCAGTTAGAGCTGCAAGCAGTTTGGTTTGGGAAATTAGACGCGAAATGAAACTGCAAATGCCTTCCAACAGGCTTGGAAAAGTGTGTTCTATATCTCTGCCAAACAAACTCCCCGGAGGTTGAGCTTTCAGAAGCTAGTTTAACTCTAAGGGAGGAAGCAGCAGAATGTGCCTCTCACATCTAGCCTGTAGGAATTCAGGTTGGCAAGTTCTATGGGGAAGCCCATTGGCGCCTTCGTTGGAAACGGGTTTGGAAATTTCAGTTTCAAAATCTCTGTGAAAAAGCGTCAGAGAAGCTTCTCCGTTTAGAATCCAGCATATCTCACTGAACCGAAGAAGTGGTAGTTAGAAGGGAGTTAGAGCTGCAAGCAGTTTGGTTTGGGAAATTAGACGCGAAATGAAACTGCAAATGCCTTCCAACAGGCTTGGAAAAGTGTGTTCTATATCTCTGCCAAACAAACTCCCCGGAGGTTGAGCTTTCAGAAGCAAGTTTAACTCTAAGGGAGGAAGCAGCAGAATGTGCCTCTCACATCTAGCCTGTAGGAATTCAGGTTGGCAAGTTCTATGGGGAAGCCCATTGCTGCCTATGGTGGAAACGGCATGGGAGATTTCAGTTTCAAAATCTCTGTGAAAAAGCGTCAGAGAAGCTTCTCCGTTTAGAATCCAGCATATCTCACTGAACCGAAGAAGTGCTAGTTAGAAGGGAGTTAGAGCTGCAAGCAGTTTGGTTTGGGAAATTAGACGCGAAATGAAACTGCAAATGCCTTCCAACAGGCTTGGAAAAGTGTGTTCTATATCTCTGCCAAACAAACTCCCCGGAGGTTGAGCTTTCAGAAGCTAGTTTAACTCTAAGGGAGGAAGCAGCAGAATGTGCCTCTCACATCTAGCCTGTAGGAATTCAGGTTGGCAAGTTCTATGGGGAAGCCCATTGGCGCCTTCGTTGGAAACGGGTTTGGAAATTTCAGTTTCAAAATCTCTGTGAAAAAGCGTCAGAGAAGCTTCTCCGTTTAGAATCCAGCATATCTCACTGAACCGAAGAAGTGGTAGTTAGAAGGCAGTTAGAGCTGCAAGCAGTTTGGTTTCGGAAATTAGACGCGAAATGAAACTGCAAATGCCTTCCAACAGGCTTGGAAAAGTGTGTTCTATATCTCTGCCAAACAAACTCCCCGGAGGTTGAGCTTTCAGAAGCAAGTTTAACTCTAAGGGAGGAAGCAGCAGAATGTGCCTCTCACATCTAGCCTGTAGGAATTCAGGTTGGCAAGTTCTATGGGGAAGCCCATTGCTGCCTATGGTGGAAACGGCATGGGAGATTTCAGTTTCAAAATCTCTGTGAAAAAGCGTCAGAGAAGCTTCTCCGTTTAGAATCCAGCATATCTCACTGAACCGAAGAAGTGGTAGTTAGAAGGGAGTTAGAGCTGCAAGCAGTTTGGTTTGGGAAATTAGACGCGAAATGAAACTGCAAATGCCTTCCAACAGGCTTGGAAAAGTGTGTTCTATATCTCTGCCAAACAGACTCCCCGGAGGTTGAGCTTTCAGAAGCTAGTTTAACTCTAAGGGAGGAAGCAGCAGAATGTGCCTCTCACATCTAGCCTGTAGGAATTCAGGTTGGCAAGTTCTATGGGGAAGCCCATTGCTGCCTATGGTGGAAACGGCATGGGAGATTTCAGTTTCAAAATCTCTGTGAAAAAGCGTCAGAGAAGCTTCTCCGTTTAGAATCCAGCATATCTCACTGAACCGAAGAAGTGGTAGTTAGAAGGGAGTTAGAGCTGCAAGCAGTTTGGTTTGGGAAATTAGATGCGAAATGACACTGCAAAGGCCTTCCAACAGGCTTGGAAAAGTGTGTTCTATATCTCTGCCAAACAGACTCCCCGGAGGTTGAGCTTTCAGAAGCAAGCTTAACTCTTAGGGAGGAAGCAGCAGAATGTGCCTCTCACATCTAGCCTGTAGGAATTCAGGTTGGCAAGTTCTATGGGGAAGCCCATTGCTGCCTATGGTATAAACGGCATGGGAGATTTCAGTTTCAAAATCTCTGTGAAAAAGCGTCAGAGAAGCTTCTCCGTTTAGAATCCAGCATATCTCACTGAACCGAAGAAGTGGTAGTTAGAAGGCAGTTAGAGCTGCAAGCAGTTTGGTTTGGGAAATTAGACGCGAAATGAAACTGCAAATGCCTTCCAACAGGCTTGTAAAAGTGTGTTCTATATCTCTGCCAAACAGACTCCCTGGAGGTTGAGCTTTCAGAAGCTAGTTTAACTCTAAGGGAGGAAGCAGCAGAATGTGCCTCTCACATCTAGCCTGTAGGAATTCAGGTTGGCAAGTTCTATGGGGAAGCCCATTGGCGCCTTCGTTGGAAACGGGTTTGGAAATTTCAGTTTCAAAATCTCTGTGAAAAAGCGTCAGAGAAGCTTCTCCGTTTAGAATCCAGCATATCTCACTGAACCGAAGACGTGGTAGTTAGAAGGGAGTTAGAGCTGCAAGCAGTTTGGTTTGGGAAATTATACGCGAAATGAAACTGCAAAGGCCTTCCAACAGGCTTGGAAAAGTGTGTTCTATATCTCTGCCAAACAAACTCCCCGGAGGTTGAGCTTTCAGAAGCTAGTTTAACTCTAAGGGAGGAAGCAGCAGAATGTGCCTCTCACATCTAGCCTGTAGGAATTCAGGTTGGCAAGTTCTATGGGGAAGCCCATTGCTGCCTATGGTGGAAACGGCATGGGAGATTTCAGTTTCAAAATCTCTGTGAAAAAGCGTCAGAGAAGCTTCTCCGTTTAGAATCCAGCATATCTCACTGAACCGAAGAAGTGGTAGTTAGAAGGCAGTTAGAGCTGCAAGCAGTTTGGTTTGGGAAATTAGACGCGAAATGAAACTGCAAATGCCTTCCAACAGGCTTGGAAAAGTGTGTTCTATATCTCTGCCAAACAAACTCCCCGGAGGTTGAGCTTTCAGAAGCTAGTTTAACTCTAAGGGAGGAAGCAGCAGAATGTGCCTCTCACATCTAGCCTGTAGGAATTCAGGTTGGCAAGTTCTATGGGGAAGCCCATTGGCGCCTTCGTTGGAAACGGGTTTGGAAATTTCAGTTTCAAAATCTCTGTGAAAAAGCGTCAGAGAAGCTTCTCCGTTTAGAATCCAGCATATCTCACTGAACCGAAGAAGTGGTAGTTAGAAGGGAGTTAGAGCTGCAAGCAGTTTGGTTTGGGAAATTAGACGCGAAATGAAACTGCAAATGCCTTCCAACAGGCTTGGAAAAGTGTGTTCTATATCTCTGCCAAACAAACTCCCCGGAGGTTGAGCTTTCAGAAGCAAGTTTAACTCTAAGGGAGGAAGCAGCAGAATGTGCCTCTCACATCTAGCCTGTAGGAATTCAGGTTGGCAAGTTCTATGGGGAAGCCCATTGCTGCCTATGGTGGAAACGGCATGGGAGATTTCAGTTTCAAAATCTCTGTGAAAAAGCGTCAGAGAAGCTTCTCCGTTTAGAATCCAGCATATCTCACTGAACCGAAGAAGTGGTAGTTAGAAGGGAGTTAGAGCTGCAAGCAGTTTGGTTTGGGAAATTAGACGCGAAATGAAACTGCAAATGCCTTCCAACAGGCTTGGAAAAGTGTGTTCTATATCTCTGCCAAACAAACGCCCCGGAGGTTGAGCTTTCAGAAGCTAGTTTAACTCTAAGGGAGGAAGCAGCAGAATGTGCCTCTCACATCTAGCCTGTAGGAATTCAGGTTCGCAAGTTCTATGGGGAAGCCCATTGCTGCCTATGGTGGAAACGGCATGGGAGATTTCAGTTTCAAAATCTCTGTGAAAAAGCGTCAGAGAAGCTTCTCCGTTTAGAATCCAGCATATCAAACTGAACCGAAGAAGTGGTAGTTAGAAGGGAGTTAGAGCTGCAAGCAGTTTGGTTTGGGAAATTAGATGCGAAATGACACTGCAAAGGCCTTCCAACAGGCTTGGAAAAGTGTGTTCTATATCTCTGCCAAACAGACTCCCTGGAGGTTGAGCTTTCAGAAGCTAGTTTAACTCTAAGGGAGGAAGCAGCAGAATGTGCCTCTCACATCTAGCCTGTAGGAATTCAGGTTGGCAAGTTCTATGGGGAAGCCCATTGCTGCCTATGGTGGAAACGGCATGGGAGATTTCAGTTTCAAAATCTCTGTGAAAAAGCGTCAGAGAAGCTTCTCCGTTTAGAATCCAGCATATCTCACTGAACCGAAGAAGTGGTAGTTAGAAGGGAGTTAGAGCTGCAAGCAGTTTGGTTTGGGAAATTAGACGCGAAATGAAACTGCAAATGCCTTCCAACAGGCTTGGAAAAGTGTGTTCTATATCTCTGCCAAACAGACTCCCCGGAGGTTGAGCTTTCAGAAGCTAGTTTAACTCTAAGGGAGGAAGCAGCAGAATGTGCCTCTCACATCTAGCCTGTAGGAATTCAGGTTGGCAAGTTCTATGGGGAAGCCCATTGCTGCCTATGGTGGAAACGGCATGGGAGATTTCAGTTTCAAAATCTCTGTGAAAAAGCGTCAGAGAAGCTTTTCCGTTTAGAATCCAGCATATCTCACTGAACCGAAGAAGTGGTAGTTAGAAGGGAGTTAGAGCTGCAAGCAGTTTGGTTTGGGAAATTAGATGCGAAATGACACTGCAAAGGCCTTCCAACAGGCTTGGAAAAGTGTGTTTTATATCTCTGCCAAACAGACTCCCCGGAGGTTGAGCTTTCACAAGCAAGCTTAACTCTTAGGGAGGAAGCAGCAGAATGTGCCTCTCACAACTAGCCTGTAGGAATTCAGGTTGGCAAGTTCTATGGGGAAGCCCATTGCTGCCTATGGTGGAAACGGCATGGGAGATTTCAGTTTCAAAATCTCTGTGAAAAAGCGTCAGAGAAGCTTCTCCGTTTAGAATCCAGCATATCTCACTGAACCGAAGAAGTGGTAGTTAGAAGGCAGTTAGAGCTGCAAGCAGTTTGGTTTGGGAAATTAGACGCGAAATGAAACTGCAAATGCCTTCCAACAGGCTTGGAAAAGTGTGTTCTATATCTCTGCCAAACAGACTCCCTGGAGGTTGAGCTTTCAGAAGCTAGTTTAACTCTAAGGGAGGAAGCAGCAGAATGTGTCTCTCACATCTAGCCTGTAGGAATTCAGGTTGGCAAGTTCTATGGGGAAGCCCATTGCTGCCTATGGTGGAAACGGCATGGGAGATTTCAGTTTCAAAATCTCTGTGAAAAAGCGTCAGAGAAGCTTCTCCGTTTAGAATCCAGCATATCTCACTGAACCGAAGAAGTGGTAGTTAGAAGGGAGTTAGAGCTGCAAGCAGTTTGGTTTGGGAAATTAGACGCGAAATGAAACTGCAAATGCCTTCCAACAGGCTTGGAAAAGTGTGTTCTATATCTCTGCCAAACAGACTCCCCGGAGGTTGAGCTTTCAGCAGCAAGTTTAACTCTAAGGGAGGAAGCAGCAGAATGTGCCTCTCACATCTAGCCTGTAGGAATTCAGGTTGGCAAGTTCTATGGGGAAGCCCATTGCTGCCTATGGTGGAAACGGCATGGGAGATTTCAGTTTCAAAATCTCTGTGAAAAAGCGTCAGAGAAGCTTCTCCGTTTAGAATCCAGCATATCTCACTGAACCGAAGAAGTGGTAGTTAGAAGGGAGTTAGAGCTGCAAGCAGTTTGGTTTGGGAAATTACACGCGAAATGACACTGCAAATGCCTTCCAACAGGTTTGGTAAATTGTGTTCTATATCTCTGCCAAACAAACTCCCCAGAGGTTGAGCTTTCAGAAGCTAGTTTAACTCTAAGGGAGGAAGCAGCAGAATGTGCCTCTCACATCTAGCCTGTAGGTATTCAGGTTGGCAAGTTCTATGGGGAAGCCCATTGCTGCCTATGGTGGAAACGGCATGGGAGATTTCAGTTTCAAAATCTCTGTGAAAAAGCGTCAGAGAAGCTTCTCCGTTTAGAATCCAGCATATCTCACTGAACCGAAGAAGTGGTAGTTAGAAGGCAGTTAGAGCTGCAAGCAGTTTGGTATGGGAAATTAGACGCGAAATGAAACTGCAAATGCCTTCCAACAGGCTTGGAAAAGTGTGTTCTATATCTCTGCCAAACAGACTCCCTGGAGGTTGAGCTTTCAGAAGCTAGTTTAACTCTAAGGGAGGAAGCAGCAGAATGTGCCTCTCACATCTAGCCTGTAGGAATTCAGGTTGGCAAGTTCTATGGGGAAGCCCATTGCTGGCTATGGTGGAAACAGCATGGGAGATTTCAGTTTCAAAATCTCTGTGAAAAAGCGTCAGAGAAGCTTCTCCGTTTAGAATCCAGCATATCTCACTGAACCGAAGAAGTGGTAGTTAGAAGGCAGTTAGAGCTGCAAGCAGTTTGGTTTGGGAAATTAGACGCGAAATGAAACTGCAAATGCCTTCCAACAGGCTTGGAAAAGTGTGTTCTATATCTCTGCCAAACAAACTCCCCGGAGGTTGAGCTTTCAGAAGCTAGTTTTACTCTAAGGGAGGAAGCAGCAGAATGTGCCTCTCACATCTAGCCTGTAGGAATTCAGGTTGGCAAGTTCTATGGGGAAGCCCATTGGCGCCTTCGTTGGAAACGGGTTTGGAAATTTCAGTTTCAAAATCTCTGTGAAAAAGCGTCAGAGAAGCTTCTCCGTTTAGAATCCAGCATATCTCACTGAACCGAAGAAGTGGTAGTTAGAAGGGAGTTAGAGCTGCAAGCAGTTTGGTTTGGGAAATTAGACGCGAAATGAAACTGCAAATGCCTTCCAACAGGCTTGGAAAAGTGTGTTCTATATCTCTGCCAAACAAACTCCCCGGAGGTTGAGCTTTCAGAAGCAAGTTTAACTCTAAGGGAGGAAGCAGCAGAATGTGCCTCTCACATCTAGCCTGTAGGAATTCAGGTTGGCAAGTTCTATGGGGAAGCCCATTGCTGCCTATGGTGGAAACGGCATGGGAGATTTCAGTTTCAAAATCTCTGTGAAAAAGCGTCAGAGAAGCTTCTCCGTTTAGAATCCAGCATATCTCACTGAACCGAAGAAGTGGTAGTTAGAAGGGAGTTAGAGCTGCAAGCAGTTTGGTTTGGGAAATTAGACGCGAAATGAAACTGCAAATGCCTTCCAACAGGCTTGGAAAAGTGTGTTCTATATCTCTGCCAAACAAACTCCCCGGAGGTTGAGCTTTCAGAAGCTAGTTTAACTCTAAGGGAGGAAGCAGCAGAATGTGCCTCTCACATCTAGCCTGTAGGAATTCAGGTTGGCAAGTTCTATGGGGAAGCCCATTGGCGCCTTCGTTGGAAACGGGTTTGGAAATTTCAGTTTCAAAATCTCTGTGAAAAAGCGTCAGAGAAGCTTCTCCGTTTAGAATCCAGCATATCTCACTGAACCGAAGAAGTGGTAGTTAGAAGGCAGTTAGAGCTGCAAGCAGTTTGGTTTGGGAAATTAGACGCGAAATGAAACTGCAAATGCCTTCCAACAGGCTTGGAAAAGTGTGTTCTATATCTCTGCCAAACAGACTCCCTGGAGGTTGAGCTTTCAGAAGCTAGTTTAACTCTAAGGGAGGAAGCAGCAGAATGTGCCTCTCACATCTAGCCTGTAGGAATTCAGGTTGGCAAGTTCTATGGGGAAGCCCATTGCTGCCTATGGTGGAAACGGCATGGGAGATTTCAGTTTCAAAATCTCTGTGAAAAAGCGTCAGAGAAGCTTCTCCGTTTAGAATCCAGCATATCTCACTGAACCGAAGAAGTGGTAGTTAGAAGGGAGTTAGAGCTGCAAGCAGTTTGGTTTGGGAAATTAGACGCGAAATGAAACTGCAAATGCCTTCCAACAGGCTTGGAAAAGTGTGTTCTATATCTCTGCCAAACAAACCCCCCGGAGGTTGAGCTTTCAGAAGCAAGTTTAACTCTAAGGGAGGAAGCAGCAGAATGTGCCTCTCACATCTAGCCTGTAGGAGTTCAGGTTGGCAAGTTCTATGGGGAAGCCCATTGCTGCCTATGGTGGAAACGGCATGGGAGATTTCAGTTTCAAAATCTCTGTGAAAAAGCGTCAGAGAAGCTTCTCCGTTTAGAATCCAGCATATCTCACTGAACCGAAGAAGTGGTAGTTAGAAGGGAGTTAGAGCTGCAAGCAGTTTGGTTTGGGAAATTAGATGCAAAATGACACTGCAAAGGCCTTCCAACAGGCTTGGAAAAGTGTGTTTTATATCTCTGCCAAACAGACTCCCCGGAGGTTGAGCTTTCACAAGCAAGCTTAACTCTTAGGGAGGAAGCAGCAGAATGTGCCTCTCACATCTAGCCTGTAGGAATTCAGGTTGGCAAGTTCTATGGGGAAGCCCATTGCTGCCTATGGTGGAAACGGCATGGGAGATTTCAGTTTCAAAATCTCTGTGAAAAAGCGTCAGAGAAGCTTCTCCGTTTAGAATCCAGCATATCTCACTGAACCGAAGAAGTGGTAGTTAGAAGGCAGTTAGAGCTGCAAGCAGTTTGGTTTGGGAAATTAGACGTGAAATGAAACTGCAAATGCCTTCCAACAGGCTTGGAAAAGTGTGTTCTATATCTCTGCCAAACAGACTCCCCGGAGGTTGAGCTTTCAGAAGCTAGTTTAACTCTAAGGGAGGAAGCAGCAGAATGTGCCTCTCACATCTAGCCTGTAGGAATTCAGGTTGGCAAGTTCTATGGGGAAGCCCATTGCTGCCTATGGTGGAAACGGCATGGGAGATTTCAGTTTCAAAATCTCTGTGAAAAAGCATCAGAGAAGCTTCTCCGTTTAGAATCCAGCATATCTCACTGAACCGAAGAAGTGGTAGTTAGAAGGGAGTTAGAGCTGCAAGCAGTTTGGTTTGGGAAATTAGACGCGAAATGAAACTGCAAATGCCTTCCAACAGGCTTGGAAAAGTGTGTTCTATATCTCTGCCAAACAGACTCCCCGGAGGTTGAGCTTTCAGCAGCAAGTTTAACTCTAAGGGAGGAAGCAGCAGAATGTGCCTCTCACATCTAGCCTGTAGGAATTCAGGTTGGCAAGTTCTATGGGGAAGCCCATTGCTGCCTATGGTGGAAACGGCATGGGAGATTTCAGTTTCAAAATCTCTGTGAAAAAGCGTCAGAGAAGCTTCTCCGTTTAGAATCCAGCATATCTCACTGAACCGAAGAAGTGGTAGTTAGAAGGCAGTTAGAGCTGCAAGCAGTTTGGTTTGGGAAATTAGACGCGAAATGAAACTGCAAATGCCTTCCAACAGGCTTGGAAAAGTGTGTTCTATATCTCTGCCAAACAAACTCCCCGGAGGTTGAGCTTTCAGAAGCTAGTTTAACTCTAAGGGAGGAAGCAGCAGAATGTGCCTCTCACATCTAGCCTGTAGGAATTCAGGTTGGCAAGTTCTATGGGGAAGCCCATTGCTGCCTATGGTGGAAACGGCATGGGAGATTTCAGTTTCAAAATCTCTGTGAAAAAGCGTCAGAGAAGCTTCTCCGTTTAGAATCCAGCATATCTCACTGAACCGAAGAAGTGGTAGTTAGAAGGCAGTTAGAGCTGCAAGCAGTTTGGTTTGGGAAATTAGACGCGAAATGAAACTGCAAATGCCTTCCAACAGGCTTGGAAAAGTGTGTTCTATATCTCTGCCAAACAGACTCCCTGGAGGTTGAGCTTTCAGAAGCTAGTTTAACTCTAAGGGAGGAAGAGGCAGAATGTGCCTCTCACATCTAGCCTGTAGGAATTCAGGTTGGCAAGTTCTATGGGGAAGCCCATTGCTGGCTATGGTGGAAACAGCATGGGAGTTTTCAGTTTCAAAATCTCTGTGAAAAAGCGTCAGAGAAGCTTCTCCGTTTAGAATCCAGCATATCTCACTGAACCGAAGAAGTGGTAGTTAGAAGGCAGTTAGAGCTGCAAGCAGTTTGGTTTGGGAAATTAGACGCGAAATGAAACTGCAAATGCCTTCCAACAGGCTTGGAAAAGTGTGTTCTATATCTCTGCCAAACAAACTCCCCGGAGGTTGAGCTTTCAGAAGCTAGTTTAACTCTAAGGGAGGAAGCAGCAGAAAGTGCCTCTCACATCTAGCCTGTAGGAATTCAGGTTGGCAAGTTCTATGGGGAAGCCCATTGGCGCCTTCGTTGGAAACGGGTTTGGAAATTTCAGTTTCAAAATCTCTGTGAAAAAGCGTCAGAGAAGCTTCTCCGTTTAGAATCCAGCATATCTCACTGAACCGAAGAAGTGGTAGTTAGAAGGGAGTTAGAGCTGCAAGCAGTTTGGTTTGGGAAATTAGACGCGAAATGAAACTGCAAAGGCCTTCCAACAGGCTTGGAAAAGTGTGTTCTATATCTCTGCCAAACAAACTCCCCGGAGGTTGAGCTTTCAGAAGCAAGTTTAACTCTAAGGGAGGAAGCAGCAGAATGTGCCTCTCACATCTAGCCTGTAGGAATTCAGGTTGGCAAGTTCTATGGGGAAGCCCATTGCTGCCTATGGTGGAAACGGCATGGGAGATTTCAGTTTCAAAATCTCTGTGAAAAAGCGTCAGAGAAGCTTCTCCGTTTAGAATCCAGCATATCTCACTGAACTGAAGAAGTGGTAGTTAGAAGGGAGTTAGAGCTGCAAGCAGTTTGGTTTGGGAAATTAGACGCGAAATGAAACTGCAAATGCCTTCCAACAGGCTTGGAAAAGTGTGTTCTATATCTCTGCCAAACAAACTCCCCGGAGGTTGAGCTTTCAGAAGCTAGTTTAACTCTAAGGGAGGAAGCAGCAGAACGTGCCTCTCACATCTAGCCTGTAGGAATTCAGGTTGGCAAGTTCTATGGGGAAGCCCATTGCTGCCTATGGTGGAAACGGCATGGGAGATTTCAGTTTCAAAATCTCTGTGAAAAAGCGTCAGAGAAGCTTCTCCGTTTAGAATCCAGCATATCTCACTGAACCGAAGAAGTGGTAGTTAGAAGGGAGTTAGAGCTGCAAGCAGTTTGGTTTGGGAAATTAGATGCGAAATGACACTGCAAAGGCCTTCCAACAGGCTTGGAAAAGTGTGTTCTATATCTCTGCCAAACAGACTCCCCGGAGGTTGAGCTTTCAGAAGCAAGCTTAACTCTTAGGGAGGAAGCAGCAGAATGTGCCTCTCACATCTAGCCGGTAGGAATTCAGGTTGGCAAGTTCTATGGGGAAGCCCATTGCTGCCTATGGTGGAAACGGCATGGGAGATTTCAGTTTCAAAATCTCTGTGAAAAAGCGTCAGAGAAGCTTCTCCGTTTAGAATCCAGCATATCTCACTGAACCGAAGAAGTGGTAGTTAGAAGGCAGTTAGAGCTGCAAGCAGTTTGGTTTGGGAAATTAGACGCGAAATGACACTGCAAATGCCTTCCAACAGGCTTGGAAAAGTGTGTTCTATATCTCTGCCAAACAGACTCCCTGGAGGTTGAGCTTTCAGAAGCTAGTTTACCTCTAAGGGAGGAAGCAGCAGAATGTGCCTCTCACATCTAGCCTGTAGGAATTCAGGTTGGCAAGTTCTATGGGGAAGCCCATTGCTGGCTATGGTGGAAACAGCATGGGAGATTTCAGTTTCAAAATCTCTGTGAAAAAGCGTCAGAGAAGCTTCTCCGTTTAGAATCCAGCATATCTCACTGAACCGAAGAAGTGGTAGTTAGAAGGCAGTTAGAGCTGCAAGCAGTTTGGTTTGGCAAATTAGACGCGAAATGAAACTGCAAATGCCTTCCAACAGGCTTGGAAAAGTGTGTTCTATATCTCTGAAAAACAAACTCCCCGGAGGTTGAGCTTTCAGAAGCTAGTTTAACTCTAAGGGAGGAAGCAGCAGAATGTGCCTCTCACATCTAGCCTGTAGGAATTCAGGTTGGCAAGTTCTATGGGAAAGCCCATTGGCGCCTTCGTTGGAAACGGGTTTGGAAATTTCAGTTTCAAAATCTCTGTGAAAAAGCGTCAGAGAAGCTTCTCCGTTTAGAATCCAGCGTATCTCACTGAACCGAAGAAGTGGTAGTTAGAAGGCAGTTAGAGCTGCAAGCAGTTTGGTTTGGGAAATTAGACGCGAAATGCAACTGCAAATGCCTTCCAACAGGCTTGGAAAAGTGTGTTCTATATCTCTGCCAAACAAACTCCCCGGAGGTTGAGCTTTCAGAAGCAAGTTTAACTCTAAGGGAGGAAGCAGCAGAATGTGCCTCTCACATCTAGCCTGTAGGAATTCAGGTTGGCAAGTTCTATTGGGAAGCCCATTGCTGCCTACGGTGGAAACGGCATGGGAGATTTCAGTTTCAAAATCTCTGTGAAAAAGCGTCAGAGAATCTTCTCCGTTTAGAATCCAGCATATCTCACTGAACCGAAGAAGTGGTAGTTAGAAGGGAGTTAGAGCTGCAAGCAGTTTGGTTTGGGAAATTAGACGCGAAATGAAACTGCAAAGGCCTTCCAACAGGCTTGGAAAAGTGTGTTCTATATCTCTGCCAAACAAACTCCCCGGAGGTTGAGCTTTCAGAAGCTAGTTTAACTCTAAGGGAGGAAGCAGCAGAATGTGCCTCTCACATCTAGCCTGTAGGAATTCAGGTTGGCAAGTTCTATGGGGAAGCCCATTGCTGCCTATGGTGGAAACGGCATGGGAGATTTCAGTTTCAAAATCTCTGTGAAAAAGCATCAGAGAAGCTTCTCCGTTTAGAATCCAGCATATCTCACTGAACCGAAGAAGTGGTAGTTAGAAGGGAGTTAGAGCTGCAAGCAGTTTGGTTTGGGAAATTAGATGCGAAATGACACTGCAAAGGCCTTCCAACAGGCTTGGAAAAGTGTGTTCTATATCTCTGCCAAACAGACTCCCCGGAGGTTGAGCTTTCAGAAGCAAGCTTAACTCTTAGGGAGGAAGCAGCAGAATGTGCCTCTCACATCTAGCCTGTAGGAATTCAGGTTGGCAAGTTCTATGGGGAAGCCCATTGCTGCCTATGGTGGAAACGGCATGGGAGATTTCAGTTTCAAAATCTCTGTGAAAAAGCGTCAGAGAAGCTTCTCCGTTTAGAATCCAGCATATCTCACTGAACCGAAGAAGTGGTAGTTAGAAGGGAGTTAGAGCTGCAAGCAGTTTGGTTTGGGAAATTAGACGCGAAATGAAACTGCAAATGCCTTCCAACAGGCTTGGAAAAGTGTGTTCTATATCTCTGCCAAACAAACTCCCCGGAGGTTGAGCTTTCAGAAGCTAGTTTAACTCTAAGGGAGGAAGCAGCAGAATGTGCCTCTCACATCTAGCCTGTAGGAATTCAGGTTGGCAAGTTCTATGGGGAAGCCCATTGGCGCCTTCGTTGGAAACGGGTTTGGAAATTTCAGTTTCAAAATCTCTGTGAAAAAGCGTCAGAGAAGCTTCTCCGTTTAGAATCCAGCATATCTCACTGAACCGAAGAAGTGGTAGTTAGAAGGGAGTTAGAGCTGCAAGCAGTTTGGTTTGGGAAATTAGACGCGAAATGAAACTGCAAATGCCTTCCAACAGGCTTGGAAAAGTGTGTTCTATATCTCTGCCAAACAAACTCCCCGGAGGTTGAGCTTTCAGAAGCAAGTTTAACTCTAAGGGAGGAAGCAGCAGAATGTGCCTCTCACATCTAGCCTGTAGGAATTCAGGTTGGCAAGTTCTATGGGGAAGCCCATTGCTGCCTATGGTGGAAACGGCATGGGAGATTTCAGTTTCAAAATCTCTGTGAAAAAGCGTCAGAGAAGCTTCTCCGTTTAGAATCCAGCATATCTCACTGAACCGAAGAAGTGGTAGTTAGAAGGGAGTTAGAGCTGCAAGCAGTTTGGTTTGGGAAATTAGACGCGAAATGAAACTGCAAATGCCTTCCAACAGGCTTGGAAAAGTGTGTTCTATATCTCTGCCAAACAAACTCCCCGGAGGTTGAGCTTTCAGAAGCTAGTTTAACTCTAAGGGAGGAAGCAGCAGAATGTGCCTCTCACATCTAGCCTGTAGGAATTCAGGTTGGCAAGTTCTATGGGGAAGCCCATTGGCGCCTTCGTTGGAAACGGGTTTGGAAATTTCAGTTTCAAAATCTCTGTGAAAAAGCGTCAGAGAAGCTTCTCCGTTTAGAATCCAGCATATCTCACTGAACCGAAGAAGTGGTAGTTAGAAGGGAGTTAGAGCTGCAAGCAGTTTGGTTTGGGAAATTAGACGCGAAATGAAACTGCAAATGCCTTCCAACAGGCTTGGAAAAGTGTGTTCTATATCTCTGCCAAACAAACTCCCCGGAGGTTGAGCTTTCAGAAGCTAGTTTAACTCTAAGGGAGGAAGCAGCAGAATGTGCCTCTCACATCTAGCCTGTAGGAATTCAGGTTGGCAAGTTCTATGGGGAAGCCCATTGCTGCCTATGGTGGAAACGGCATGGGAGATTTCAGTTTCAAAATCTCTGTGAAAAAGCGTCAGAGAAGCTTCTCCGTTTAGAATCCAGCATATCTCACTGAACCGAAGAAGTGGTAGTTAGAAGGGAGTTAGAGCTGCAAGCAGTTTGGTTTGGGAAATTAGACGCGAAATGACACTGCAAATGCCTTCCAACAGGCTTGGAAAAGTGTGTTCTATATCTCTGCCAAACAAACTCCCCGGAGGTTGAGCTTTCAGAAGCTAGTTTAACTCTAAGGGAGGAAGCAGCAGAATGTGCCTCTAACATCTAGCCTGTAGGAATTCAGGTTGGCAAGTTCTATGGGGAAGCCCATTGCTGCCTATGGTGGAAACGGCATGGGAGATTTCAGTTTCAAAATCTCTGTGAAAAAGCGTCAGAGAAGCTTCTCCGTTTAGAATCCAGCATATCTCACTGAACCGAAGAAGTGGTAGTTAGAAGGCAGTTAGAGCTGCAAGCAGTTTGGTTTGGGAAATTAGACGCGAAATGAAACTGCAAATGCCTTCCAACAGGCTTGGAAAAGTGTGTTCTATATCTCTGCCAAACAAACTCCCCGGAGGTTGAGCTTTCAGAAGCTAGTTTAACTCTAAGGGAGGAAGCAGCAGAATGTGCCTCTCACATCTAGCCTGTAGGAATTCAGGTTGGCAAGTTCTATGGGGAAGCCCATTGGCGCCTTCGTTGGAAACGGGTTTGGAAATTTCAGTTTCAAAATCTCTGTGAAAAAGCGTCAGAGAAGCTTCTCCGTTTAGAATCCAGCATATCTCACTGAACCGAAGAAGTGGTAGTTAGAAGGGAGTTAGAGCTGCAAGCAGTTTGGTTTGGGAAATTAGACGCGAAATGAAACTGCAAAGGCCTTCCAACAGCCTTGGAAAACTGTGTTCTATATCTCTGCCAAACAAACTCCCCGGAGGTTGAGCTTTCAGAAGCTAGTTTAACTCTAAGGGAGGAAGCAGCAGAATGTGCCTCTCACATCTAGCCTGTAGGAATTCAGGTTGGCAAGTTCTATGGGGAAGCCCATTGCTGCCTATGGTGGAAACGGCATGGGAGATTTCAGTTTCAAAATCTCTGTGAAAAAGCGTCAGAGAAGCTTCTCCGTTTAGAATCCAGCATATCTCACTGAACCGAAGAAGTGGTAGTTAGAAGGGAGTTAGAGCTGCAAGCAGTTTGGTTTGGGAAATTAGATGCGAAATGACACTGCAAAGGCCTTCCAACAGGCTTGGAAAAGTGTGTTCTATATCTCTGCCAAACAGACTCCCCGGAGGTTGAGCTTTCAGAAGCAAGCTTAACTCTTAGGGAGGAAGCAGCAGAATGTGCCTCTCACATCTAGCCTGTAGGAATTCAGGTTGGCAAGTTCTATGGGGAAGCCCATTGCTGCCTATGGTGGAAACGGCATGGGAGATTTCAGTTTCAAAATCTCTGTGAAAAAGCGTCAGAGAAGCTTCTCCGTTTAGAATCCAGCATATCTCACTGAACCGAAGAAGTGGTAGTTAGAAGGCAGTTAGAGCTGCAAGCAGTTTGGTTTGGGAAATTAGACGCGAAATGAAACTGCAAATGCCTTCCAACAGGCTTGGAAAAGTGTGTTCTATATCTCTGCCAAACAGACTCCCTGGAGGTTGAGCTTTCAGAAGCTAGTTTAACTCTAAGGGAGGAAGCAGCAGAATGTGCCTCTCACATCTAGCCTGTAGGAATTCAGGTTGGCAAGTTCTATGGGGAAGCCCATTGCTGGCTATGGTGGAAACAGCATGGGAGATTTCAGTTTCAAAATCTCTGTGAAAAAGCGTCAGAGAAGCTTCTCCGTTTAGAATCCAGCATATCTCACTGAACCGAAGAAGTGGTAGTTAGAAGGCAGTTAGAGCTGCAAGCAGTTTGGTTTGGGAAATTAGACGCGAAATGAAACTGCAAATGCCTTCCAACAGGCTTGGAAAAGTGTGTTCTATATCTCTGCCAAACAAACTCCCCGGAGGTTGAGCTTTCAGAAGCTAGTTTAACTCTAAGGGAGGAAGCAGCAGAATGTGCCTCTCACATCTAGCCTGTAGGAATTCAGGTTGGCAAGTTCTATGGGGAAGCCCATTGGCGCCTTCGTTGGAAACGGGTTTGGAAATTTCAGTTTCAAAATCTCTGTGAAAAAGCGTCAGAGAAGCTTCTCCGTTTAGAATCCAGCGTATCTCACTGAACCGAAGAAGTGGTAGTTAGAAGGCAGTAAGAGCTGCAAGCAGTTTGGTTTGGGAAATTAGACGCGAAATGCAACTGCAAATGCCTTCCAACAGGCTTGGAAAAGTGTGTTCTATATCTCTGCCAAACAAACTCCCCGGAGGTTGAGCTTTCAGAAGCAAGTTTAACTCTAAGGGAGGAAGCAGCAGAATGTGCCTCTCACATCTAGCCTGTAGGAATTCAGGTTGGCAAGTTCTATGGGGAAGCCCATTGCTGCCTATGGTGGAAACGGCATGGGAGATTTCAGTTTCAAAATCTCTGTGAAAAAGCGTCAGAGAATCTTCTCCGTTTAGAATCCAGCATATCTCACTGAACCGAAGAAGTGGTAGTTAGAAGGGAGTTAGAGCTGCAAGCAGTTTGGTTTGGGAAATTAGACGCGAAATGAAACTGCAAAGGCCTTCCAACAGGCTTGGAAAAGTGTGTTCTATATCTCTGCCAAACAAACTCCCCGGAGGTTGAGCTTTCAGAAGCTAGTTTAACTCTAAGGGAGGAAGCAGCAGAATGTGCCTCTCACATCTAGCCTGTAGGAATTCAGGTTGGCAAGTTCTATGGGGAAGCCCATTGCTGCCTATGGTGGAAACGGCATGGGAGATTTCAGTTTCAAAATCTCTGTGAAAAAGCGTCAGAGAAGCTTCTCCGTTTAGAATCCAGCATATCTCACTGAACCGAAGAAGTGGTAGTTAGAAGGGAGTTAGAGCTGCAAGCAGTTTGGTTTGGGAAATTAGACGCGAAATGAAACTGCAAATGCCTTCCAACAGGCTTGGAAAAGTGTGTTCTATATCTCTGCCAAACAAACTCCCCGGAGGTTGAGCTTTCAGAAGCTAGTTTAACTCTAAGGGAGGAAGCAGCAGAATGTGCCTCTCACATCTAGCCTGTAGGAATTCAGGTTGGCAAGTTCTATGGGGAAGCCCATTGGCGCCTTCGTTGGAAACGGGTTTGGAAATTTCAGTTTCAAAATCTCTGTGAAAAAGCGTCAGAGAAGCTTCTCCGTTTAGAATCCAGCATATCTCACTGAACCGAAGAAGTGGTAGTTAGAAGGGAGTTAGAGCTGCAAGCAGTTTGGTTTGGGAAATTAGACGCGAAATGAAACTGCAAAGGCCTTCCAACAGCCTTGGAAAACTGTGTTCTATATCTCTGCCAAACAAACTCCCCGGAGGTTGAGCTTTCAGAAGCTAGTTTAACTCTAAGGGAGGAAGCAGCAGAATGTGCCTCTCACATCTAGCCTGTAGGAATTCAGGTTGGCAAGTTCTATGGGGAAGCCCATTGCTGCCTATGGTGGAAACGGCATGGGAGATTTCAGTTTCAAAATCTCTGTGAAAAAGCGTCAGAGAAGCTTCTCCGTTTAGAATCCAGCATATCTCACTGAACCGAAGAAGTGGTAGTTAGAAGGGAGTTAGAGCTGCAAGCAGTTTGGTTTGGGAAATTAGATGCGAAATGACACTGCAAAGGCCTTCCAACAGGCTTGGAAAAGTGTGTTCTATATCTCTGCCAAACAGACTCCCCGGAGGTTGAGCTTTCAGAAGCAAGCTTAACTCTTAGGGAGGAAGCAGCAGAATGTGCCTCTCACATCTAGCCTGTAGGAATTCAGGTTGGCAAGTTCTATGGGGAAGCCCTTTGCTGCCTATGGTGGAAACGGCATGGGAGATTTCAGTTTCAAAATCTCTGTGAAAAAGCGTCAGAGAAGCTTCTCCGTTTAGAATCCAGCATATCTCACTGAACCGAAGAAGTGGTAGTTAGAAGGCAGTTAGAGCTGCAAGCAGTTTGGTTTGGGAAATTAGACGCGAAATGAAACTGCAAATGCCTTCCAACAGGCTTGGAAAAGTGTGTTCTATATCTCTGCCAAACAGATTCCCTGGAGGTTGAGCTTTCAGAAGCTAGTTTAACTCTAAGGGAGGAAGCAGCAGAATGTGCCTCTCACATCTAGCCTGTAGGAATTCAGGTTGGCAAGTTCTATGGGGAAGCCCATTGCTGGCTATGGTGGAAACAGCATGGGAGATTTCAGTTTCAAAATCTCTGTGAAAAAGCGTCAGAGAAGCTTCTCCGTTTAGAATCCAGCATATCTCACTGAACCGAAGAAGTGGTAGTTAGAAGGCAGTTAGAGCTGCAAGCAGTTTGGTTTGGGAAATTAGACGCGAAATGAAACTGCAAATGCCTTCCAACAGGCTTGGAAAAGTGTGTTCTATATCTCTGCCAAACAAACTCCCCGGAGGTTGAGCTTTCAGAAGCTAGTTTAACTCTAAGGGAGGAAGCAGCAGAATGTGCCTCTCACATCTAGCCTGTAGGAATTCAGGTTGGCAAGTTCTATGGGGAAGCCCATTGGCGCCTTCGTTGGAAACGGGTTTGGAAATTTCAGTTTCAAAATCTCTGTGAAAAAGCGTCAGAGAAGCTTCTCCGTTTAGAATCCAGCGTATCTCACTGAACCGAAGAAGTGGTAGTTAGAAGGCAGTTAGAGCTGCAAGCAGTTTGGTTTGGGAAATTAGACGCGAAATGCAACTGCAAATGCCTTCCAACAGGCTTGGAAAAGTGTGTTCTATATCTCTGCCAAACAAACTCCCCGGAGGTTGAGCATTCAGAAGCAAGTTTAACTCTAAGGGAGGAAGCAGCAGAATGTGCCTCTCACATCTAGCCTGTAGGAATTCAGGTTGGCAAGTTCTATGGGGAAGCCCATTGCTGCCTATGGTGGAAACGGCATGGGAGATTTCAGTTTCAAAATCTCTGTGAAAAAGCGTCAGAGAATCTTCTCCGTTTAGAATCCAGCATATCTCACTGAACCGAAGAAGTGGTAGTTAGAAGGGAGTTAGAGCTGCAAGCAGTTTGGTTTGGGAAATTAGACGCGAAATGAAACTGCAAAGGCCTTCCAACAGGCTTGGAAAGGTGTGTTCTATATCTCTGCCAAACAAACTCCCCGGAGGTTGAGCTTTCAGAAGCTAGTTTAACTCTAAGGGAGGAAGCAGCAGAATGTGCCTCTCACATCTAGCCTGTAGGAATTCAGGTTGGCAAGTTCTATGGGGAAGCCCATTGCTGCCTATGGTGGAAACGGCATGGGAGATTTCAGTTTCAAAATCTCTGTGAAAAAGCGTCAGAGAAGCTTCTCCGTTTAGAATCCAGCATATCTCACTGAACCGAAGAAGTGGTAGTTAGAAGGCAGTTAGAGCTGCAAGCAGTTTGGTTTGGGAAATTAGACGCGAAATGAAACTGCAAATGCCTTCCAACAGGCTTGGAAAAGTGTGTTCTATATCTCTGCCAAACAGACTCCCTGGAGGTTGAGCTTTCAGAAGCTAGTTTAACTCTAAGGGAGGAAGCAGCAGAATGTGCCTCTCACATCTAGCCTGTAGGAATTCAGGTTGGCAAGTTCTATGGGGAAGCCCATTGCTGGCTATGGTGGAAACAGCATGGGAGATTTCAGTTTCAAAATCTCTGTGAAAAAGCGTCAGAGAAGCTTCTCCGTTTAGAATCCAGCATATCTCACTGAACCGAAGAAGTGGTAGTTAGAAGGCAGTTAGAGCTGCAAGCAGTTTGGTTTGGGAAATTAGACGCGAAATGAAACTGCAAATGCCTTCCAACAGGCTTGGAAAAGTGTGTTCTATATCTCTGCCAAACAAACTCCCCGGAGGTTGAGCTTTCAGAAGCTAGTTTAACTCTAAGGGAGGAAGCAGCAGAATGTGCCTCTCACATCTACCCTGTAGGAATTCAGGTTGGCAAGTTCTATGGGGAAGCCCATTGGCGCCTTCGTTGGAAACGGGTTTGGAAATTTCAGTTTCAAAATCTCTGTGAAAAAGCGTCAGAGAAGCTTCTCCGTTTAGAATCCAGCGTATCTCACTGAACCGAAGAAGTGGTAGTTAGAAGGCAGTAAGAGCTGCAAGCAGTTTGGTTTGGGAAATTAGACGCGAAATGCAACTGCAAATGCCTTCCAACAGGCTTGGAAAAGTGTGTTCTATATCTCTGCCAAACAAACTCCCCGGAGGTTGAGCTTTCAGAAGCAAGTTTAACTCTAAGGGAGGAAGCAGCACAATGTGCCTCTCACATCTAGCCTGTAGGAATTCAGGTTGGCAAGTTCTATGGGGAAGCCCATTGCTGCCTATGGTGGAAACGGCATGGGAGATTTCAGTTTCAAAATCTCTGTGAAAAAGCGTCAGAGAATCTTCTCCGTTTAGAATCCAGCATATCTCACTGAACCGAAGAAGTGGTAGTTAGAAGGGAGTTAGAGCTGCAAGCAGTTTGGTTTGGGAAATTAGACGCGAAATGAAACTGCAAAGGCCTTCCAACAGGCTTGGAAAAGTGTGTTCTATATCTCTGCCAAACAAACTCCCCGGAGGTTGAGCTTTCAGAAGCTAGTTTAACTCTAAGGGAGGAAGCAGCAGAATGTGCCTCTCACATCTAGCCTGTAGGAATTCAGGTTGGCAAGTTCTATGGGGAAGCCCATTGCTGCCTATGGTGGAAACGGCATGGGAGATTTCAGTTTCAAAATCTCTGTGAAAAAGCGTCAGAGAAGCTTCTCCGTTTAGAATCCAGCATATCTCACTGAACCGAAGAAGTGGTAGTTAGAAGGGAGTTAGAGCTGCAAGCAGTTTGGTTTGGGAAATTAGGTGCGAAATGACACTGCAAAGGCCTTCCAACAGGCTTGGAAAAGTGTGTTCTATATCTCTGCCAAACAGACTCCCCGGAGGTTGAGCTTTCAGAAGCAAGCTTAACTCTTAGGGAGGAAGCAGCAGAATGTGCCTCTCACATCTAGCCTGTAGGAATTCAGGTTGGCAAGTTCTATGGGGAAGCCCATTGCTGCCTATGGTGGAAACGGCATGGGAGATTTCAGTTTCAAAATCTCTGTGAAAAAGCGTCAGAGAAGCTTCTCCGTTTAGAATCCAGCATATCTCACTGAACCGAAGAAGTGGTAGTTAGAAGGGAGTTAGAGCTGCAAGCAGTTTGGTTTGGGAAATTAGACGCGAAATGAAACTGCAAATGCCTTCCAACAGGCTTGGAAAAGTGTGTTCTATATCTCTGCCAAACAAACTCCCCGGAGGTTGAGCTTTCAGAAGCTAGTTTAACTCTAAGGGAGGAAGCAGCAGAATGTGCCTCTCACATCTAGCCTGTAGGAATTCAGGTTGGCAAGTTCTATGGGGAAGCCCATTGGCGCCTTCGTTGGAAACGGGTTTGGAAATTTCAGTTTCAAAATCTCTGTGAAAAAGCGTCAGAGAAGCTTCTCCGTTTAGAATCCAGCATATCTCACTGAACCGAAGAAGTGGTAGTTAGAAGGGAGTTAGAGCTGCAAGCAGTTTGGTTTGGGAAATTAGACGCGAAATGAAACTGCAAAGGCCTTCCAACAGCCTTGGAAAACTGTGTTCTATATCTCTGCCAAACAAACTCCCCGGAGGTTGAGCTTTCAGAAGCTAGTTTAACTCTAAGGGAGGAAGCAGCAGAATGTGCCTCTCACATCTAGCCTGTAGGAATTCAGGTTGGCAAGTTCTATGGGGAAGCCCATTGCTGCCTATGGTGGAAACGGCATGGGAGATTTCAGTTTCAAAATCTCTGTGAAAAAGCGTCAGAGAAGCTTCTCCGTTTAGAATCCAGCATATCTCACTGAACCGAAGAAGTGGTAGTTAGAAGGGAGTTAGAGCTGCAAGCAGTTTGGTTTGGGAAATTAGATGCGAAATGACACTGCAAAGGCCTTCCAACAGGCTTGGAAAAGTGTGTTCTATATCTCTGCCAAACAGACTCCCCGGAGGTTGAGCTTTCAGAAGCAAGCTTAACTCTTAGGGAGGAAGCAGCAGAATGTGCCTCTCACATCTAGCCTGTAGGAATTCAGGTTGGCAAGTTCTATGGGGAAGCCCATTGCTGCCTATGGTGGAAACGGCATGGGAGATTTCAGTTTCAAAATCTCTGTGAAAAAGCGTCAGAGAAGCTTCTCCGTTTAGAATCCAGCATATCTCACTGAACCGAAGAAGTGGTAGTTAGAAGGCAGTTAGAGCTGCAAGCAGTTTGGTTTGGGAAATTAGACGCGAAATGAAACTGCAAATGCCTTCCAACAGGCTTGGAAAAGTGTGTTCTATATCTCTGCCAAACAGACTCCCTGGAGGTTGAGCTTTCAGAAGCTAGTTTAACTCTAAGGGAGGAAGCAGCAGAATGTGCCTCTCACATCTAGCCTGTAGGAATTCAGGTTGGCAAGTTCTATGGGGAAGCCCATTGCTGGCTATGGTGGAAACAGCATGGGAGATTTCAGTTTCAAAATCTCTGTGAAAAAGCGTCAGAGAAGCTTCTCCGTTTAGAATCCAGCATATCTCACTGAACCGAAGAAGTGGTAGTTAGAAGGCAGTTAGAGCTGCAAGCAGTTTGGTTTGGGAAATTAGACGCGAAATGAAACTGCAAATGCCTTCCAACAGGCTTGGAAAAGTGTGTTCTATATCTCTGCCAAACAAACTCCCCGGAGGTTGAGCTTTCAGAAGCTAGTTTAACTCTAAGGGAGGAAGCAGCAGAATGTGCCTCTCACATCTAGCCTGTAGGAATTCAGGTTGGCAAGTTCTATGGGGAAGCCCATTGGCGCCTTCGTTGGAAACGGGTTTGGAAATTTCAGTTTCAAAATCTCTGTGAAAAAGCGTCAGAGAAGCTTCTCCGTTTAGAATCCAGCGTATCTCACTGAACCGAAGAAGTGGTAGTTAGAAGGCAGTAAGAGCTGCAAGCAGTTTGGTTTGGGAAATTAGACGCGAAATGCAACTGCAAATGCCTTCCAACAGGCTTGGAAAAGTGTGTTCTATATCTCTGCCAAACAAACTCCCCGGAGGTTGAGCTTTCAGAAGCAAGTTTAACTCTAAGGGAGGAAGCAGCAGAATGTGCCTCTCACATCTAGCCTGTAGGAATTCAGGTTGGCAAGTTCTATGGGGAAGCCCATTGCTGCCTATGGTGGAAACGGCATGGGAGATTTCAGTTTCAAAATCTCTGTGAAAAAGCGTCAGAGAATCTTCTCCGTTTAGAATCCAGCATATCTCACTGAACCGAAGAAGTGGTAGTTAGAAGGGAGTTAGAGCTGCAAGCAGTTTGGTTTGGGAAATTAGACGCGAAATGAAACTGCAAAGGCCTTCCAACAGGCTTGGAAAAGTGTGTTCTATATCTCTGCCAAACAAACTCCCCGGAGGTTGAGCTTTCAGAAGCTAGTTTAACTCTAAGGGAGGAAGCAGCAGAATGTGCCTCTCACATCTAGCCTGTAGGAATTCAGGTTGGCAAGTTCTATGGGGAAGCCCATTGCTGCCTATGGTGGAAACGGCATGGGAGATTTCAGTTTCAAAATCTCTGTGAAAAAGCGTCAGAGAAGCTTCTCCGTTTAGAATCCAGCATATCTCACTGAACCGAAGAAGTGGTAGTTAGAAGGGAGTTAGAGCTGCAAGCAGTTTGGTTTGGGAAATTAGGTGCGAAATGACACTGCAAAGGCCTTCCAACAGGCTTGGAAAAGTGTGTTCTATATCTCTGCCAAACAGACTCCCCGGAGGTTGAGCTTTCAGAAGCAAGCTTAACTCTTAGGGAGGAAGCAGCAGAATGTGCCTCTCACATCTAGCCTGTAGGAATTCAGGTTGGCAAGTTCTATGGGGAAGCCCATTGCTGCCTATGGTGGAAACGGCATGGGAGATTTCAGTTTCAAAATCTCTGTGAAAAAGCGTCAGAGAAGCTTCTCCGTTTAGAATCCAGCATATCTCACTGAACCGAAGAAGTGGTAGTTAGAAGGGAGTTAGAGCTGCAAGCAGTTTGGTTTGGGAAATTAGACGCGAAATGAAACTGCAAATGCCTTCCAACAGGCTTGGAAAAGTGTGTTCTATATCTCTGCCAAACAAACTCCCCGGAGGTTGAGCTTTCAGAAGCTAGTTTAACTCTAAGGGAGGAAGCAGCAGAATGTGCCTCTCACATCTAGCCTGTAGGAATTCAGGTTGGCAAGTTCTATGGGGAAGCCCATTGGCGCCTTCGTTGGAAACGGGTTTGGAAATTTCAGTTTCAAAATCTCTGTGAAAAAGCGTCAGAGAAGCTTCTCCGTTTAGAATCCAGCGTATCTCACTGAACCGAAGAAGTGGTAGTTAGAAGGGAGTTAGAGCTGCAAGCAGTTTGGTTTGGGAAATTAGACGCGAAATGAAACTGCAAAGGCCTTCCAACAGCCTTGGAAAACTGTGTTCTATATCTCTGCCAAACAAACTCCCCGGAGGTTGAGCTTTCAGAAGCTAGTTTAACTCTAAGGGAGGAAGCAGCAGAATGTGCCTCTCACATCTAGCCTGTAGGAATTCAGGTTGGCAAGTTCTATGGGGAAGCCCATTGCTGCCTATGGTGGAAACGGCATGGGAGATTTCAGTTTCAAAATCTCTGTGAAAAAGCGTCAGAGAAGCTTCTCCGTTTAGAATCCAGCATATCTCACTGAACCGAAGAAGTGGTAGTTAGAAGGGAGTTAGAGCTGCAAGCAGTTTGGTTTGGGAAATTAGATGCGAAATGACACTGCAAAGGCCTTCCAACAGGCTTGGAAAAGTGTGTTCTATATCTCTGCCAAACAGACTCCCCGGAGGTTGAGCTTTCAGAAGCAAGCTTAACTCTTAGGGAGGAAGCAGCAGAATGTGCCTCTCACATCTAGCCTGTAGGAATTCAGGTTGGCAAGTTCTATGGGGAAGCCCATTGCTGCCTATGGTGGAAACGGCATGGGAGATTTCAGTTTCAAAATCTCTGTGAAAAAGCGTCAGAGAAGCTTCTCCGTTTAGAATCCAGCATATCTCACTGAACCGAAGAAGTGGTAGTTAGAAGGCAGTTAGAGCTGCAAGCAGTTTGGTTTGGGAAATTAGACGCGAAATGAAACTGCAAATGCCTTCCAACAGGCTTGGAAAAGTGTGTTCTATATCTCTGCCAAACAGATTCCCTGGAGGTTGAGCTTTCAGAAGCTAGTTTAACTCTAAGGGAGGAAGCAGCAGAATGTGCCTCTCACATCTAGCCTGTAGGAATTCAGGTTGGCAAGTTCTATGGGGAAGCCCATTGCTGCCTATGGTGGAAACAGCATGGGAGATTTCAGTTTCAAAATCTCTGTGAAAAAGCGTCAGAGAAGCTTCTCCGTTTAGAATCCAGCATATCTCACTGAACCGAAGAAGTGGTAGTTAGAAGGCAGTTAGAGCTGCAAGCAGTTTGGTTTGGGAAATTAGACGCGAAATGAAACTGCAAATGCCTTCCAACAGGCTTGGAAAAGTGTGTTCTATATCTCTGCCAAACAAACTCCCCGGAGGTTGAGCTTTCAGAAGCTAGTTTAACTCTAAGGGAGGAAGCAGCAGAATGTGCCTCTCACATCTAGCCTGTAGGAATTCAGGTTGGCAAGTTCTATGGGGAAGCCCATTGGCGCCTTCGTTGGAAACGGGTTTGGAAATTTCAGTTTCAAAATCTCTGTGAAAAAGCGTCAGAGAAGCTTCTCCGTTTAGAATCCAGCGTATCTCACTGAACCGAAGAAGTGGTAGTTAGAAGGCAGTTAGAGCTGCAAGCAGTTTGGTTTGGGAAATTAGACGCGAAATGCAACTGCAAATGCCTTCCAACAGGCTTGGAAAAGTGTGTTCTATATCTCTGCCAAACAAACTCCCCGGAGGTTGAGCTTTCAGAAGCAAGTTTAACTCTAAGGGAGGAAGCAGCAGAATGTGCCTCTCACATCTAGCCTGTAGGAATTCAGGTTGGCAAGTTCTATGGGGAAGCCCATTGCTGCCTATGGTGGAAACGGCATGGGAGATTTCAGTTTCAAAATCTCTGTGAAAAAGCGTCAGAGAATCTTCTCCGTTTAGAATCCAGCATATCTCACTGAACCGAAGAAGTGGTAGTTAGAAGGGAGTTAGAGCTGCAAGCAGTTTGGTTTGGGAAATTAGACGCGAAATGAAACTGCAAAGGCCTTCCAACAGGCTTGGAAAAGTGTGTTCTATATCTCTGCCAAACAAACTCCCCGGAGGTTGAGCTTTCAGAAGCTAGTTTAACTCTAAGGGAGGAAGCAGCAGAATGTGCCTCTCACATCTAGCCTGTAGGAATTCAGGTTGGCAAGTTCTATGGGGAAGCCCATTGCTGCCTATGGTGGAAACGGCATGGGAGATTTCAGTTTCAAAATCTCTGTGAAAAAGCGTCAGAGAAGCTTCTCCGTTTAGAATCCAGCATATCTCACTGAACCGAAGAAGTGGTAGTTAGAAGGGAGTTAGAGCTGCAAGCAGTTTGTTTTGGGAAATTAGGTGCGAAATGACACTGCAAAGGCCTTCCAACAGGCTTGGAAAAGTGTGTTCTATATCTCTGCCAAACAGACTCCCCGGAGGTTGAGCTTTCAGAAGCAAGCTTAACTCTTAGGGAGGAAGCAGCAGAATGTGCCTCTCACATCTAGCCTGTAGGAATTCAGGTTGGCAAGTTCTATGGGGAAGCCCATTGCTGCCTATGGTGGAAACGGCATGGGAGATTTCAGTTTCAAAATCTCTGTGAAAAAGCGTCAGAGAAGCTTCTCCGTTTAGAATCCAGCATATCTCACTGAACCGAAGAAGTGGTAGTTAGAAGGCAGTTAGAGCTGCAAGCAGTTTGGTTTGGGAAATTAGACGCGAAATGAAACTGCAAATGCCTTCCAACAGGCTTGGAAAAGTGTGTTCTATATCTCTGCCAAACAAACTCCCCGGAGGTTGAGCTTTCAGAAGCTAGTTTAACTCTAAGGGAGGAAGCAGCAGAATGTGCCTCTCACATCTAGCCTGTAGGAATTCAGGTTGGCAAGTTCTATGGGGAAGCCCATTGGCGCCTTCGTTGGAAACGGGTTTGGAAATTTCAGTTTCAAAATCTCTGTGAAAAAGCGTCAGAGAAGCTTCTCCGTTTAGAATCCAGCATATCTCACTGAACCGAAGAAGTGGTAGTTAGAAGGGAGTTAGAGCTGCAAGCAGTTTGGTTTGGGAAATTAGACGCGAAATGACACTGCAAATGCCTTCCAACAGGCTTGGAAAAGTGTGTTCTATATCTCTGCCAAACAAACTCCCCGGAGGTTGAGCTTTCAGAAGCTAGTTTAACTCTAAGGGAGGAAGCAGCAGAATGTGCCTCTCACATCTAGCCTGTAGGAATTCAGGTTGGCAAGTTCTATGGGGAAGCCCATTGCTGCCTATGGTGGAAACGGCATGGGAGATTTCAGTTTCAAAATCTCTGTGAAAAAGCGTCAGAGAAGCTTCTCCGTTTAGAATCCAGCATATCTCACTGAACCGAAGAAGTGGTAGTTAGAAGGCAGTTAGAGCTGCAAGCAGTTTGGTTTGGGAAATTAGACGCGAAATGAAACTGCAAATGCCTTCCAACAGGCTTGGAAAAGTGTGTTCTATATCTCTGCCAAACAGACTCCCTGGAGGTTGAGCTTTCAGAAGCTAGTTTAACTCTAAGGGAGGAAGCAGCAGAATGTGCCTCTCACATCTAGCCTGTAGGAATTCAGGTTGGCAAGTTCTATGTCTAAGCCCATTGCTGGCTATGGTGGAAACAGCATGGGAGATTTCAGTTTCAAAATCTCTGTGAAAAAGCGTCAGAGAAGCTTCTCCGTTTAGAATCCAGCATATCTCACTGAACCGAAGAAGTGGTAGTTAGAAGGCAGTTAGAGCTGCAAGCAGTTTGGTTTGGGAAATTAGACGCGAAATGAAACTGCAAATGCCTTCCAACAGGCTTGGAAAAGTGTGTTCTATATCTCTGCCAAACAAACTCCCCGGAGGTTGAGCTTTCAGAAGCTAGTTTAACTCTAAGGGAGGAAGCAGCAGAATGTGCCTCTCACATCTAGCCTGTAGGAATTCAGGTTGGCAAGTTCTATGGGGAAGCCCATTGGCGCCTTCGTTGGAAACGGGTTTGGAAATTTCAGTTTCAAAATCTCTGTGAAAAAGCGTCAGAGAAGCTTCTCCGTTTAGAATCCAGCATATCTCACTGAACCGAAGAAGTGGTAGTTAGAAGGGAGTTAGAGCTGCAAGCAGTTTGGTTTGGGAAATTAGACGCGAAATGAAACTGCAAAGGCCTTCCAACAGCCTTGGAAAACTGTGTTCTATATCTCTGCCAAACAAACTCCCCGGAGGTTGAGCTTTCAGAAGCTAGTTTAACTCTAAGGGAGGAAGCAGCAGAATGTGCCTCTCACATCTAGCCTGTAGGAATTCAGGTTGGCAAGTTCTATGGGGAAGCCCATTGCTGCCTATGGTGGAAACGGCATGGGAGATTTCAGTTTCAAAATCTCTGTGAAAAAGCGTCAGAGAAGCTTCTCCGTTTAGAATCCAGCATATCTCACTGAACCGAAGAAGTGGTAGTTAGAAGGGAGTTAGAGCTGCAAGCAGTTTGGTTTGGGAAATTAGATGCGAAATGACACTGCAAAGGCCTTCCAACAGGCTTGGAAAAGTGTGTTCTATATCTCTGCCAAAGAAACTCCCCGGAGGTTGAGCTTTCAGAAGCTAGTTTAACTCTAAGGGAGGAAGCAGCAGAATGTGCCTCTCACATCTAGCCTGTAGGAATTCAGGTTGGCAAGTTCTATGGGGAAGCCCATTGCTGCCTATGGTGGAAACGGCATGGGAGATTTCAGTTTCAAAATCTCTGTGAAAAAGCGTCAGAGAAGCTTCTCCGTTTAGAATCCAGCATATCTCACTGAACCGAAGAAGTGGTAGTTAGAAGGGAGTTAGAGCTGCAAGCAGTTTGGTTTGGGAAATTAGACGCGAAATGAAACTGCAAATGCCTTCCAACAGGCTTGGAAAAGTGTGTTCTATATCTCTGCCAAACAGACTCCCCGCAGGTTGAGCTTTCAGCAGCAAGTTTAACTCTAAGGGAGGAAGCAGCAGAATGTGCCTCTCACATCTAGCCTGTAGGAATTCAGGTTGGCAAGTTCTATGGGGAAGCCCATTGCTGCCTATGGTGGAAACGGCATGGGAGATTTCAGTTTCAAAATCTCTGTGAAAAAGCGTCAGAGAAGCTTCTCCGTTTAGAATCCAGCATATCTCACTGAACCGAAGAAGTGGTAGTTAGAAGGCAGTTAGAGCTGCAAGCAGTTTGGTTTGGGAAATTAGACGCGAAATGAAACTGCAAATGCCTTCCAACAGGCTTGGAAAAGTGTGTTCTATATCTCTGCCAAACAAACTCCCCGGAGTTTGAGCTTTCAGAAGCTAGTTTAACTCTAAGGGAGGAAGCAGCAGAATGTGCCTCTCACATCTAGCCTGTAGGAATTCAGGTTGGCAAGTTCTATGGGGAAGCCCATTGGCGCCTTCGTTGGAAACGGGTTTGGAAATTTCAGTTTCAAAATCTCTGTGAAAAAGCGTCAGAGAAGCTTCTCTGTTTAGAATCCAGCATATCTCACTGAACCGAAGAAGTGGTAGTTAGAAGGGAGTTAGAGCTGCAAGCAGTTTGGTTTGGGAAATTAGACGCGAAATGAAACTGCAAATGCCTTCCAACAGGCTTGGAAAAGTGTGTTCTATATCTCTGCCAAACAGACTCCCTGGAGGTTGAGCTTTCAGAAGCTAGTTTAACTCTAAGGGAGGAAGCAGCAGAATGTGCCTCTCACATCTAGCCTGTAGGAATTCAGGTTGGCAAGTTCTATGGGGAAGCCCATTGCTGGCTATGGTGGAAACAGCATGGGAGATTTCAGTTTCAAAATCTCTGTGAAAAAGCGTCAGAGAAGCTTCTCCGTTTAGAATCCAGCATATCTCACTGAACCGAAGAAGTGGTAGTTAGAAGGCAGTTAGAGCTGCAAGCAGTTTGGTTTGGGAAATTAGACGCGAAATGAAACTGCAAAGGCCTTCCAACAGGCTTGGAAAAGTGTGTTCTATATCTCTGCCAAACAAACTCCCCGGAGGTTGAGCTTTCAGAAGCTAGTTTAACTCTAAGGGAGGAAGCAGCAGAATGTGCCTCTCACATCTAGCCTGTAGGAATTCAGGTTGGCAAGTTCTATGGGGAAGCCCATTGCTGCCTATGGTGGAAACGGCATGGGAGATTTCAGTTTCAAAATCTCTGTGAAAAAGCGTCAGAGAAGCTTCTCCGTTTAGAATCCAGCATATCTCACTGAACCGAAGAAGTGGTAGTTAGAAGGGAGTTAGAGCTGCAAGCAGTTTGGTTTGGGAAATTAGGTGCGAAATGACACTGCAAAGGCCTTCCAACAGGCTTGGAAAAGTGTGTTCTATATCTCTGCCAAACAGACTCCCCGGAGGTTGAGCTTTCAGAAGCAAGCTTAACTCTTAGGGAGGAAGCAGCAGAATGTGCCTCTCACATCTAGCCTGTAGGAATTCAGGTTGGCAAGTTCTATGGGGAAGCCCATTGCTGCCTATGGTGGAAACGGCATGGGAGATTTCAGTTTCAAAATCTCTGTGAAAAAGCGTCAGAGAAGCTTCTCCGTTTAGAATCCAGCATATCTCACTGAACCGAAGAAGTGGTAGTTAGAAGGGAGTTAGAGCTGCAAGCAGTTTGGTTTGGGAAATTAGACGCGAAATGAAACTGCAAATGCCTTCCAACAGGCTTGGAAAAGTGTGTTCTATATCTCTGCCAAACAAACTCCCCGGAGGTTGAGCTTTCAGAAGCTAGTTTAACTCTAAGGGAGGAAGCAGCAGAATGTGCCTCTCACATCTAGCCTGTAGGAATTCAGGTTGGCAAGTTCTATGGGGAAGCCCATTGGCGCCTTCGTTGGAAACGGGTTTGGAAATTTCAGTTTCAAAATCTCTGTGAAAAAGCGTCAGAGAAGCTTCTCCGTTTAGAATCCAGCATATCTCACTGAACCGAAGAAGTGGTAGTTAGAAGGGAGTTAGAGCTGCAAGCAGTTTGGTTTGGGAAATTAGACGCGAAATGAAACTGCAAATGCCTTCCAACAGGCTTGGAAAAGTGTGTTCTATATCTCTGCCAAACAAACTCCCCGGAGGTTGAGCTTTTAGAAGCAAGTTTAACTCTTAGGGAGGAAGCAGCAGAATGTGCCTCTCACATCTAGCCTGTAGGAATTCAGGTTGGCAAGTTCTATGGGGAAGCCCATTGCTGCCTATGGTGGAAACGGCATGGGAGATTTCAGTTTCAAAATCTCTGTGAAAAAGCGTCAGAGAAGCTTCTCCGTTTAGAATCCAGCATATCTCACTGAACCGAAGAAGTGGTAGTTAGAAGGGAGTTAGAGCTGCAAGCAGTTTGGTTTGGGAAATTAGACGCGAAATGACACTGCAAATGCCTTCCAACAGGCTTGGAAAAGTGTGTTCTATATCTCTGCCAAACAAACTCCCCGGAGGTTGAGCTTTCAGAAGCTAGTTTAACTCTAAGGGAGGAAGCAGCAGAATGTGCCTCTCACATCTAGCCTGTAGGAATTCAGGTTGGCAAGTTCTATGGGGAAGCCCATTGCTGCCTATGGTGGAAACGGCATGGGAGATTTCAGTTTCAAAATCTCTGTGAAAAAGCGTCAGAGAAGCTTCTCCGTTTAGAATCCAGCATATCTCACTGAACCGAAGAAGTGGTAGTTAGAAGGCAGTTAGAGCTGCAAGCAGTTTGGTTTGGGAAATTAGACGCGAAATGAAACTGCAAATGCCTTCCAACAGGCTTGGGAAAGTGTGTTCTATATCTCTGCCAAACAGACTCCCTGGAGGTTGAGCTTTCAGAAGCTAGTTTAACTCTAAGGGAGGAAGCAGCCGAATGTGCCTCTCACATCTAGCCTGTAGGAATTCAGGTTGGCAAGTTCTATGTCTAAGCCCATTGCTGGCTATGGTGGAAACAGCATGGGAGATTTCAGTTTCAAAATCTCTGTGAAAAAGCGTCAGAGAAGCTTCTCCGTTTAGAATCCAGCATATCTCACTGAACCGAAGAAGTGGTAGTTAGAAGGCAGTTAGAGCTGCAAGCAGTTTGGTTTGGGAAATTAGACGCGAAATGAAACTGCAAATGCCTTCCAACAGGCTTGGAAAAGTGTGTTCTATATCTCTGCCAAACAAACTCCCCGGAGGTTGAGCTTTCAGAAGCTAGTTTAACTCTAAGGGAGGAAGCAGCAGAATGTGCCTCTCACATCTAGCCTGTAGGAATTCAGGTTGGCAAGTTCTATGGGGAAGCCCATTGCTGCCTATGGTGGAAACGGCATGGGAGATTTCAGTTTCAAAATCTCTGTGAAAAAGCGTCAGAGAAGCTTCTCCGTTTAGAATCCAGCATATCTCACTGAACCGAAGAAGTGGTAGTTAGAAGGGAGTTAGAGCTGCAAGCAGTTTGGTTTGGGAAATTAGATGCGAAATGACACTGCAAAGGCCTTCCAACAGGCTTGGAAAAGTGTGTTCTATATCTCTGCCAAAGAAACTCCCCGGAGGTTGAGCTTTCAGAAGCTAGTTTAACTCTAAGGGAGGAAGCAGCAGAATGTGCCTCTCACATCTAGCCTGTAGGAATTCAGGTTGGCAAGTTCTATGGGGAAGCCCATTGCTGCCTATGGTGGAAACGGCATGGGAGATTTCAGTTTCAAAATCTCTGTGAAAAAGCGTCAGAGAAGCTTCTCCGTTTAGAATCCAGCATATCTCACTGAACCGAAGAAGTGGTAGTTAGAAGGGAGTTAGAGCTGCAAGCAGTTTGGTTTGGGAAATTAGACGCGAAATGAAACTGCAAATGCCTTCCAACAGGCTTGGAAAAGTGTGTTCTATATCTCTGCCAAACAGACTCCCCGGAGGTTGAGCTTTCAGCAGCAAGTTTAACTCTAAGGGAGGAAGCAGCAGAATGTGCCTCTCACATCTAGCCTGTAGGAATTCAGGTTGGCAAGTTCTATGGGGAAGCCCATTGCTGCCTATGGTGGAAACGGCATGGGAGATTTCAGTTTCAAAATCTCTGTGAAAAAGCGTCAGAGAAGCTTCTCCGTTTAGAATCCAGCATATCTCACTGAACCGAAGAAGTGGTAGTTAGAAGGCAGTTAGAGCTGCAAGCAGTTTGGTTTGGGAAATTAGACGCGAAATGAAACTGCAAATGCCTTCCAACAGGCTTGGAAAAGTGTGTTCTATATCTCTGCCAAACAAACTCCCCGGAGGTTGAGCTTTCAGAAGCTAGTTTAACTCTAAGGGAGGAAGCAGCAGAATGTGCCTCTCACATCTAGCCTGTAGGAATTCAGGTTGGCAAGTTCTATGGGGAAGCCCATTGGCGCCTTCGTTGGAAACGGGTTTGGAAATTTCAGTTTCAAAATCTCTGTGAAAAAGCGTCAGAGAAGCTTCTCCGTTTAGAATCCAGCATATCTCACTGAACCGAAGAAGTGGTAGTTAGAAGGGAGTTAGAGCTGCAAGCAGTTTGGTTTGGGAAATTAGACGCGAAATGACACTGCAAATGCCTTCCAACAGGCTTGGAAAAGTGTGTTCTATATCTCTGCCAAACAAACTCCCCGGAGGTTGAGCTTTCAGAAGCAAGTTTAACTCTAAGGGAGGAAGCAGCAGAATGTGCCTCTCACATCTAGCCTGTAGGAATTCAGGTTGGCAAGTTCTATGGGGAAGCCCATTGCTGCCTATGGTGGAAACGGCATGGGAGATTTCAGTTTCAAAATCTCTGTGAAAAAGCGTCAGAGAAGCTTCTCTGTTTAGAATCCAGCATATCTCACTGAACCGAAGAAGTGGTAGTTAGAAGGGAGTTAGAGCTGCAAGCAGTTTGGTTTGGGAAATTAGACGCGAAATGAAACTGCAAATGCCTTCCAACAGGCTTGGAAAAGTGTGTTCTATATCTCTGCCAAACAAACTCCCCGGAGGTTGAGCTTTCAGAAGCTAGTTTAACTCTAAGGGAGGAAGCAGCAGAATGTGCCTCTCACATCTAGCCTGTAGGAATTCAGGTTGGCAAGTTCTATGGGGAAGCCCATTGGCGCCTTCGTTGGAAACGGGTTTGGAAATTTCAGTTTCAAAATCTCTGTGAAAAAGCGTCAGAGAAGCTTCTCCGTTTAGAATCCAGCATATCTCACTGAACCGAAGAAGTGGTAGTTAGAAGGCAGTTAGAGCTGCAAGCAGTTTGGTTTGGGAAATTAGACGCGAAATGAAACTGCAAATGCCTTCCAACAGGCTTGGAAAAGTGTGTTCTATATCTCTGCCAAACAAACTCCCCGGAGGTTGAGCTTTCAGAAGCAAGTTTAACTCTAAGGGAGGAAGCAGCAGAATGTGCCTCTCACATCTAGCCTGTAGGAATTCAGGTTGGCAAGTTCTATGGGGAAGCCCATTGGCGCCTTCGTTGGAAACGGGTTTGGAAATTTCAGTTTCAAAATCTCTGTGAAAAAGCGTCAGAGAAGCTTCTCCGTTTAGAATCCAGCATATCTCACTGAACCGAAGAAGTGGTAGTTAGAAGGGAGTTAGAGCTGCAAGCAGTTTGGTTTGGGAAATTAGACACGAAATGAAACTGCAAATGCCTTCCAACAGGCTTGGAAAAGTGTGTTCTATATCTCTGCCAAACAAACTCCCCGGAGGTTGAGCTTTCAGAAGCTAGTTTAACTCTAAGGGAGGAAGCAGCAGAATGTGCCTCTCACATCTAGCCTGTAGGAATTCAGGTTGGCAAGTTCTATGGGGAAGCCCATTGCTGCCTATGGTGGAAACGGCATGGGAGATTTCAGTTTCAAAATCTCTGTGAAAAAGCGTCAGAGAAGCTTCTCCGTTTAGAATCCAGCATATCTCACTGAACCGAAGAAGTGGTAGTTAGAAGGGAGTTAGAGCTGCAAGCAGTTTGGTTTGGGAAATTAGACGCGAAATGAAACTGCAAATGCCTTCCAACAGGCTTGGAAAAGTGTGTTCTATATCTCTGCCAAACAAACTCCCCGGAGGTTGAGCTTTCAGAAGCTAGTTTAACTCTAAGGGAGGAAGCAGCAGAATGTGCCTCTCACATCTAGCCTGTAGGAATTCAGGTTGGCAAGTTCTATAGGGAAGCCCATTGGCGCCTTCGTTGGAAACGGGTTTGGAAATTTCAGTTTCAAAATCTCTGTGAAAAAGCGTCAGAGAAGCTTCTCCGTTTAGAATCCAGCATATCTCACTGAACCGAAGAAGTGGTAGTTAGAAGGGAGTTAGAGCTGCAAGCAGTTTGGTTTGGGAAATTAGACGCGAAATGAAACTGCAAAGGCCTTCCAACAGCCTTGGAAAACTGTGTTCTATATCTCTGCCAAACAAACTCCCCGGAGGTTGAGCTTTCAGAAGCTAGTTTAACTCTAAGGGAGGAAGCAGCAGAATGTGCCTCTCACATCTAGCCTGTAGGAATTCAGGTTGGCAAGTTCTATGGGGAAGCCCATTGCTGCCTATGGTGGAAACGGCATGGGAGATTTCAGTTTCAAAATCTCTGTGAAAAAGCGTCAGAGAAGCTTCTCCGTTTAGAATCCAGCATATCTCACTGAACCGAAGAAGTGGTAGTTAGAAGGGAGTTAGAGCTGCAAGCAGTTTGGTTTGGGAAATTAGATTCGAAATGACACTGCAAAGGCCTTCCAACAGGCTTGGAAAAGTGTGTTTTATATCTCTGCCAAACAGACTCCCCGGAGGTTGAGCTTTCACAAGCAAGCTTAACTCTTAGGGAGGAAGCAGCAGAATGTGCCTCTCACATCTAGCCTGTAGGAATTCAGGTTGGCAAGTTCTATGGGGAAGCCCATTGCTGCCTATGGTGGAAACGGCATGGGAGATTTCAGTTTCAAAATCTCTGTGAAAAAGCGTCAGAGAAGCTTCTCCGTTTAGAATCCAGCATATCTCACTGAACCGAAGAAGTGGTAGTTAGAAGGGAGTTAGAGCTGCAAGCAGTTTGGTTTGGGAAATTAGACGCGAAATGAAACTGCAAATGCCTTCCAACAGGCTTGGAAAAGTGTGTTCTATATCTCTGCCAAACAAACTCCCCGGAGGTTGAGCTTTCAGAAGCAAGTTTAACTCTAAGGGAGGAAGCAGCAGAATGTGCCTCTCACATCTAGCCTGTAGGAATTCAGGTTGGCAAGTTCTATGGGGAAGCCCATTGCTGCCTATGGTGGAAACGGCATGGGAGATTTCAGTTTCAAAATCTCTGTGAAAAAGCGTCAGAGAAGCTTCTCCGTTTAGAATCCAGCATATCTCACTGAACCGAAGAAGTGGTAGTTAGAAGGGAGTTAGAGCTGCAAGCAGTTTGGTTTGGGAAATTAGACGCGAAATGAAACTGCAAATGCCTTCCAACAGGCTTGGAAAAGTGTGTTCTATATCTCTGCCAAACAAACTCCCCGGAGGTTGAGCTTTCAGAAGCTAGTTTAACTCTAAGGGAGGAAGCAGCAGAATGTGCCTCTCACATCTAGCCTGTAGGAATTCAGGTTGGCAAGTTCTATGGGGAAGCCCATTGCTGCCTATGGTGGAAACGGCATGGGAGATTTCAGTTTCAAAATCTCTGTGAAAAAGCGTCAGAGAAGCTTCTCCGTTTAGAATCCAGCATATCTCACTGAACCGAAGAAGTGGTAGTTAGAAGGGAGTTAGAGCTGCAAGCAGTTTGGTTTGGGAAATTAGATGCGAAATGACACTGCAAAGGCCTTCCAACAGGCTTGGAAAAGTGTGTTCTATATCTCTGCCAAACAGACTCCCCGGAGGTTGAGCTTTCAGAAGCAAGCTTAACTCTTAGGGAGGAAGCAGCAGAATGTGCCTCTCACATCTAGCCTGTAGGAATTCAGGTTGGCAAGTTCTATGGGGAAGCCCATTGCTGCCTATGGTAGAAACGGCATGGGAGATTTCAGTTTCAAAATCTCTGTGAAAAAGCGTCAGAGAAGCTTCTCCGTTTAGAATCCAGCATATCTCACTGAACCGAAGAAGTGGTAGTTAGAAGGCAGTTAGAGCTGCAAGCAGTTTGGTTTGGGAAATTAGACGCGAAATGAAACTGCAAATGCCTTCCAACAGGCTTGGAAAAGTGTGTTCTATATCTCTGCCAAACAGACTCCCTGGAGGTTGAGGTTTCAGAAGCTAGTTTAACTCTAAGGGAGGAAGCAGCAGAATGTGCCTCTCACATCTAGCCTGTAGGAATTCAGGTTGGCAAGTTCTATGGGGAAGCCCATTGGCGCCTTCGTTGGAAACGGGTTTGGAAATATCAGTTTCAAAATCTCTGTGAAAAAGCGTCAGAGAAGCTTCTCCGTTTAGAATCCAGCATATCTCACTGAACCGAAGAAGTCGTAGTTAGAAGGGAGTTAGAGCTGCAACTAGTTTTGTTTGGGAAATTAGACGCGAAATGAAACTGCAAATGCCTTCCAACAGGCTTGGAAAAGTGTGTTCTATATCTCTGCCAAACAAACTCCCCGGAGGTTGAGCTTTCAGAAGCTAGTTTAACTCTAAGGGAGGAAGCAGCAGAATGTGCCTCTCACATCTAGCCTGTAGGAATTCAGGTTGGCAAGTTCTATGGGGAAGCCCATTGCTGCCTATGGTGGAAACGGCATGGGAGATTTCAGTTTCAAAATCTCTGTGAAAAAGCGTCAGAGAAGCTTCTCCGTTTAGAATCCAGCATATCTCACTGAACCGAAGAAGTGGTAGTTAGAAGGCAGTTAGAGCTGCAAGCAGTTTGGTTTGGGAAATTAGACGCGAAATGAAACTGCAAATGCCTTCCAACAGGCTTGGAAAAGTGTGTTCTATATCTCTGCCAAACAAACTCCCCGGAGGTTGAGCTTTCAGAAGCTAGTTTAACTCTAAGGGAGGAAGCAGCAGAATGTGCCTCTCACATCTAGCCTGTAGGAATTCAGGTTGGCAAGTTCTATGGGGAAGCCCATTGCTGCCTATGGTGGAAACGGCATGGGAGATTTCAGTTTCAAAATCTCTGTGAAAAAGCGTCAGAGAAGCTTCTCCGTTTAGAATCCAGCATATCTCACTGAACCGAAGAAGTGGTAGTTAGAAGGCAGTTAGAGCTGCAAGCAGTTTGGTTTGGGAAATTAGACGCGAAATGAAACTGCAAATGCCTTCCAACAGGCTTGGAAAAGTGTGTTCTATATCTCTGCCAAACAAACTCCCCGGAGGTTGAGCTTTCAGAAGCTAGTTTAACTCTAAGGGAGGAAGCAGCAGAATGTGCCTCTCACATCTAGCCTGTAGGAATTCAGGTTGGCAAGTTCTATGGGGAAGCCCATTGGCGCCTTCGTTGGAAACGGGTTTGGAAATTTCAGTTTCAAAATCTCTGTGAAAAAGCGTCAGAGAAGCTTCTCCGTTTAGAATCCAGCATATCTCACTGAACCGAAGAAGTGGTAGTTAGAAGGGAGTTAGAGCTGCAAGCAGTTTGGTTTGGGAAATTAGACGCGAAATGACACTGCAAATGCCTTCCAACAGGCTTGGAAAAGTGTGTTCTATATCTCTGCCAAACAAACTCCCCGGAGGTTGAGCTTTCAGAAGCAAGTTTAACTCTAAGGGAGGAAGCAGCAGAATGTGCCTCTCACATCTAGCCTGTAGGAATTCAGGTTGGCAAGTTCTATGGGGAAGCCCATTGCTGCCTATGGTGGAAACGGCATGGGAGATTTCAGTTTCAAAATCTCTGTGAAAAAGCGTCAGAGAAGCTTCTCTGTTTAGAATCCAGCATATCTCACTGAACCGAAGAAGTGGTAGTTAGAAGGGAGTTAGAGCTGCAAGCAGTTTGGTTTGGGAAATTAGACGCGAAATGAAACTGCAAATGCCTTCCAACAGGCTTGGAAAAGTGTGTTCTATATCTCTGCCAAACAAACTCCCCGGAGGTTGAGCTTTCAGAAGCTAGTTTAACTCTAAGGGAGGAAGCAGCAGAATGTGCCTCTCACATCTAGCCTGTAGGAATTCAGGTTGGCAAGTTCTATGGGGAAGCCCATTGGCGCCTTCGTTGGAAACGGGTTTGGAAATTTCAGTTTCAAAATCTCTGTGAAAAAGCGTCAGAGAAGCTTCTCCGTTTAGAATCCAGCATATCTCACTGAACCGAAGAAGTGGTAGTTAGAAGGCAGTTAGAGCTGCAAGCAGTTTGGTTTGGGAAATTAGACGCGAAATGAAACTGCAAATGCCTTCCAACAGGCTTGGAAAAGTGTGTTCTATATCTCTGCCAAACAAACTCCCCGGAGGTTGAGCTTTCAGAAGCAAGTTTAACTCTAAGGGAGGAAGCAGCAGAATGTGCCTCTCACATCTAGCCTGTAGGAATTCAGGTTGGCAAGTTCTATGGGGAAGCCCATTGGCGCCTTCGTTGGAAACGGGTTTGGAAATTTCAGTTTCAAAATCTCTGTGAAAAAGCGTCAGAGAAGCTTCTCCGTTTAGAATCCAGCATATCTCACTGAACCGAAGAAGTGGTAGTTAGAAGGGAGTTAGAGCTGCAAGCAGTTTGGTTTGGGAAATTAGACACGAAATGAAACTGCAAATGCCTTCCAACAGGCTTGGAAAAGTGTGTTCTATATCTCTGCCAAACAAACTCCCCGGAGGTTGAGCTTTCAGAAGCTAGTTTAACTCTAAGGGAGGAAGCAGCAGAATGTGCCTCTCACATCTAGCCTGTAGGAATTCAGGTTGGCAAGTTCTATGGGGAAGCCCATTGCTGCCTATGGTGGAAACGGCATGGGAGATTTCAGTTTCAAAATCTCTGTGAAAAAGCGTCAGAGAAGCTTCTCCGTTTAGAATCCAGCATATCTCACTGAACCGAAGAAGTGGTAGTTAGAAGGGAGTTAGAGCTGCAAGCAGTTTGGTTTGGGAAATTAGACGCGAAATGAAACTGCAAATGCCTTCCAACAGGCTTGGAAAAGTGTGTTCTATATCTCTGCCAAACAAACTCCCCGGAGGTTGAGCTTTCAGAAGCTAGTTTAACTCTAAGGGAGGAAGCAGCAGAATGTGCCTCTCACATCTAGCCTGTAGGAATTCAGGTTGGCAAGTTCTATAGGGAAGCCCATTGGCGCCTTCGTTGGAAACGGGTTTGGAAATTTCAGTTTCAAAATCTCTGTGAAAAAGCGTCAGAGAAGCTTCTCCGTTTAGAATCCAGCATATCTCACTGAACCGAAGAAGTGGTAGTTAGAAGGGAGTTAGAGCTGCAAGCAGTTTGGTTTGGGAAATTAGACGCGAAATGAAACTGCAAAGGCCTTCCAACAGCCTTGGAAAACTGTGTTCTATATCTCTGCCAAACAAACTCCCCGGAGGTTGAGCTTTCAGAAGCTAGTTTAACTCTAAGGGAGGAAGCAGCAGAATGTGCCTCTCACATCTAGCCTGTAGGAATTCAGGTTGGCAAGTTCTATGGGGAAGCCCATTGCTGCCTATGGTGGAAACGGCATGGGAGATTTCAGTTTCAAAATCTCTGTGAAAAAGCGTCAGAGAAGCTTCTCCGTTTAGAATCCAGCATATCTCACTGAACCGAAGAAGTGGTAGTTAGAAGGGAGTTAGAGCTGCAAGCAGTTTGGTTTGGGAAATTAGATTCGAAATGACACTGCAAAGGCCTTCCAACAGGCTTGGAAAAGTGTGTTTTATATCTCTGCCAAACAGACTCCCCGGAGGTTGAGCTTTCACAAGCAAGCTTAACTCTTAGGGAGGAAGCAGCAGAATGTGCCTCTCACATCTAGCCTGTAGGAATTCAGGTTGGCAAGTTCTATGGGGAAGCCCATTGCTGCCTATGGTGGAAACGGCATGGGAGATTTCAGTTTCAAAATCTCTGTGAAAAAGCGTCAGAGAAGCTTCTCCGTTTAGAATCCAGCATATCTCACTGAACCGAAGAAGTGGTAGTTAGAAGGGAGTTAGAGCTGCAAGCAGTTTGGTTTGGGAAATTAGACGCGAAATGAAACTGCAAATGCCTTCCAACAGGCTTGGAAAAGTGTGTTCTATATCTCTGCCAAACAAACTCCCCGGAGGTTGAGCTTTCAGAAGCAAGTTTAACTCTAAGGGAGGAAGCAGCAGAATGTGCCTCTCACATCTAGCCTGTAGGAATTCAGGTTGGCAAGTTCTATGGGGAAGCCCATTGCTGCCTATGGTGGAAACGGCATGGGAGATTTCAGTTTCAAAATCTCTGTGAAAAAGCGTCAGAGAAGCTTCTCCGTTTAGAATCCAGCATATCTCACTGAACCGAAGAAGTGGTAGTTAGAAGGGAGTTAGAGCTGCAAGCAGTTTGGTTTGGGAAATTAGACGCGAAATGAAACTGCAAATGCCTTCCAACAGGCTTGGAAAAGTGTGTTCTATATCTCTGCCAAACAAACTCCCCGGAGGTTGAGCTTTCAGAAGCTAGTTTAACTCTAAGGGAGGAAGCAGCAGAATGTGCCTCTCACATCTAGCCTGTAGGAATTCAGGTTGGCAAGTTCTATGGGGAAGCCCATTGCTGCCTATGGTGGAAACGGCATGGGAGATTTCAGTTTCAAAATCTCTGTGAAAAAGCGTCAGAGAAGCTTCTCCGTTTAGAATCCAGCATATCTCACTGAACCGAAGAAGTGGTAGTTAGAAGGGAGTTAGAGCTGCAAGCAGTTTGGTTTGGGAAATTAGATGCGAAATGACACTGCAAAGGCCTTCCAACAGGCTTGGAAAAGTGTGTTCTATATCTCTGCCAAACAGACTCCCCGGAGGTTGAGCTTTCAGAAGCAAGCTTAACTCTTAGGGAGGAAGCAGCAGAATGTGCCTCTCACATCTAGCCTGTAGGAATTCAGGTTGGCAAGTTCTATGGGGAAGCCCATTGCTGCCTATGGTAGAAACGGCATGGGAGATTTCAGTTTCAAAATCTCTGTGAAAAAGCGTCAGAGAAGCTTCTCCGTTTAGAATCCAGCATATCTCACTGAACCGAAGAAGTGGTAGTTAGAAGGCAGTTAGAGCTGCAAGCAGTTTGGTTTGGGAAATTAGACGCGAAATGAAACTGCAAATGCCTTCCAACAGGCTTGGAAAAGTGTGTTCTATATCTCTGCCAAACAGACTCCCTGGAGGTTGAGGTTTCAGAAGCTAGTTTAACTCTAAGGGAGGAAGCAGCAGAATGTGCCTCTCACATCTAGCCTGTAGGAATTCAGGTTGGCAAGTTCTATGGGGAAGCCCATTGGCGCCTTCGTTGGAAACGGGTTTGGAAATATCAGTTTCAAAATCTCTGTGAAAAAGCGTCAGAGAAGCTTCTCCGTTTAGAATCCAGCATATCTCACTGAACCGAAGAAGTCGTAGTTAGAAGGGAGTTAGAGCTGCAACTAGTTTTGTTTGGGAAATTAGACGCGAAATGAAACTGCAAATGCCTTCCAACAGGCTTGGAAAAGTGTGTTCTATATCTCTGCCAAACAAACTCCCCGGAGGTTGAGCTTTCAGAAGCTAGTTTAACTCTAAGGGAGGAAGCAGCAGAATGTGCCTCTCACATCTAGCCTGTAGGAATTCAGGTTGGCAAGTTCTATGGGGAAGCCCATTGCTGCCTATGGTGGAAACGGCATGGGAGATTTCAGTTTCAAAATCTCTGTGAAAAAGCGTCAGAGAAGCTTCTCCGTTTAGAATCCAGCATATCTCACTGAACCGAAGAAGTGGTAGTTAGAAGGCAGTTAGAGCTGCAAGCAGTTTGGTTTGGGAAATTAGACGCGAAATGAAACTGCAAATGCCTTCCAACAGGCTTGGAAAAGTGTGTTCTATATCTCTGCCAAACAAACTCCCCGGAGGTTGAGCTTTCAGAAGCTAGTTTAACTCTAAGGGAGGAAGCAGCAGAATGTGCCTCTCACATCTAGCCTGTAGGAATTCAGGTTGGCAAGTTCTATGGGGAAGCCCATTGGCGCCTTCGTTGGAAACGGGTTTGGAAATTTCAGTTTCAAAATCTCTGTGAAAAAGCGTCAGAGAAGCTTCTCCGTTTAGAATCCAGCATATCTCACTGAACCGAAGAAGTGGTAGTTAGAAGGGAGTTAGAGCTGCAAGCAGTTTGGTTTGGGAAATTAGACGCGAAATGAAACTGCAAATGCCTTCCAACAGGCTTGGAAAAGTGTGTTCTATATCTCTGCCAAACAAACTCCCCGGAGGTTGAGCTTTCAGAAGCTAGTTTAACTCTAAGGGAGGAAGCAGCAGAATGTGCCTCTCACATCTAGCCTGTAGGAATTCAGGTTGGCAAGTTCTATGGGGAAGCCCATTGCTGCCTATGGTGGAAACGGCATGGGAGATTTCAGTTTCAAAATCTCTGTGAAAAAGCGTCAGAGAAGCTTCTCCGTTTAGAATCCAGCATATCAAACTGAACCGAAGAAGTGGTAGTTAGAAGGGAGTTAGAGCTGCAAGCAGTTTGGTTTGGGAAATTAGATGCGAAATGACACTGCAAAGGCCTTCCAACAGGCTTGGAAAAGTGTGTTTTATATCTCTGCCAAACAGACTCCCCGGAGGTTGAGCTTTCACAAGCAAGCTTAACTCTTAGGGAGGAAGCAGCAGAATGTGCCTCTCACATCTAGCCTGTAGGAATTCAGGTTGGCAAGTTCTATGGGGAAGCCCATTGCTGCCTATGGTGGAAACGGCATGGGAGATTTCAGTTTCAAAATCTCTGTGAAAAAGCGTCAGAGAAGCTTCTCCGTTTAGAATCCAGCATATCTCACTGAACCGAAGAAGTGGTAGTTAGAAGGCAGTTAGAGCTGCAAGCAGTTTGGTTTGGGAAATTAGACGCGAAATGAAACTGCAAATGCCTTCCAACAGGCTTGGAAAAGTGTGTTCTATATCTCTGCCAAACAGACTCCCTGGAGGTTGAGCTTTCAGAAGCTAGTTTAACTCTAAGGGAGGAAGCAGCAGAATGTGCCTCTCACATCTAGCCTGTAGGAATTCAGGTTGGCAAGTTCTATGGGGAAGCCCATTGGCGCCTTCGTTGGAAACGGGTTTGGAAATTTCAGTTTCAAAATCTCTGTGAAAAAGCGTCAGAGAAGCTTCTCCGTTTAGAATCCAGCATATCTCACTGAACCGAAGAAGTGGTAGTTAGAAGGGAGTTAGAGCTGCAAGCAGTTTGGTTTGGGAAATTAGACGCGAAATGAAACTGCAAATGCCTTCCAACAGGCTTGGAAAAGTGTGTTCTATATCTCTGCCAAACAAACTCCCCGGAGGTTGAGCTTTCAGAAGCAAGTTTAACTCTAAGGGAGGAAGCAGCAGAATGTGCCTCTCACATCTAGCCTGTAGGAATTCAGGTTGGCAAGTTCTATGGGGAAGCCCATTGCTGCCTATGGTGGAAACGGCATGGGAGATTTCAGTTTCAAAATCTCTGTGAAAAAGCGTCAGAGAAGCTTCTCCGTTTAGAATCCAGCATATCTCACTGAACCGAAGAAGTGGTAGTTAGAAGGGAGTTAGAGCTGCAAGCAGTTTGGTTTGGGAAATTAGACGCGAAATGAAACTGCAAATGCCTTCCAACAGGCTTGGAAAAGTGTGTTCTATATCTCTGCCAAACAAACTCCCCGGAGGTTGAGCTTTCAGAAGCTAGTTTAACTCTAAGGGAGGAAGCAGCAGAATGTGCCTCTCACATCTAGCCTGTAGGAATTCAGGTTGGCAAGTTCTATGGGGAAGCCCATTGCTGCCTATGGTGGAAACGGCATGGGAGATTTCAGTTTCAAAATCTCTGTGAAAAAGCGTCAGAGAAGCTTCTCCGTTTAGGATCCAGCATATCAAACTGAACCGAAGAAGTGGTAGTTAGAAGGGAGTTAGAGCTGCAAGCAGTTTGGTTTGGGAAATTAGATGCGAAATGACACTGCAAAGGCCTTCCAACAGGCTTGGAAAAGTGTGTTTTATATCTCTGCCAAACAGACTCCCCGGAGGTTGAGCTTTCACAAGCAAGCTTAACTCTTAGGGAGGAAGCAGCAGAATGTGCCTCTCACATCTAGCCTGTAGGAATTCAGGTTGGCAAGTTCTATGGGGAAGCCCATTGCTGCCTATGGTGGAAACGGCATGGGAGATTTCAGTTTCAAAATCTCTGTGAAAAAGCGTCAGAGAAGCTTCTCCGTTTAGAATCCAGCATATCTCACTGGACCGAAGAAGTGGTAGTTAGAAGGCAGTTAGAGCTGCAAGCAGTTTGGTTTGGGAAATTAGACGCGAAATGAAACTGCAAATGCCTTCCAACAGGCTTGGAAAAGTGTGTTCTATATCTCTGCCAAACAGACTCCCTGGAGGTTGAGCTTTCAGAAGCTAGTTTAACTCTAAGGGAGGAAGCAGCAGAATGTGCCTCTCACATCTAGCCTGTAGGAATTCAGGTTGGCAAGTTCTATGGGGAAGCCCATTGGCGCCTTCGTTGGAAACGGGTTTGGAAATTTCAGTTTCAAAATCTCTGTGAAAAAGCGTCAGAGAAGCTTCTCCGTTTAGAATCCAGCATATCTCACTGAACCGAAGAAGTGGTAGTTAGAAGGGAGTTAGAGCTGCAAGCAGTTTGGTTTGGGAAATTAGACGCGAAATGAAACTGCAAATGCCTTCCAACAGGCTTGGAAAAGTGTGTTCTATATCTCTGCCAAACAAACTCCCCGGAGGTTGAGCTTTCAGAAGCAAGTTTAACTCTAAGGGAGGAAGCAGCAGAATGTGCCTCTCACATCTAGCCTGTAGGAATTCAGGTTGGCAAGTTCTATGGGGAAGCCCATTGCTGCCTATGGTGGAAACGGCATGGGAGATTTCAGTTTCAAAATCTCTGTGAAAAAGCGTCAGAGAAGCTTCTCCGTTTAGAATCCAGCATATCTCACTGAACCGAAGAAGTGGTAGTTAGAAGGGAGTTAGAGCTGCAAGCAGTTTGGTTTGGGAAATTAGACGCGAAATGAAACTGCGAATGCCTTCCAACAGGCTTGGAAAAGTGTGTTCTATATCTCTGCCAAACAAACTCCCCGGAGGTTGAGCTTTCAGAAGCTAGTTTAACTCTAAGGGAGGAAGCAGCAGAATGTGCCTCTCACATCTAGCCTGTAGGAATTCAGGTTGGCAAGTTCTATGGGAAAGCCCATTGCTGCCTATGGTGGAAACGGCATGGGAGATTTCAGTTTCAAAATCTCTGTGAAAAAGCGTCAGAGAAGCTTCTCCGTTTAGAATCCAGCATATCTCACTGAACCGAAGAAGTGGTAGTTAGAAGGGAGTTAGAGCTGCAAGCAGTTTGGTTTGGGAAATTAGATGCGAAATGACACTGCAAAGGCCTTCCAACAGGCTTGGAAAAGTGTGTTCTATATCTCTGCCAAACAGACTCCCTGGAGGTTGAGCTTTCAGAAGCTAGTTTAACTCTAAGGGAGGAAGCAGCAGAATGTGCCTCTCACATCTAGCCTGTAGGAATTCAGGTTGGCAAGTTCTATGGGGAAGCCCATTGGCGCCTTCGTTGGAAACGGGTTTGGAAATTTCAGTTTCAAAATCTCTGTGAAAAAGCGTCAGAGAAGCTTCTCCGTTCAGAATCCAGCATATCTCACTGAACCGAAGAAGTGGTAGTTAGAAGGCAGTTAGAGCTGCAAGCAGTTTGGTTTGGGAAATTAGACGCGAAATGAAACTGCAAATGCCTTCCAACAGGCTTGGAAAAGTGTGTTCTATATCTCTGCCGAACAGACTCCCTGGAGGTTGAGCTTTCAGAAGCTAGTTTAACTCTAAGGGAGGAAGCAGCAGAATGTGCCTCTCACATCTAGCCTGTAGGAATTCAGGTTGGCAAGTTCTATGGGGAAGCCCATTGCTGCCTATGGTGGAAACGGCATGGGAGATTTCAGTTTCAAAATCTCTGTGAAAAAGCGTCAGAGAAGCTTCTCCGTTTAGAATCCAGCATATCTCACTGAACCGAAGAAGTGGTAGTTAGAAGGGAGTTAGAGCTGCAAGCAGTTTGGTTTGGGAAATTAGACGCGAAATGAAACTGCAAATGCCTTCCAACAGGCTTGGAAAAGTGTGTTCTATATCTCTGCCAAACAAACTCCCCGGAGGTTGAGCTTTCAGAAGCTAGTTTAACTCTAAGGGAGGAAGCAGCAGAATGTGCCTCTCACATCTAGCCTGTAGGAATTCAGGTTGGCAAGTTCTATGGGGAAGCCCATTGCTGCCTATGGTGGAAACGGCATGGGAGATTTCAGTTTCAAAATCTCTGTGAAAAAGCGTCAGAGAAGCTTCTCCGTTTAGAATCCAGCATATCAAACTGAACCGAAGAAGTGGTAGTTAGAAGGGAGTTAGAGCTGCAAGCAGTTTGGTTTGGGAAATTAGATGCGAAATGACACTGCAAAGGCCTTCCAACAGGCTTGGAAAAGTGTGTTTTATATCTCTGCCAAACAGACTCCCCGGAGGTTGAGCTTTCACAAGCAAGCTTAACTCTTAGGGAGGAAGCAGCAGAATGTGCCTCTCACATCTAGCCTGTAGGAATTCAGGTTGGCAAGTTCTATGGGGAAGCCCATTGCTGCCTATGGTGGAAACGGCATGGGAGATTTCAGTTTCAAAATCTCTGTGAAAAAGCGTCAGAGAAGCTTCTCCGTTTAGAATCCAGCATATCTCACTGAACCGAAGAAGTGGTAGTTAGAAGGCAGTTAGAGCTGCAAGCAGTTTGGTTTGGGAAATTAGACGCGAAATGAAACTGCAAATGCCTTCCAACAGGCTTGGAAAAGTGTGTTCTATATCTCTGCCAAACAGACTCCCTGGAGGTTGAGCTTTCAGAAGCTAGTTTAACTCTAAGGGAGGAAGCAGCAGAATGTGCCTCTCACATCTAGCCTGTAGGAATTCAGGTTGGCAAGTTCTATGGGGAAGCCCATTGCTGCCTATGGTGGAAACGGCATGGGAGATTTCAGTTTCAAAATCTCTGTGAAAAAGCGTCAGAGAAGCTTCTCCGTTTAGAATCCAGCATATCTCACTGAACCGAAGAAGTGGTAGTTAGAAGGGAGTTAGAGCTGCAAGCAGTTTGGTTTGGGAAATTAGACGCGAAATGAAACTGCAAATGCCTTCCAACAGGCTTGGAAAAGTGTGTTCTATATCTCTGCCAAACAAACTCCCCGGAGGTTGAGCTTTCAGAAGCTAGTTTAACTCTAAGGGAGGAAGCAGCAGAATGTGCCTCTCACATCTAGCCTGTAGGAATTCAGGTTGGCAAGTTCTATGGGGAAGCCCATTGCTGCCTATGGTGGAAACGGCATGGGAGATTTCAGTTTCAAAATCTCTGTGAAAAAGCGTCAGAGAAGCTTCTCCGTTTAGAATCCAGCATATCTCACTGAACCGAAGAAGTGGTAGTTAGAAGGGAGTTAGAGCTGCAAGCAGTTTGGTTTGGGAAATTAGATGCGAAATGACACTGCAAAGGCCTTCCAACAGGCTTGGAAAAGTGTGTTTTATATCTCTGCCAAACAGACTCCCCGGAGGTTGAGCTTTCACAAGCAAGCTTAACTCTTAGGGAGGAAGCAGCAGAATGTGCCTCTCACATCTAGCCTGTAGGAATTCAGGTTGGCAAGTTCTATGGGGAAGCCCATTGCTGCCTATGGTGGAAACGGCATGGGAGATTTCAGTTTCAAAATCTCTGTGAAAAAGCGTCAGAGAAGCTTCTCCGTTTAGAATCCAGCATATCTCACTGAACCGAAGAAGTGGTAGTTAGAAGGGAGTTAGAGCTGCAAGCAGTTTGGTTTGGGAAATTAGACGCGAAATGAAACTGCAAATGCCTTCCAACAGGCTTGGAAAAGTGTGTTCTATATCTCTGCCAAACAAACTCCCCGGAGGTTGAGCTTTCAGAAGCTAGTTTAACTCTAAGGGAGGAAGCAGCAGAATGTGCCTCTCACATCTAGCCTGTAGGAATTCAGGTTGGCAAGTTCTATGGGGAAGCCCATTGGCGCCTTCGTTGGAAACGGGTTTGGAAATTTCAGTTTCAAAATCTCTGTGAAAAAGCGTCAGAGAAGCTTCTCCGTTTAGAATCCAGCATATCTCACTGAACCGAAGAAGTGGTAGTTAGAAGGCAGTTAGAGCTGCAAGCAGTTTGGTTTGGGAAATTAGACGCGAAATGAAACTGCAAATGCCTTCCAACAGGCTTGGAAAAGTGTGTTCTATATCTCTGCCAAACAGACTCCCTGGAGGTTGAGCTTTCAGAAGCTAGTTTAACTCTAAGGGAGGAAGCAGCAGAATGTGCCTCTCACATCTAGCCTGTAGGAATTCAGGTTGGCAAGTTCTATGGGGAAGCCCATTGCTGCCTATGGTGGAAACGGCATGGGAGATTTCAGTTTCAAAATCTCTGTGAAAAAGCGTCAGAGAAGCTTCTCCGTTTAGAATCCAGCATATCTCACTGAACCGAAGAAGTGGTAGTTAGAAGGGAGTTAGAGCTGCAAGCAGTTTGGTTTGGGAAATTAGACGCGAAATGAAACTGCAAATGCCTTCCAACAGGCTTGGAAAAGTGTGTTCTATATCTCTGCCAAACAAACCCCCCGGAGGTTGAGCTTTCAGAAGCAAGTTTAACTCTAAGGGAGGAAGCAGCAGAATGTGCCTCTCACATCTAGCCTGTAGGAGTTCAGGTTGGCAAGTTCTATGGGGAAGCCCATTGCTGCCTATGGTGGAAACGGCATGGGAGATTTCAGTTTCAAAATCTCTGTGAAAAAGCGTCAGAGAAGCTTCTCCGTTTAGAATCCAGCATATCTCACTGAACCGAAGAAGTGGTAGTTAGAAGGGAGTTAGAGCTGCAAGCAGTTTGGTTTGGGAAATTAGATGCAAAATGACACTGCAAAGGCCTTCCAACAGGCTTGGAAAAGTGTGTTTTATATCTCTGCCAAACAGACTCCCCGGAGGTTGAGCTTTCAGAAGCAAGCTTAACTCTTAGGGAGGAAGCAGCAGAATGTGCCTCTCACATCTAGCCTGTAGGAATTCAGGTTGGCAAGTTCTATGGGGAAGCCCATTGCTGCCTATGGTGGAAACGGCATGGGAGATTTCAGTTTCAAAATCTCTGTGAAAAAGCGTCAGAGAAGCTTCTCCGTTTAGAATCCAGCATATCTCACTGAACCGAAGAAGTGGTAGTTAGAAGGCAGTTAGAGCTGCAAGCAGTTTGGTTTGGGAAATTAGACGCGAAATGAAACTGCAAATGCCTTCCAACAGGCTTGGAAAAGTGTGTTCTATATCTCTGCCAAACAGACTCCCTGGAGGTTGAGCTTTCAGAAGCTAGTTTAACTCTAAGGGAGGAAGCAGCAGAATGTGCCTCTCACATCTAGCCTGTAGGAATTCAGGTTGGCAAGTTCTATGGGGAAGCCCATTGCTGCCTATGGTGGAAACGGCATGGGAGATTTCAGTTTCAAAATCTCTGTGAAAAAGCGTCAGAGAAGCTTCTCCGTTTAGAATCCAGCATATCTCACTGAACCGAAGAAGTGGTAGTTAGAAGGGAGTTAGAGCTGCAAGCAGTTTGGTTTGGGAAATTAGACGCGAAATGAAACTGCAAATGCCTTCCAACAGGCTTGGAAAAGTGTGTTCTATATCTCTGCCAAACAGACTCCCCGGAGGTTGAGCTTTCAGCAGCAAGTTTAACTCTAAGGGAGGAAGCAGCAGAATGTGCCTCTCACATCTAGCCTGTAGGAATTCAGGTTGGCAAGTTCTATGGGGAAGCCCATTGCTGCCTATGGTGGAAACGGCATGGGAGATTTCAGTTTCAAAATCTCTGTGAAAAAGCGTCAGAGAAGCTTCTCCGTTTAGAATCCAGCATATCTCACTGAACCGAAGAAGTGGTAGTTAGAAGGGAGTTAGAGCTGCAAGCAGTTTGGTTTGGGAAATTAGACGCGAAATGACACTGCAAATGCCTTCCAACAGGTTTGGAAAAGTGTGTTCTATATCTCTGCCAAACAAACTCCCCAGAAGTTGAGCTTTCAGAAGCTAGTTTAACTCTAAGGGAGGAAGCAGCAGAATGTGCCTCTCACATCTAGCCTGTAGGAATTCAGGTTGGCAAGTTCTATGGGGAAGCCCATTGCTGCCTATGGTGGAAACGGCATGGGAGATTTCAGTTTCAAAATCTCTGTGAAAAAGCGTCAGAGAAGCTTCTCCGTTTAGAATCCAGCATATCTCACTGAACCGAAGAAGTGGTAGTTAGAAGGCAGTTAGAGCTGCAAGCAGTTTGGTTTGGGAAATTAGACGCGAAATGAAACTGCAAATGCCTTCCAACAGGCTTGGAAAAGTGTGTTCTATATCTCTGCCAAACAGACTCCCTGGAGGTTGAGCTTTCAGAAGCTAGTTTAACTCTAAGGGAGGAAGCAGCAGAATGTGCCTCTCACATCTAGCCTGTAGGAATTCAGGTTGGCAAGTTCTATGGGGAAGCCCATTGCTGGCTATGGTGGAAACAGCATGGGAGATTTCAGTTTCAAAATCTCTGTGAAAAAGCGTCAGAGAAGCTTCTCCGTTTAGAATCCAGCATATCTCACTGAACCGAAGAAGTGGTAGTTAGAAGGCAGTTAGAGCTGCAAGCAGTTTGGTTTGGGAAATTAGACGCGAAATGAAACTGCAAATGCCTTCCAACAGGCTTGGAAAAGTGTGTTCTATATCTCTGCCAAACAAACTCCCCGGAGGTTGAGCTTTCAGAAGCTAGTTTAACTCTAAGGGAGGAAGCAGCAGAAAGTGCCTCTCACATCTAGCCTGTAGGAATTCAGGTTGGCAAGTTCTATGGGGAAGCCCATTGGCGCCTTCGTTGGAAACGGGTTTGGAAATTTCAGTTTCAAAATCTCTGTGAAAAAGCGTCAGAGAAGCTTCTCCGTTTAGAATCCAGCATATCCACTGAACCGAAGAAGTGGTAGTTAGAAGGGAGTTAGAGCTGCAAGCAGTTTGGTTTGGGAAATTAGACGCGAAATGAAACTGCAAAGGCCTTCCAACAGGCTTGGAAAAGTGTGTTCTATATCTCTGCCAAACAAACTCCCCGGAGGTTGAGCTTTCAGAAGCAAGTTTAACTCTAAGGGAGGAAGCAGCAGAATGTGCCTCTCACATCTAGCCTGTAGGAATTCAGGTTGGCAAGTTCTATGGGGAAGCCCATTGCTGCCTATGGTGGAAACGGCATGGGAGATTTCAGTTTCAAAATCTCTGTGAAAAAGCGTCAGAGAAGCTTCTCCGTTTAGAATCCAGCATATCTCACTGAACCGAAGAAGTGGTAGTTAGAAGGGAGTTAGAGCTGCAAGCAGTTCGGTTTGGGAAATTAGACGCGAAATGAAACTGCAAATGCCTTCCAACAGGCTTGGAAAAGTGTGTTCTATATCTCTGCCAAACAAACTCCCCGGAGGTTGAGCTTTCAGAAGCTAGTTTAACTCTAAGGGAGGAAGCAGCAGAATGTGCCTCTCACATCTAGCCTGTAGGAATTCAGGTTGGCAAGTTCTATGGGGAAGCCCATTGCTGCCTATGGTGGAAACGGCATGGGAGATTTCAGTTTCAAAATCTCTGTGAAAAAGCGTCAGAGAAGCTTCTCCGTTTAGAATCCAGCATATCTCACTGAACCGAAGAAGTGGTAGTTAGAAGGGAGTTAGAGCTGCAAACAGTTTGGTTTGGGAAATTAGATGCGAAATGACACTGCAAAGGCCTTCCAACAGGCTTGGAAAAGTGTGTTCTATATCTCTGCCAAACAGACTCCCCGGAGGTTGAGCTTTCAGAAGCAAGCTTAACTCTTAGGGAGGAAGCAGCAGAATGTGCCTCTCACATCTAGCCTGTAGGAATTCAGGTTGGCAAGTTCTATGGGGAAGCCCATTGCTGCCTATGGTGGAAACGGCATGGGAGATTTCAGTTTCAAAATCTCTGTGAAAAAGCGTCAGAGAAGCTTCTCCGTTTAGAATCCAGCATATCTCACTGAACCGAAGAAGTGGTAGTTAGAAGGCAGTTAGAGCTGCAAGCAGTTTGGTTTGGGAAATTAGACGCGAAATGAAACTGCAAATGCCTTCCAACAGGCTTGGAAAAGTGTGTTCTATATCTCTGCCAAACAGACTCCCTGGAGGTTGAGCTTTCAGAAGCTAGTTTAACTCTAAGGGAGGAAGCAGCAGAATGTGCCTCTCACATCTAGCCTGTAGGAATTCAGGTTGGCAAGTTCTATGGGGAAGCCCATTGCTGGCTATGGTGGAAACAGCATGGGAGATTTCAGTTTCAAAATCTCTGTGAAAAAGCGTCAGAGAAGCTTCTCCGTTTAGAATCCAGCATATCTCACTGAACCGAAGAAGTGGTAGTTAGAAGGCAGTTAGAGCTGCAAGCAGTTTGGTTTGGGAAATTAGACGCGAAATGAAACTGCAAATGCCTTCCAACAGGCTTGGAAAAGTGTGTTCTATATCTCTGCCAAACAAACTCCCCGGAGGTTGAGCTTTCAGAAGCTAGTTTAACTCTAAGGGAGGAAGCAGCAGAATGTGCCTCTCACATCTAGCCTGTAGGAATTCAGGTTGGCAAGTTCTATGGGGAAGCCCATTGGCGCCTTCGTTGGAAACGGGTTTGGAAATTTCAGTTTCAAAATCTCTGTGAAAAAGCGTCAGAGAAGCTTCTCCGTTTAGAATCCAGCATGTCTCACTGAACCGAAGAAGTGGTAGTTAGAAGGGAGTTAGAGCTGCAAGCAGTTTGGTTTGGGAAATTAGACGCGAAATGAAACTGCAAATGCCTTCCAACAGGCTTGGAAAAGTGTGTTCTATATCTCTGCCAAACAAACTCCCCGGAGGTTGAGCTTTCAGAAGCAAGTTTAACTCTAAGGGAGGAAGCAGCAGAATGTGCCTCTCACATCTAGCCTGTAGGAATTCAGGTTGGCAAGTTCTATGGGGAAGCCCATTGCTGCCTATGGTGGAAACGGCATGGGAGATTTCAGTTTCAAAATCTCTGTGAAAAAGCGTCAGAGAAGCTTCTCCGTTTAGAATCCAGCATATCTCACTGAACCGAAGAAGTGGTAGTTAGAAGGGAGTTAGAGCTGCAAGCAGTTTGGTTTGGGAAATTAGACGCGAAATGAAACTGCAAATGCCTTCCAACAGGCTTGGAAAAGTGTGTTCTATATCTCTGCCAAACAAACTCCCCGGAGGTTGAGCTTTCAGAAGCTAGTTTAACTCTAAGGGAGGAAGCAGCAGAATGTGCCTCTCACATCTAGCCTGTAGGAATTCAGGTTGGCAAGTTCTATGGGGAAGCCCATTGGCGCCTTCGTTGGAAACGGGTTTGGAAATTTCAGTTTCAAAATCTCTGTGAAAAAGCGTCAGAGAAGCTTCTCCGTTTAGAATCCAGCATATCTCACTGAACCGAAGAAGTGGTAGTTAGAAGGCAGTTAGAGCTGCAAGCAGTTTGGTTTGGGAAATTAGACGCGAAATGAAACTGCAAATGCCTTCCAACAGGCTTGGAAAAGTGTGTTCTATATCTCTGCCAAACAGACTCCCTGGAGGTTGAGCTTTCAGAAGCTAGTTTAACTCTAAGGGAGGAAGCAGCAGAATGTGCCTCTCACATCTAGCCTGTAGGAATTCAGGTTGGCAAGTTCTATGGGGAAGCCCATTGCTGCCTATGGTGGAAACGGCATGGGAGATTTCAGTTTCAAAATCTCTGTGAAAAAGCGTCAGAGAAGCTTCTCCGTTTAGAATCCAGCATATCTCACTGAACCGAAGAAGTGGTAGTTAGAAGGGAGTTAGAGCTGCAAGCAGTTTGGTTTGGGAAATTAGACGCGAAATGAAACTGCAAATGCCTTCCAACAGGCTTGGAAAAGTGTGTTCTATATCTCTGCCAAACAAACTCCCCGGAGGTTGAGCTTTCAGAAGCAAGTTTAACTCTAAGGGAGGAAGCAGCAGAATGTGCCTCTCACATCTAGCCTGTAGGAGTTCAGGTTGGCAAGTTCTATGGGGAAGCCCATTGCTGCCTATGGTGGAAACGGCATGGGAGATTTCAGTTTCAAAATCTCTGTGAAAAAGCGTCAGAGAAGCTTCTCCGTTTAGAATCCAGCATATCTCACTGAACCGAAGAAGTGGTAGTTAGAAGGGAGTTAGAGCTGCAAGCAGTTTGGTTTGGGAAATTAGATGCAAAATGACACTGCAAAGGCCTTCCAACAGGCTTGGAAAAGTGTGTTTTATATCTCTGCCAAACAGACTCCCCGGAGGTTGAGCTTTCAGAAGCAAGCTTAACTCTTAGGGAGGAAGCAGCAGAATGTGCCTCTCACATCTAGCCTGTAGGAATTCAGGTTGGCAAGTTCTATGGGGAAGCCCATTGCTGCCTATGGTGGAAACGGCATGGGAGATTTCAGTTTCAAAATCTCTGTGAAAAAGCGTCAGAGAAGCTTCTCCGTTTAGAATCCAGCATATCTCACTGAACCGAAGAAGTGGTAGTTAGAAGGCAGTTAGAGCTGCAAGCAGTTTGGTTTGGGAAATTAGACGCGAAATGAAACTGCAAATGCCTTCCAACAGGCTTGGAAAAGTGTGTTCTATATCTCTGCCAAACAGACTCCCTGGAGGTTGAGCTTTCAGAAGCTAGTTTAACTCTAAGGGAGGAAGCAGCAGAATGTGCCTCTCACATCTAGCCTGTAGGAGTTCAGGTTGGCAAGTTCTATGGGGAAGCCCATTGCTGCCTATGGTGGAAACGGCATGGGAGATTTCAGTTTCAAAATCTCTGTGAAAAAGCGTCAGAGAAGCTTCTCCGTTTAGAATCCAGCATATCTCACTGAACCGAAGAAGTGGTAGTTAGAAGGGAGTTAGAGCTGCAAGCAGTTTGGTTTGGGAAATTAGATGCAAAATGACACTGCAAAGGCCTTCCAACAGGCTTGGAAAAGTGTGTTTTATATCTCTGCCAAACAGACTCCCCGGAGGTTGAGCTTTCAGAAGCAAGCTTAACTCTTAGGGAGGAAGCAGCAGAATGTGCCTCTCACATCTAGCCTGTAGGAATTCAGGTTGGCAAGTTCTATGGGGAAGCCCATTGCTGCCTATGGTGGAAACGGCATGGGAGATTTCAGTTTCAAAATCTCTGTGAAAAAGCGTCAGAGAAGCTTCTCCGTTTAGAATCCAGCATATCTCACTGAACCGAAGAAGTGGTAGTTAGAAGGGAGTTAGAGCTGCAAGCAGTTTGGTTTGGGAAATTAGACGCGAAATGACACTGCAAATGCCTTCCAACAGGTTTGGAAAAGTGTGTTCTATATCTCTGCCAAACAAACTCCCCAGAAGTTGAGCTTTCAGAAGCTAGTTTAACTCTAAGGGAGGAAGCAGCAGAATGTGCCTCTCACATCTAGCCTGTAGGAATTCAGGTTGGCAAGTTCTATGGGGAAGCCCATTGCTGCCTATGGTGGAAACGGCATGGGAGATTTCAGTTTCAAAATCTCTGTGAAAAAGCGTCAGAGAAGCTTCTCCGTTTAGAATCCAGCATATCTCACTGAACCGAAGAAGTGGTAGTTAGAAGGCAGTTAGAGCTGCAAGCAGTTTGGTATGGGAAATTAGACGCGAAATGAAACTGCAAATGCCTTCCAACAGGCTTGGAAAAGTGTGTTCTATATCTCTGCCAAACAGACTCCCTGGAGGTTGAGCTTTCAGAAGCTAGTTTAACTCTAAGGGAGGAAGCAGCAGAATGTGCCTCTCACATCTAGCCTGTAGGAATTCAGGTTGGCAAGTTCTATGGGGAAGCCCATTGCTGGCTATGGTGGAAACAGCATGGGAGATTTCAGTTTCAAAATCTCTGTGAAAAAGCGTCAGAGAAGCTTCTCCGTTTAGAATCCAGCATATCTCACTGAACCGAAGAAGTGGTAGTTAGAAGGCAGTTAGAGCTGCAAGCAGTTTGGTTTGGGAAATTAGACGCGAAATGAAACTGCAAATGCCTTCCAACAGGCTTGGAAAAGTGTGTTCTATATCTCTGCCAAACAAACTCCCCGGAGGTTGAGCTTTCAGAAGCTAGTTTAACTCTAAGGGAGGAAGCAGCAGAAAGTGCCTCTCACATCTAGCCTGTAGGAATTCAGGTTGGCAAGTTCTATGGGGAAGCCCATTGGCGCCTTCGTTGGAAACGGGTTTGGAAATTTCAGTTTCAAAATCTCTGTGAAAAAGCGTCAGAGAAGCTTCTCCGTTTAGAATCCAGCATATCCACTGAACCGAAGAAGTGGTAGTTAGAAGGGAGTTAGAGCTGCAAGCAGTTTGGTTTGGGAAATTAGACGCGAAATGAAACTGCAAAGGCCTTCCAACAGGCTTGGAAAAGTGTGTTCTATATCTCTGCCAAACAAACTCCCCGGAGGTTGAGCTTTCAGAAGCAAGTTTAACTCTAAGGGAGGAAGCAGCACAATGTGCCTCTCACATCTAGCCTGTAGGAATTCAGGTTGGCAAGTTCTATGGGGAAGCCCATTGCTGCCTATGGTGGAAACGGCATGGGAGATTTCAGTTTCAAAATCTCTGTGAAAAAGCGTCAGAGAAGCTTCTCCGTTTAGAATCCAGCATATCTCACTGAACCGAAGAAGTGGTAGTTAGAAGGCAGTTAGAGCTGCAAGCAGTTTGGTTTGGGAAATTAGACGCGAAATGAAACTGCAAATGCCTTCCAACAGGCTTGGAAAAGTGTGTTCTATATCTCTGCCAAACAAACTCCCCGGAGGTTGAGCTTTCAGAAGCTAGTTTAACTCTAAGGGAGGAAGCAGCAGAATGTGCCTCTCACATCTAGCCTGTAGGAATTCAGGTTGGCAAGTTCTATGGGGAAGCCCATTGCTGCCTATGGTGGAAACGGCATGGGAGATTTCAGTTTCAAAATCTCTGTGAAAAAGCGTCAGAGAAGCTTCTCCGTTTAGAATCCAGCATATCTCACTGAACCGAAGAAGTGGTAGTTAGAAGGGAGTTAGAGCTGCAAACAGTTTGGTTTGGGAAATTAGATGCGAAATGACACTGCAAAGGCCTTCCAACAGGCTTGGAAAAGTGTGTTCTATATCTCTGCCAAACAGACTCCCCGGAGGTTGAGCTTTCAGAAGCAAGCTTTACTCTTAGGGAGGAAGCAGCAGAATGTGCCTCTCACATCTAGCCTGTAGGAATTCAGGTTGGCAAGTTCTATGGGGAAGCCCATTGCTGCCTATGGTGGAAACGGCATGGGAGATTTCAGTTTCAAAATCTCTGTGAAAAAGCGTCAGAGAAGCTTCTCCGTTTAGAATCCAGCATATCTCACTGAACCGAAGAAGTGGTAGTTAGAAGGCAGTTAGAGCTGCAAGCAGTTTGGTTTGGGAAATTAGACGCGAAATGAAACTGCAAATGCCTTCCAACAGGCTTGGAAAAGTGTGTTCTATATCTCTGCCAAACAGACTCCCTGGAGGTTGAGCTTTCAGAAGCTAGTTTAACTCTAAGGGAGGAAGCAGCAGAATGTGCCTCTCACATCTAGCCTGTAGGAATTCAGGTTGGCAAGTTCTATGGGGAAGCCCATTGCTGGCTATGGTGGAAACAGCATGGGAGATTTCAGTTTCAAAATCTCTGTGAAAAAGCGTCAGAGAAGCTTCTCCGTTTAGAATCCAGCATATCTCACTGAACCGAAGAAGTGGTAGTTAGAAGGCAGTTAGAGCTGCAAGCAGTTTGGTTTGGGAAATTAGACGCGAAATGAAACTGCAAATGCCTTCCAACAGGCTTGGAAAAGTGTGTTCTATATCTCTGCCAAAAAAACTCCCCGGAGGTTGAGCTTTCAGAAGCTAGTTTAACTCTAAGGGAGGAAGCAGCAGAATGTGCCTCTCACATCTAGCCTGTAGGAATTCAGGTTGGCAAGTTCTATGGGGAAGCCCATTGGCGCCTTCGTTGGAAACGGGTTTGGAAATTTCAGTTTCAAAATCTCTGTGAAAAAGCGTCAGAGAAGCTTCTCCGTTTAGAATCCAGCGTATCTCACTGAACCGAAGAAGTGGTAGTTAGAAGGCAGTTAGAGCTGCAAGCAGTTTGGTTTGGGAAATTAGACGCGAAATGAAACTGCAAATGCCTTCCAACAGGCTTGGAAAAGTGTGTTCTATATCTCTGCCAAACAAACTCCCCGGAGGTTGAGCTTTCAGAAGCAAGTTTAACTCTAAGGGAGGAAGCAGCAGAATGTGCCTCTCACATCTAGCCTGTAGGAATTCAGGTTGGCAAGTTCTATGGGGAAGCCCATTGCTGCCTATGGTGGAAACGGCATGGGAGATTTCAGTTTCAAAATCTCTGTGAAAAAGCGTCAGAGAATCTTCTCCGTTTAGAATCCAGCATATCTCACTGAACCGAAGAAGTGGTAGTTAGAAGGGAGTTAGAGCTGCAAGCAGTTTGGTTTGGGAAATTAGACGCGAAATGAAACTGCAAAGGCCTTCCAACAGGCTTGGAAAAGTGTGTTCTATATCTCTGCCAAACAAACTCCCCGGAGGTTGAGCTTTCAGAAGCTAGTTTAACTCTAAGGGAGGAAGCAGCAGAATGTGCCTCTCACATCTAGCCTGTAGGAATTCAGGTTGGCAAGTTCTATGGGGAAGCCCATTGCTGCCTATGGTGGAAACGGCATGGGAGATTTCAGTTTCAAAATCTCTGTGAAAAAGCATCAGAGAAGCTTCTCCGTTTAGAATCCAGCATATCTCACTGAACCGAAGAAGTGGTAGTTAGAAGGGAGTTAGAGCTGCAAGCATTTTGGTTTGGGAAATTAGATGCGAAATGACACTGCAAAGGCCTTCCAACAGGCTTGGAAAAGTGTGTTCTATATCTCTGCCAAACAAACTCCCCGGAGGTTGAGCTTTCAGAAGCAAGCTTAACTCTTAGGGAGGAAGCAGCAGAATGTGCCTCTCACATCTAGCCTGTAGGAATTCAGGTTGGCAAGTTCTATGGGGAAGCCCATTGCTGCCTATGGTGGAAACGGCATGGGAGATTTCAGTTTCAAAATCTCTGTGAAAAAGCGTCAGAGAAGCTTCTCCGTTTAGAATCCAGCATATCTCACTGAACCGAAGAAGTGGTAGTTAGAAGGGAGTTAGAGCTGCAAGCAGTTTGGTTTGGGAAATTAGACGCGAAATGAAACTGCAAATGCCTTCCAACAGGGTTGGAAAAGTGTGTTCTATATCTCTGCCAAACAAACTCCCCGGAGGTTGAGCTTTCAGAAGCTAGTTTAACTCTAAGGGAGGAAGCAGCAGAATGTGCCTCTCACATCTAGCCTGTAGGAATTCAGGTTGGCAAGTTCTATGGGGAAGCCCATTGGCGCCTTCGTTGGAAACGGGTTTGGAAATTTCAGTTTCAAAATCTCTGTGAAAAAGCGTCAGAGAAGCTTCTCCGTTTAGAATCCAGCATATCTCACTGAACCGAAGAAGTGGTAGTTAGAAGGGAGTTAGAGCTGCAAGCAGTTTGGTTTGGGAAATTAGACGCGAAATGAAACTGCAAATGCCTTCCAACAGGCTTGGAAAAGTGTGTTCTATATCTCTGCCAAACAAACTCCCCGGAGGTTGAGCTTTCAGAAGCTAGTTTAACTCTAAGGGAGGAAGCAGCAGAATGTGCCTCTCACATCTAGCCTGTAGGAATTCAGGTTGGCAAGTTCTATGGGGAAGCCCATTGCTGCCTATGGTGGAAACGGCATGGGAGATTTCAGTTTCAAAATCTCTGTGAAAAAGCGTCAGAGAAGCTTCTCCGTTTAGAATCCAGCATATCTCACTGAACCGAAGAAGTGGTAGTTAGAAGGGAGTTAGAGCTGCAAGCAGTTTGGTTTGGGAAATTAGACGCGAAATGACACTGCAAATGCCTTCCAACAGGCTTGGAAAAGTGTGTTCTATATCTCTGCCAAACAAACTCCCCGGAGGTTGAGCTTTCAGAAGCTAGTTTAACTCTAAGGGAGGAAGCAGCAGAATGTGCCTCTCACATCTAGCCTGTAGGAATTCAGGTTGGCAAGTTCTATGGGGAAGCCCATTGCTGCCTATGGTGGAAACAGCATGGGAGATTTCAGTTTCAAAATCTCTGTGAAAAAGCGTCAGAGAAGCTTCTCCGTTTAGAATCCAGCATATCTCACTGAACCGAAGAAGTGGTAGTTAGAAGGCAGTTAGAGCTGCAAGCAGTTTGGTTTGGGAAATTAGACGCGAAATGAAACTGCAAATGCCTTCCAACAGGCTTGGAAAAGTGTGTTCTATATCTCTGCCAAACAGACTTCCTGGAGGTTGAGCTTTCAGAAGCTAGTTTAACTCTAAGGGAGGAAGCAGCAGAATGTGCCTCTCACATCTAGCCTGTAGGAATTCAGGTTGGCAAGTTCTATGGGGAAGCCCATTGCTGGCTATGGTGGAAACAGCATGGGAGATTTCAGTTTCAAAATCTCTGTGAAAAAGCGTCAGAGAAGCTTCTCCGTTTAGAATCCAGCATATCTCACTGAACCGAAGAAGTGGTAGTTAGAAGGCAGTTAGAGCTGCAAGCAGTTTGGTTTGGGAAATTAGACGCGAAATGAAACTGCAAATGCCTTCCAACAGGCTTGGAAAAGTGTGTTCTATATCTCTGCCAAACAAACTCCCCGGAGGTTGAGCTTTCAGAAGCTAGTTTAACTCTAAGGGAGGAAGCAGTAGAAAGTGCCTCTCACATCTAGCCTGTAGGAATTCAGGTTGGCAAGTTCTATGGGGAAGCCCATTGGCGCCTTCGTTGGAAACGGGTTTGGAAATTTCAGTTTCAAAATCTCTGTGAAAAAGCGTCAGAGAAGCTTCTCCGTTTAGAATCCAGCATATCCACTGAACCGAAGAAGTGGTAGTTAGAAGGGAGTTAGAGCTGCAAGCAGTTTGGTTTGGGAAATTAGACGCGAAATGAAACTGCAAAGGCCTTCCAACAGGCTTGGAAAAGTGTGTTCTATATCTCTGCCAAACAAACTCCCCGGAGGTTGAGCTTTCAGAAGCAAGTTTAACTCTAAGGGAGGAAGCAGCAGAATGTGCCTCTCACATCTAGCCTGTAGGAATTCAGGTTGGCAAGTTCTATGGGGAAGCCCATTGCTGCCTATGGTGGAAACGGCATGGGAGATTTCAGTTTCAAAATCTCTGTGAAAAAGCGTCAGAGAAGCTTCTCCGTTTAGAATCCAGCATATCTCACTGAACCGAAGAAGTGGTAGTTAGAAGGGAGTTAGAGCTGCAAGCAGTTTGGTTTGGGAAATTAGACGCGAAATGAAACTGCAAATGCCTTCCAACAGGCTTGGAAAAGTGTGTTCTATATCTCTGCCAAACAAACTCCCCGGAGGTTGAGCTTTCAGAAGCTAGTTTAACTCTAAGGGAGGAAGCAGCAGAATGTGCCTCTCACATCTAGCCTGTAGGAATTCAGGTTGGCAAGTTCTATGGGGAAGCCCATTGCTGCCTATGGTGGAAACGGCATGGGAGATTTCAGTTTCAAAATCTCTGTGAAAAAGCGTCAGAGAAGCTTCTCCGTTTAGAATCCAGCATATCTCACTGAACCGAAGAAGTGGTAGTTACAAGGGAGTTAGAGCTGCAAACAGTTTGGTTTGGGAAATTAGATGCGAAATGACACTGCAAAGGCCTTCCAACAGGCTTGGAAAAGTGTGTTCTATATCTCTGCCAAACAGACTCCCCGGAGGTTGAGCTTTCAGAAGCAAGCTTAACTCTTAGGGAGGAAGCAGCAGAATGTGCCTCTCACATCTAGCCTGTAGGAATTCAGGTTGGCAAGTTCTATGGGGAAGCCCATTGCTGCCTATGGTGGAAACGGCATGGGAGATTTCAGTTTCAAAATCTCTGTGAAAAAGCGTCAGAGAAGCTTCTCCGTTTAGAATCCAGCATATCTCACTGAACCGAAGAAGTGGTAGTTAGAAGGCAGTTAGAGCTGCAAGCAGTTTGGTTTGGGAAATTAGACGCGAAATGAAACTGCAAATGCCTTCCAACAGGCTTGGAAAAGTGTGTTCTATATCTCTGCCAAACAAACTCCCCGGAGGTTGAGCTTTCAGAAGCTCGTTTAACTCTAAGGGAGGAAGCAGCAGAATGTGCCTCTCACATCTAGCCTGTAGGAATTCAGGTTGGCAAGTTCTATGGGGAAGCCCATTGGCGCCTTCGTTGGAAACGGGTTTGGAAATTTCAGTTTCAAAATCTCTGTGAAAAAGCGTCAGAGAAGCTTCTCCGTTTAGAATCCAGCGTATCTCACTGAACCGAAGAAGTGGTAGTTAGAAGGGAGTTAGAGCTGCAAGCAGTTTGGTTTGGGAAATTAGACGCGAAATGAAACTGCAAAGGCCTTCCAACAGGCTTGGAAAAGTGTGTTCTATATCTCTGCCAAACAAACTCCCCGGAGGTTGAGCTTTCAGAAGCTAGTTTAACTCTAAGGGAGGAAGCAGCAGAATGTGCCTCTCACATCTAGCCTGTAGGAATTCAGGTTGGCAAGTTCTATGGGGAAGCCCATTGCTGCCTATGGTGGAAACGGCATGGGAGATTTCAGTTTCAAAATCTCTGTGAAAAAGCATCAGAGAAGCTTCTCCGTTTAGAATCCAGCATATCTCACTGAACCGAAGAAGTGGTAGTTAGAAGGGAGTTAGAGCTGCAAGCAGTTTGGTTTGGGAAATTAGACGCGAAATGAAACTGCAAAGGCCTTCCAACAGGCTTGGAAAAGTGTGTTCTATATCTCTGCCAAACAAACTCCCCGGAGGTTGAGCTTTCAGAAGCTAGTTTAACTCTAAGGGAGGAAGCAGCAGAATGTGCCTCTCACATCTAGCCTGTAGGAATTCAGGTTGGCAAGTTCTATGGGGAAGCCCATTGGCGCCTTCGTTGGAAACGGGTTTGGAAATTTCAGTTTCAAAATCTCTGTGAAAAAGCGTCAGAGAAGCTTCTCCGTTTAGAATCCAGCATATCTCACTGAACCGAAGAAGTGGTAGTTAGAAGGGAGTTAGAGCTGCAAGCAGTTTGGTTTGGGAAATTAGACGCGAAATGAAACTGCAAATGCCTTCCAACAGGCTTGGAAAAGTGTGTTCTATATCTCTGCCAAACAAACTCCCCGGAGGTTGAGCTTTCAGAAGCAAGTTTAACTCTAAGGGAGGAAGCAGCAGAATGTGCCTCTCACATCTAGCCTGTAGGAATTCAGGTTGGCAAGTTCTATGGGGAAGCCCATTGCTGCCTATGGTGGAAACGGCATGGGAGATTTCAGTTTCAAAATCTCTGTGAAAAAGCGTCAGAGAAGCTTCTCCGTTTAGAATCCAGCATATCTCACTGAACCGAAGAAGTGGTAGTTAGAAGGGAGTTAGAGCTGCAAGCAGTTTGGTTTGGGAAATTAGACGCGAAATGACACTGCAAATGCCTTCCAACAGGCTTGGAAAAGTGTGTTCTATATCTCTGCCAAACAAACTCCCCGGAGGTTGAGCTTTCAGAAGCTAGTTTAACTCTAAGGGAGGAAGCAGCAGAATGTGCCTCTCACATCTAGCCTGTAGGAATTCAGGTTGGCAAGTTCTATGGGGAAGCCCATTGCTGCCTATGGTGGAAACGGCATGGGAGATTTCAGTTTCAAAATCTCTGTGAAAAAGCGTCAGAGAAGCTTCTCCGTTTAGAATCCAGCATATCTCACTGAACCGAAGAAGTGGTAGTTAGAAGGCAGTTAGAGCTGCAAGCAGTTTGGTTTGGGAAATTAGACGCGAAATGAAACTGCAAATGCCTTCCAACAGGCTTGGAAAAGTGTGTTCTATATCTCTGCCAAACAGACTCCCTGGAGGTTGAGCTTTCAGAAGCTAGTTTAACTCTAAGGGAGGAAGCAGCAGAATGTGCCTCTCACATCTAGCCTGTAGGAATTCAGGTTGGCAAGTTCTATGTCTAAGCCCATTGCTGGCTATGGTGGAAACAGCATGGGAGATTTCAGTTTCAAAATCTCTGTGAAAAAGCGTCAGAGAAGCTTCTCCGTTTAGAATCCAGCATATCTCACTGAACCGAAGAAGTGGTAGTTAGAAGGCAGTTAGAGCTGCAAGCAGTTTGGTTTGGGAAATTAGACGCGAAATGAAACTGCAAATGCCTTCCAACAGGCTTGGAAAAGTGTGTTCTATATCTCTGCCAAACAAACTCCCCGGAGGTTGAGCTTTCAGAAGCTAGGTTAACTCTAAGGGAGGAAGCAGCAGAATGTGCCTCTCACATCTAGCCTGTAGGAATTCAGGTTGGCAAGTTCTATGGGGAAGCCCATTGGCGCCTTCGTTGGAAACGGGTTTGGAAATTTCAGTTTCAAAATCTCTGTGAAAAAGCGTCAGAGAAGCTTCTCCGTTTAGAATCCAGCATATCTCACTGAACCGAAGAAGTGGTAGTTAGAAGGGAGTTAGAGCTGCAAGCAGTTTGGTTTGGGAAATTAGACGCGAAATGAAACTGCAAATGCCTTCCAACAGGCTTGGAAAAGTGTGTTCTATATCTCTGCCAAACAAACTCCCCGGAGGTTGAGCTTTCAGAAGCTAGTTTAACTCTAAGGGAGGAAGCAGCAGAATGTGCCTCTCACATCTAGCCTGTAGGAATTCAGGTTGGCAAGTTCTATGGGGAAGCCCATTGCTGCCTATGGTGGAAACGGCATGGGAGATTTCAGTTTCAAAATCTCTGTGAAAAAGCGTCAGAGAAGCTTCTCCGTTTAGAATCCAGCATATCTCACTGAACCGAAGAAGTGGTAGTTAGAAGGGAGTTAGAGCTGCAAGCAGTTTGGTTTGGGAAATTAGATGCGAAATGACACTGCAAAGGCCTTCCAACAGGCTTGGAAAAGTGTGTTCTATATCTCTGCCAAACAGACTCCCCGGAGGTTGAGCTTTCAGAAGCAAGCTTAACTCTTAGGGAGGAAGCAGCAGAATGTGCCTCTCACATCTAGCCTGTAGGAATTCAGGTTGGCAAGTTCTATGGGGAAGCCCATTGCTGCCTATGGTGGAAACGGCATGGGAGATTTCAGTTTCAAAATCTCTGTGAAAAAGCGTCAGAGAAGCTTCTCCGTTTAGAATCCAGCATATCTCACTGAACCGAAGAAGTGGTAGTTAGAAGGCAGTTAGAGCTGCAAGCAGTTTGGTTTGGGAAATTAGACGCGAAATGAAACTGCAAATGCCTCCCAACAGGCTTGGAAAAGTGTGTTCTATATCTCTGCCAAACAGACTCCCTGGAGGTTGAGCTTTCAGAAGCTAGTTTAACTCTAAGGGAGGAAGCAGCAGAATGTGCCTCTCACATCTAGCCTGTAGGAATTCAGGTTGGCAAGTTCTATGGGGAAGCCCATTGCTGGCTATGGTGGAAACAGCATGGGAGATTTCAGTTTCAAAATCTCTGTGAAAAAGCGTCAGAGAAGCTTCTCCGTTTAGAATCCAGCATATCTCACTGAACCGAAGAAGTGGTAGTTAGAAGGCAGTTAGAGCTGCAAGCAGTTTGGTTTGGGAAATTAGACGCGAAATGAAACTGCAAATGCCTTCCAACAGGCTTGGAAAAGTGTGTTCTATATCTCTGCCAAACAAACTCCCCGGAGGTTGAGCTTTCAGAAGCTAGTTTAACTCTAAGGGAGGAAGCAGCAGAATGTGCCTCTCACATCTAGCCTGTAGGAATTCAGGTTGGCAAGTTCTATGGGGAAGCCCATTGGCGCCTTCGTTGGAAACGGGTTTGGAAATTTCAGTTTCAAAATCTCTGTGAAAAAGCGTCAGAGAAGCTTCTCCGTTTAGAATCCAGCATATCTCACTGAACCGAAGAAGTGGTAGTTAGAAGGCAGTTAGAGCTACAAGCAGTTTGGTTTGGGAAATTAGACGCGAAATGAAACTGCAAATGCCTTCCAACAGGCTTGGAAAAGTGTGTTCTATATCTCTGCCAAACAAACTCCCCGGAGGTTGAGCTTTCAGAAGCAAGTTTAACTCTAAGGGAGGAAGCAGCAGAATGTGCCTCTCACATCTAGCCTGTAGGAATTCAGGTTGGCAAGTTCTATGGGGAAGCCCATTGCTGCCTATGGTGGAAACGGCATGGGAGATTTCAGTTTCAAAATCTCTGTGAAAAAGCGTCAGAGAATCTTCTCCGTTTAGAATCCAGCATATCTCACTGAACCGAAGAAGTGGTAGTTAGAAGGGAGTTAGAGCTGCAAGCAGTTTGGTTTGGGAAATTAGACGCGAAATGAAACTGCAAAGGCCTTCCAACAGGCTTGGAAAAGTGTGTTCTATATCTCTGCCAAACAAACTCCCCGGAGGTTGAGCTTTCAGAAGCTAGTTTAACTCTAAGGGAGGAAGCAGCAGAATGTGCCTCTCACATCTAGCCTGTAGGAATTCAGGTTGGCAAGTTCTATGGGGAAGCCCATTGCTGCCTATGGTGGAAACGGCATGGGAGATTTCAGTTTCAAAATCTCTGTGAAAAAGCGTCAGAGAAGCTTCTCCGTTTAGAATCCAGCATATCTCACTGAACCGAAGAAGTGGTAGTTAGAAGGGAGTTAGAGCTGCAAGCAGTTTGGTTTGGGAAATTAGATGCGAAATGACACTGCAAAGGCCTTCCAACAGGCTTGGAAAAGTGTGTTCTATATCTCTGCCAAACAGACTCCCCGGAGGTTGAGCTTTCAGAAGCAAGCTTAACTCTTAGGGAGGAAGCAGCAGAATGTGCCTCTCACATCTAGCCTGTAGGAATTCAGGTTGGCAAGTTCTATGGGGAAGCCCATTGCTGCCTATGGTGGAAACGGCATGGGAGATTTCAGTTTCAAAATCTCTGTGAAAAAGCGTCAGAGAAGCTTCTCCGTTTAGAATCCAGCATATCTCACTGAACCGAAGAAGTGGTAGTTAGAAGGGAGTTAGAGCTGCAAGCAGTTTGGTTTGGGAAATTAGACGCGAAATGAAACTGCAAATGCCTTCCAACAGGCTTGGAAAAGTGTGTTCTATATCTCTGCCAAACAAACTCCCCGGAGGTTGAGCTTTCAGAAGCTAGTTTAACTCTAAGGGAGGAAGCAGCAGAATGTGCCTCTCACATCTAGCCTGTAGGAATTCAGGTTGGCAAGTTCTATGGGGAAGCCCATTGCTGGCTATGGTGGAAACAGCATGGGAGATTTCAGTTTCAAAATCTCTGTGAAAAAGCGTCAGAGAAGCTTCTCCGTTTAGAATCCAGCATATCTCACTGAACCGAAGAAGTGGTAGTTAGAAGGCAGTTAGAGCTGCAAGCAGTTTGGTTTGGGAAATTAGACGCGAAATGAAACTGCAAATGCCTTCCAACAGGCTTGGAAAAGTGTGTTCTATATCTCTGCCAAACAAACTCCCCGGAGGTTGAGCTTTCAGAAGCTAGTTTAACTCTAAGGGAGGAAGCAGCAGAATGTGCCTCTCACATCTAGCCTGTAGGAATTCAGGTTGGCAAGTTCTATGGGGAAGCCCATTGGCGCCTTCGTTGGAAACGGGTTTGGAAATTTCAGTTTCAAAATCTCTGTGAAAAAGCGTCAGAGAAGCTTCTCCGTTTAGAATCCAGCGTATCTCACTGAACCGAAGAAGTGGTAGTTAGAAGGCAGTTAGAGCTACAAGCAGTTTGGTTTGGGAAATTAGACGCGAAATGAAACTGCAAATGCCTTCCAACAGGCTTGGAAAAGTGTGTTCTATATCTCTGCCAAACAAACTCCCCGGAGGTTGAGCTTTCAGAAGCAAGTTTAACTCTAAGGGAGGAAGCAGCAGAATGTGCCTCTCACATCTAGCCTGTAGGAATTCAGGTTGGCAAGTTCTATGGGGAAGCCCATTGCTGCCTATGGTGGAAACGGCATGGGAGATTTCAGTTTCAAAATCTCTGTGAAAAAGCGTCAGAGAAGCTTCTCCGTTTAGAATCCAGCATATCTCACTGAACCGAAGAAGTGGTAGTTAGAAGGGAGTTAGAGCTGCAAGCAGTTTGGTTTGGGAAATTAGATGCGAAATGACACTGCAAAGGCCTTCCAACAGGCTTGGAAAAGTGTGTTCTATGTCTCTGCCAAACAGACTCCCCGGAGGTTGAGCTTTCAGAAGCAAGCTTAACTCTTAGGGAGGAAGCAGCAGAATGTGCCTCTCACATCTAGCCTGTAGGAATTCAGGTTGGCAAGTTCTATGGGGAAGCCAATTGCTGCCTATGGTGGAAACGGCATGGGAGATTTCAGTTTCAAAATCTCTGTGAAAAAGCGTCAGAGAAGCTTCTCCGTTTAGAATCCAGCATATCTCACTGAACCGAAGAAGTGGTAGTTAGAAGGGAGTTAGAGCTGCAAGCAGTTTGGTTTGGGAAATTAGACGCGAAATGAAACTGCAAATGCCTTCCAACAGGCTTGGAAAAGTGTGTTCTATATCTCTGCCAAACAAACTCCCCGGAGGTTGAGCTTTCAGAAGCTAGTTTAACTCTAAGGGAGGAAGCAGCAGAATGTGCCTCTCACATCTAGCCTGTAGGAATTCAGGTTGGCAAGTTCTATGGGGAAGCCCATTGGCGCCTTCGTTGGAAACGGGTTTGGAAATTTCAGTTTCAAAATCTCTGTGAAAAAGCGTCAGAGAAGCTTCTCCGTTTAGAATCCAGCATATCTCACTGAACCGAAGAAGTGGTAGTTAGAAGGGAGTTAGAGCTGCAAGCAGTTTGGTTTGGGAAATTAGACGCGAAATGAAACTGCAAATGCCTTCCAACAGGCTTGGAAAAGTGTGTTCTATATCTCTGCCAAACAAACTCCCCGGAGGTTGAGCTTTCAGAAGCAAGTTTAACTCTAAGGGAGGAAGCAGCAGAATGTGCCTCTCACATCTAGCCTGTAGGAATTCAGGTTGGCAAGTTCTATGGGGAAGCCCATTGCTGCCTATGGTGGAAACGGCATGGGAGATTTCAGTTTCAAAATCTCTGTGAAAAAGCGTCAGAGAAGCTTCTCCGTTTAGAATCCAGCATATCTCACTGAACCGAAGAAGTGGTAGTTAGAAGGGAGTTAGAGCTGCAAGCAGTTTGGTTTGGGAAATTAGACGCGAAATGACACTGCAAATGCCTTCCAACAGGCTTGGAAAAGTGTGTTCTATATCTCTGCCAAACAAACTCCCCGGAGGTTGAGCTTTCAGAAGCTAGTTTAACTCTAAGGGAGGAAGCAGCAGAATGTGCCTCTCACATCTAGCCTGTAGGAATTCAGGTTGGCAAGTTCTATGGGGAAGCCCATTGCTGCCTAGGGTGGAAACGGCATGGGAGATTTCAGTTTCAAAATCTCTGTGAAAAAGCGTCAGAGAAGCTTCTCCGTTTAGAATCCAGCATATCTCACTGAACCGAAGAAGTGGTAGTTAGAAGGCAGTTAGAGCTGCAAGCAGTTTGGTATGGGAAATTAGATGCGAAATGACACTGCAAAGGCCTTCCAACAGGCTTGGAAAAGTGTGTTTTATATCTCTGCCAAACAGACTCCCCGGAGGTTGAGCTTTCACAAGCAAGCTTAACTCTTAGGGAGGAAGCAGCAGAATGTGCCTCTCACATCTAGCCTGTAGGAATTCAGGTTGGCAAGTTCTATGGGGAAGCCCATTGCTGCCTATGGTGGAAACGGCATGGGAGATTTCAGTTTCAAAATCTCTGTGAAAAAGCGTCAGAGAAGCTTCTCCGTTTAGAATCCAGCATATCTCACTGAACCGAAGAAGTGGTAGTTAGAAGGCAGTTAGAGCTGCAAGCAGTTTGGTTTGGGAAATTAGACGCGAAATGAAACTGCAAATGCCTTCCAACAGGCTTGGAAAAGTGTGTTCTATATCTCTGCCAAACAGACTCCCTGGAGGTTGAGCTTTCAGAAGCTAGTTTAACTCTAAGGGAGGAAGCAGCAGAATGTGCCTCTCACATCTAGCCTGTAGGAATTCAGGTTGGCAAGTTCTATGGGGAAGCCCATTGGCGCCTTCGTTGGAAACGGGTTTGGAAATTTCAGTTTCAAAATCTCTGTGAAAAAGCGTCAGAGAAGCTTCTCCGTTTAGAATCCAGCATATCTCACTGAACCGAAGAAGTGGTAGTTAGAAGGGAGTTAGAGCTGCAAGCAGTTTGGTTTGGGAAATTAGACGCGAAATGAAACTGCAAAGGCCTTCCAACAGGCTTGGAAAAGTGTGTTCTATATCTCTGCCAAACAAACTCCCCGGAGGTTGAGCTTTCAGAAGCAAGTTTAACTCTAAGGGAGGAAGCAGCAGAATGTGCCTCTCACATCTAGCCTGTAGGAATTCAGGTTTGCACGTTCTATGGGGAAGCCCATTGCTGCCTATGGTGGAAACGGCATGGGAGATTTCAGTTTCAAAATCTCTGTGAAAAAGCGTCAGAGAAGCTTCTCCGTTTAGAATCCAGCATATCTCACTGAACCGAAGAAGTGGTAGTTAGAAGGGAGTTAGAGCTGCAAGCAGTTTGGTTTGGGAAATTAGACGCGAAATGAAACTGCAAATGCCTTCCAACAGGCTTGGAAAAGTGTGTTCTATATCTCTGCCAAACAGACTCCCTGGAGGTTGAGCTTTCAGAAGCTAGTTTAACTCTAAGGGAGGAAGCAGCAGAATGTGCCTCTCACATCTAGCCTGTAGGAATTCAGGTTGGCAAGTTCTATGGGGAAGCCCATTGGCGCCTTCGTTGGAAACGGGTTTGGAAATTTCAGTTTCAAAATCTCTGTGAAAAAGCGTCAGAGAAGCTTCTCCGTTTAGAATCCAGCATATCTCACTGAACCGAAGAAGTGGTAGTTAGAAGGGAGTTAGAGCTGCAAGCAGTTTGGTTTGGGAAATTAGACGCGAAATGAAACTGCAAATGCCTTCCAACAGGCTTGGAAAAGTGTGTTCTATATCTCTGCCAAACAAACTCCCCGGAGGTTGAGCTTTCAGAAGCAAGTTTAACTCTAAGGGAGGAAGCAGCAGAATGTGCCTCTCACATCTAGCCTGTAGGAATTCAGGTTGGCAAGTTCTATGGGGAAGCCCATTGCTGCCTATGGTGGAAACGGCATGGGAGATTTCAGTTTCAAAATCTCTGTGAAAAAGCGTCAGAGAAGCTTCTCCGTTTAGAATCCAGCATATCTCACTGAACCGAAGAAGTGGTAGTTAGAAGGGAGTTAGAGCTGCAAGCAGTTTGGTTTGGGAAATTAGATGCGAAATGACACTGCAAAGGCCTTCCAACAGGCTTGGAAAAGTGTGTTCTATATCTCTGCCAAACAGACTCCCCGGAGGTTGAGCTTTCAGAAGCAAGCTTAACTCTTAGGGAGGAAGCAGCAGAATGTGCCTCTCACATCTAGCCTGTAGGAATTCAGGTTGGCAAGTTCTATGGGGAAGCCCATTGCTGCCTATGGTAGAAACGGCATGGGAGATTTCAGTTTCAAAATCTCTGTGAAAAAGCGTCAGAGAAGCTTCTCCGTTTAGAATCCAGCATATCTCACTGAACCGAAGAAGTGGTAGTTAGAAGGCAGTTAGAGCTGCAAGCAGTTTGGTTTGGGAAATTAGACGCGAAATGAAACTGCAAATGCCTTCCAACAGGCTTGGAAAAGTGTGTTCTATATCTCTGCCAAACAGACTCCCTGGAGGTTGAGCTTTCAGAAGCTAGTTTAACTCTAAGGGAGGAAGCAGCAGAATGTGCCTCTCACATCTAGCCTGTAGGAATTCAGGTTGGCAAGTTCTATGGGGAAGCCCATTGGCGCCTTCGTTGGAAACGGGTTTGGAAATTTCAGTTTCAAAATCTCTGTGAAAAAGCGTCAGAGAAGCTTCTCCGTTTAGAATCCAGCATATCTCACTGAACCGAAGAAGTGGTAGTTAGAAGGGAGTTAGAGCTGCAAGCAGTTTGGTTTGGGAAATTAGACGCGAAATGAAACTGCAAATGCCTTCCAACAGGCTTGGAAAAGTGTGTTCTATATCTCTGCCAAACAAACTCCCCGGAGGTTGAGCTTTCAGAAGCAAGTTTAACTCTAAGGGAGGAAGCAGCAGAATGTGCCTCTCACATCTAGCCTGTAGGAATTCAGGTTGGCAAGTTCTATGGGGAAGCCCATTGCTGCCTATGGTGGAAACGGCATGGGAGATTTCAGTTTCAAAATCTCTGTGAAAAAGCGTCAGAGAAGCTTCTCCGTTTAGAATCCAGCATATCTCACTGAACCGAAGAAGTGGTAGTTAGAAGGGAGTTAGAGCTGCAAGCAGTTTGGTTTGGGAAATTAGATGCGAAATGACACTGCAAAGGCCTTCCAACAGGCTTGGAAAAGTGTGTTCTATATCTCTGCCAAACAGACTCCCCGGAGGTTGAGCTTTCAGAAGCAAGCTTAACTCTTAGGGAGGAAGCAGCAGAATGTGCCTCTCACATCTAGCCTGTAGGAATTCAGGTTGGCAAGTTCTATGGGGAAGCCCATTGCTGCCTATGGTAGAAACGGCATGGGAGATTTCAGTTTCAAAATCTCTGTGAAAAAGCGTCAGAGAAGCTTCTCCGTTTAGAATCCAGCATATCTCACTGAACCGAAGAAGTGGTAGTTAGAAGGCAGTTAGAGCTGCAAGCAGTTTGGTTTGGGAAATTAGACGCGAAATGAAACTGCAAATGCCTTCCAACAGGCTTGGAAAAGTGTGTTCTATATCTCTGCCAAACAGACTCCCTGGAGGTTGAGCTTTCAGAAGCTAGTTTAACTCTAAGGGAGGAAGCAGCAGAATGTGCCTCTCACATCTAGCCTGTAGGAATTCAGGTTGGCAAGTTCTATGGGGAAGCCCATTGGCGCCTTCGTTGGAAACGGGTTTGGAAATTTCAGTTTCAAAATCTCTGTGAAAAAGCGTCAGAGAAGCTTCTCCGTTTAGAATCCAGCATATCTCACTGAACCGAAGACGTGGTAGTTAGAAGGGAGTTAGAGCTGCAAGCAGTTTGGTTTGGGAAATTAGACGCGAAATGAAACTGCAAAGGCCTTCCAACAGGCTTGGAAAAGTGTGTTCTATATCTCTGCCAAACAAACTCCCCGGAGGTTGAGCTTTCAGAAGCTAGTTTAACTCTAAGGGAGGAAGCAGCAGAATGTGCCTCTCACATCTAGCCTGTAGGAATTCAGGTTGGCAAGTTCTATGGGGAAGCCCATTGCTGCCTATGGTGGAAACGGCATGGGAGATTTCAGTTTCAAAATCTCTGTGAAAAAGCGTCAGAGAAGCTTCTCCGTTTAGAATCCAGCATATCTCACTGAACCGAAGAAGTGGTAGTTAGAAGGCAGTTAGAGCTGCAAGCAGTTTGGTTTGGGAAATTAGACGCGAAATGAAACTGCAAATGCCTTCCAACAGGCTTGGAAAAGTGTGTTCTATATCTCTGCCAAACAAACTCCCCGGAGGTTGAGCTTTCAGAAGCTAGTTTAACTCTAAGGGAGGAAGCAGCAGAATGTGCCTCTCACATCTAGCCTGTAGGAATTCAGGTTGGCAAGTTCTATGGGGAAGCCCATTGCTGCCTATGGTGGAAACGGCATGGGAGATTTCAGTTTCAAAATCTCTGTGAAAAAGCGTCAGAGAAGCTTCTCCGTTTAGAATCCAGCATATCTCACTGAACCGAAGAAGTGGTAGTTAGAAGGGAGTTAGAGCTGCAAGCAGTATGGTTTGGGAAATTAGACGCGAAATGAAACTGCAAATGCCTTCCAACAGGCTTGGAAAAGTGTGTTCTATATCTCTGCCAAACAAACTCCCCGGAGGTTGAGCTTTCAGAAGCTAGTTTAACTCTAAGGGAGGAAGCAGCAGAATGTGCCTCTCACATCTAGCCTGTAGGAATTCAGGTTGGCAAGTTCTATGGGGAAGCCCATTGCTGCCTATGGTGGAAACGGCATGGGAGATTTCAGTTTCAAAATCTCTGTGAAAAAGCGTCAGAGAAGCTTCTCCGTTTAGAATCCAGCATATCTCACTGAACCGAAGAAGTGGTAGTTAGAAGGGAGTTAGAGCTGCAAGCAGTTTGGTTTGGGAAATTAGATGCGAAATGACACTGCAAAGGCCTTCCAACAGGCTTGGAAAAGTGTGTTTTATATCTCTGCCAAACAGACTCCCCGGAGGTTGAGCTTTCACAAGCAAGCTTAACTCTTAGGGAGGAAGCAGCAGAATGTGCCTCTCACAACTAGCCTGTAGGAATTCAGGTTGGCAAGTTCTATGGGGAAGCCCATTGCTGCCTATGGTGGAAACGGCATGGGAGATTTCAGTTTCAAAATCTCTGTGAAAAAGCGTCAGAGAAGCTTCTCCGTTTAGAATCCAGCATATCTCACTGAACCGAAGAAGTGGTAGTTAGAAGGCAGTTAGAGCTGCAAGCAGTTTGGTTTGGGAAATTAGACGCGAAATGAAACTGCAAATGCCTTCCAACAGGCTTGGAAAAGTGTGTTCTATATCTCTGCCAAACAGACTCCCTGGAGGTTGAGCTTTCAGAAGCTAGTTTAACTCTAAGGGAGGAAGCAGCAGAATGTGCCTCTCACATCTAGCCTGTAGGAATTCAGGTTGGCAAGTTCTAAGGGGAAGCCCATTGCTGCCTATGGTGGAAACGGCATGGGAGATTTCAGTTTCAAAATCTCTGTGAAAAAGCGTCAGAGAAGCTTCTCCGTTTAGAATCCAGCATATCTCACTGAACCGAAGAAGTGGTAGTTAGAAGGGAGTTAGAGCTGCAAGCAGTTTGGTTTGGGAAATTAGACGCGAAATGAAACTGCAAATGCCTTCCAACAGGCTTGGAAAAGTGTGTTCTATATCTCTGCCAAACAGACTCCCCGGAGGTTGAGCTTTCAGCAGCAAGTTTAACTCTAAGGGAGGAAGCAGCAGAATGTGCCTCTCACATCTAGCCTGTAGGAATTCAGGTTGGCAAGTTCTATGGGGAAGCCCATTGCTGCCTATGGTGGAAACGGCATGGGAGATTTCAGTTTCAAAATCTCTGTGAAAAAGCGTCAGAGAAGCTTCTCCGTTTAGAATCCAGCATATCTCACTGAACCGAAGAAGTGGTAGTTAGAAGGGAGTTAGAGCTGCAAGCAGTTTGGTTTGGGAAATTACACGCGAAATGACACTGCAAATGCCTTCCAACAGGTTTGGTAAATTGTGTTCTATATCTCTGCCAAACAAACTCCCCAGAGGTTGAGCTTTCAGAAGCTAGTTTAACTCTAAGGGAGGAAGCAGCAGAATGTGCCTCTCACATCTAGCCTGTAGGAATTCAGGTTGGCAAGTTCTATGGGGAAGCCCATTGCTGCCTAGGGTGGAAACGGCATGGGAGATTTCAGTTTCAAAATCTCTGTGAAAAAGCGTCAGAGAAGCTTCTCCGTTTAGAATCCAGCATATCTCACTGAACCGAAGAAGTGGTAGTTAGAAGGCAGTTAGAGCTGCAAGCAGTTTGGTATGGGAAATTAGACGCGAAATGAAACTGCAAATGCCTTCCAACAGGCTTGGAAAAGTGTGTTCTATATCTCTGCCAAACAGACTCCCTGGAGGTTGAGCTTTCAGAAGCTAGTTTAACTCTAAGGGAGGAAGCAGCAGAATGTGCCTCTCACATCTAGCCTGTAGGAATTCAGGTTGGCAAGTTCTATGGGGAAGCCCATTGCTGGCTATGGTGGAAACAGCATGGGAGATTTCAGTTTCAAAATCTCTGTGAAAAAGCGTCAGAGAAGCTTCTCCGTTTAGAATCCAGCATATCTCACTGAACCGAAGAAGTGGTAGTTAGAAGGGAGTTAGAGCTGCAAGCAGTTTGGTTTGGGAAATTAGACGCGAAATGAAACTGCAAATGCCTTCCAACAGGCTTGGAAAAGTGTGTTCTATATCTCTGCCAAACAAACTCCCCGGAGGTTGAGCTTTCAGAAGCAAGTTTAACTCTAAGGGAGGAAGCAGCAGAATGTGCCTCTCACATCTAGCCTGTAGGAATTCAGGTTGGCAAGTTCTATGGGGAAGCCCATTGCTGCCTATGGTGGAAACGGCATGGGAGATTTCAGTTTCAAAATCTCTGTGAAAAAGCGTCAGAGAAGCTTCTCCGTTTAGAATCCAGCATATCTCACTGAACCGAAGAAGTGCTAGTTAGAAGGGAGTTAGAGCTGCAAGCAGTTTGGTTTGGGAAATTAGACGCGAAATGAAACTGCAAATGCCTTCCAACAGGCTTGGAAAAGTGTGTTCTATATCTCTGCCAAACAAACTCCCCGGAGGTTGAGCTTTCAGAAGCTAGTTTAACTCTAAGGGAGGAAGCAGCAGAATGTGCCTCTCACATCTAGCCTGTAGGAATTCAGGTTGGCAAGTTCTATGGGGAAGCCCATTGGCGCCTTCGTTGGAAACGGGTTTGGAAATTTCAGTTTCAAAATCTCTGTGAAAAAGCGTCAGAGAAGCTTCTCCGTTTAGAATCCAGCATATCTCACTGAACCGAAGAAGTGGTAGTTAGAAGGCAGTTAGAGCTGCAAGCAGTTTGGTTTGGGAAATTAGACGCGAAATGAAACTGCAAATGCCTTCCAACAGGCTTGGAAAAGTGTGTTCTATATCTCTGCCAAACAAACTCCCCGGAGGTTGAGCTTTCAGAAGCTAGTTTAACTCTAAGGGAGGAAGCAGCAGAATGTGCCTCTCACATCTAGCCTGTAGGAATTCAGGTTGGCAAGTTCTATGGGGAAGCCCATTGCTGCCTATGGTGGAAACGGCATGGGAGATTTCAGTTTCAAAATCTCTGTGAAAAAGCGTCAGAGAAGCTTCTCCGTTTAGAATCCAGCATATCTCACTGAACCGAAGAAGTGGTAGTTAGAAGGGAGTTAGAGCTGCAAGCAGTTTGGTTTGGGAAATTAGACGCGAAATGAAACTGCAAATGCCTTCCAACAGGCTTGGAAAAGTGTGTTCTATATCTCTGCCAAACAGACTCCCCGGAGGTTGAGCTTTCAGAAGCTAGTTTAACTCTAAGGGAGGAAGCAGCAGAATGTGCCTCTCACATCTAGCCTGTAGGAATTCAGGTTGGCAAGTTCTATGGGGAAGCCCATTGCTGCCTATGGTGGAAACGGCATGGGAGATTTCAGTTTCAAAATCTCTGTGAAAAAGCGTCAGAGAAGCTTCTCCGTTTAGAATCCAGCATATCTCACTGAACCGAAGAAGTGGTAGTTAGAAGGGAGTTAGAGCTGCAAGCAGTTTGGTTTGGGAAATTAGATGTGAAATGACACTGCAAAGGCCTTCCAACAGGCTTGGAAAAGTGTGTTCTATATCTCTGCCAAACAGACTCCCCGGAGGTTGAGCTTTCAGAAGCAAGCTTAACTCTTAGGGAGGAAGCAGCAGAATGTGCCTCTCACATCTAGCCTGTAGGAATTCAGGTTGGCAAGTTCTATGGGGAAGCCCATTGCTGCCTATGGTATAAACGGCATGGGAGATTTCAGTTTCAAAATCTCTGTGAAAAAGCGTCAGAGAAGCTTCTCCGTTTAGAATCCAGCATATCTCACTGAACCGAAGAAGTGGTAGTTAGAAGGCAGTTAGAGCTGCAAGCAGTTTGGTTTGGGAAATTAGACGCGAAATGAAACTGCAAATGCCTTCCAACAGGCTTGTAAAAGTGTGTTCTATATCTCTGCCAAACAGACTCCCTGGAGGTTGAGCTTTCAGAAGCTAGTTTAACTCTAAGGGAGGAAGCAGCAGAATGTGCCTCTCACATCTAGCCTGTAGGAATTCAGGTTGGCAAGTTCTATGGGGAAGCCCATTGGCGCCTTCGTTGGAAACGGGTTTGGAAATTTCAGTTTCAAAATCTCTGTGAAAAAGCGTCAGAGAAGCTTCTCCGTTTAGAATCCAGCATATCTCACTGAACCGAAGACGTGGTAGTTAGAAGGGAGTTAGAGCTGCAAGCAGTTTGGTTTGGGAAATTAGACGCGAAATGAAACTGCAAAGGCCTTCCAACAGGCTTGGAAAAGTGTGTTCTATATCTCTGCCAAACAAACTCCCCGGAGGTTGAGCTTTCAGAAGCTAGTTTAACTCTAAGGGAGGAAGCAGCAGAATGTGCCTCTCACATCTAGCCTGTAGGAATTCAGGTTGGCAAGTTCTATGGGGAAGCCCATTGCTGCCTATGGTGGAAACGGCATGGGAGATTTCAGTTTCAAAATCTCTGTGAAAAAGCGTCAGAGAAGCTTCTCCGTTTAGAATCCAGCATATCAAACTGAACCGAAGAAGTGGTAGTTAGAAGGGAGTTAGAGCTGCAAGCAGTTTGGTTTGGGAAATTAGATGCGAAATGACACTGCAAAGGCCTTCCAACAGGCTTGGAAAAGTGTGTTCTATATCTCTGCCAAACAGACTCCCTGGAGGTTGAGCTTTCAGAAGCTAGTTTAACTCTAAGGGAGGAAGCAGCAGAATGTGCCTCTCACATCTAGCCTGTAGGAATTCAGGTTGGCAAGTTCTATGGGGAAGCCCATTGCTGCCTATGGTGGAAACGGCATGGGAGATTTCAGTTTCAAAATCTCTGTGAAAAAGCGTCAGAGAAGCTTCTCCGTTTAGAATCCAGCATATCTCACTGAACCGAAGAAGTGGTAGTTAGAAGGGAGTTAGAGCTGCAAGCAGTTTGGTTTGGGAAATTAGACGCGAAATGAAACTGCAAATGCCTTCCAACAGGCTTGGAAAAGTGTGTTCTATATCTCTGCCAAACAAACTCCCCGGAGGTTGAGCTTTCAGAAGCTAGTTTAACTCTAAGGGAGGAAGCAGCAGAATGTGCCTCTCACATCTAGCCTGTAGGAATTCAGGTTGGCAAGTTCTATGGGGAAGCCCATTGCTGCCTATGGTGGAAACGGCATGGGAGATTTCAGTTTCAAAATCTCTGTGAAAAAGCGTCAGAGAAGCTTCTCCGTTTAGAATCCAGCATATCTCACTGAACCGAAGAAGTGGTAGTTAGAAGGGAGTTAGAGCTGCAAGCAGTTTGGTTTGGGAAATTAGATGCGAAATGACACTGCAAAGGCCTTCCAACAGGCTTGGAAAAGTGTGTTTTATATCTCTGCCAAACAGACTCCCCGGAGGTTGAGCTTTCACAAGCAAGCTTAACTCTTAGGGAGGAAGCAGCAGAATGTGCCTCTCACAACTAGCCTGTAGGAATTCAGGTTGGCAAGTTCTATGGGGAAGCCCATTGCTGCCTATGGTGGAAACGGCATGGGAGATTTCAGTTTCAAAATCTCTGTGAAAAAGCGTCAGAGAAGCTTCTCCGTTTAGAATCCAGCATATCTCACTGAACCGAAGAAGTGGTAGTTAGAAGGCAGTTAGAGCTGCAAGCAGTTTGGTTTGGGAAATTAGACGCGAAATGAAACTGCAAATGCCTTCCAACAGGCTTGGAAAAGTGTGTTCTATATCTCTGCCAAACAGACTCCCTGGAGGTTGAGCTTTCAGAAGCTAGTTTAACTCTAAGGGAGGAAGCAGCAGAATGTGCCTCTCACATCTAGCCTGTAGGAATTCAGGTTGGCAAGTTCTAAGGGGAAGCCCATTGCTGCCTATGGTGGAAACGGCATGGGAGATTTCAGTTTCAAAATCTCTGTGAAAAAGCGTCAGAGAAGCTTCTCCGTTTAGAATCCAGCATATCTCACTGAACCGAAGAAGTGGTAGTTAGAAGGGAGTTAGAGCTGCAAGCAGTTTGGTTTGGGAAATTAGACGCGAAATGAAACTGCAAATGCCTTCCAACAGGCTTGGAAAAGTGTGTTCTATATCTCTGCCAAACAAACTCCCCGGAGGTTGAGCTTTCAGAAGCAAGTTTAACTCTAAGGGAGGAAGCAGCAGAATGTGCCTCTCACATCTAGCCTGTAGGAATTCAGGTTGGCAAGTTCTATGGGGAAGCCCATTGCTGCCTATGGTGGAAACGGCATGGGAGATTTCAGTTTCAAAATCTCTGTGAAAAAGCGTCAGAGAAGCTTCTCCGTTTAGAATCCAGCATATCTCACTGAACCGAAGAAGTGGTAGTTAGAAGGGAGTTAGAGCTGCAAGCAGTTTGGTTTGGGAAATTAGATGCGAAATGACACTGCAAAGGCCTTCCAACAGGCTTGGAAAAGTGTGTTCTATATCTCTGCCAAACAGACTCCCCGGAGGTTGAGCTTTCAGAAGCAAGCTTAACTCTTAGGGAGGAAGCAGCAGAATGTGCCTCTCACATCTAGCCTGTAGGAATTCAGGTTGGCAAGTTCTATGGGGAAGCCCATTGCTGCCTATGGTAGAAACGGCATGGGAGATTTCAGTTTCAAAATCTCTGTGAAAAAGCGTCAGAGAAGCTTCTCCGTTTAGAATCCAGCATATCTCACTGAACCGAAGAAGTGGTAGTTAGAAGGCAGTTAGAGCTGCAAGCAGTTTGGTTTGGGAAATTAGACGCGAAATGAAACTGCAAATGCCTTCCAACAGGCTTGGAAAAGTGTGTTCTATATCTCTGCCAAACAGACTCCCTGGAGGTTGAGCTTTCAGAAGCTAGTTTAACTCTAAGGGAGGAAGCAGCAGAATGTGCCTCTCACATCTAGCCTGTAGGAATTCAGGTTGGCAAGTTCTATGGGGAAGCCCATTGGCGCCTTCGTTGGAAACGGGTTTGGAAATTTCAGTTTCAAAATCTCTGTGAAAAAGCGTCAGAGAAGCTTCTCCGTTTAGAATCCAGCATATCTCACTGAACCGAAGACGTGGTAGTTAGAAGGGAGTTAGAGCTGCAAGCAGTTTGGTTTGGGAAATTAGACGCGAAATGAAACTGCAAAGGCCTTCCAACAGGCTTGGAAAAGTGTGTTCTATATCTCTGCCAAACAAACTCCCCGGAGGTTGAGCTTTCAGAAGCTAGTTTAACTCTAAGGGAGGAAGCAGCAGAATGTGCCTCTCACATCTAGCCTGTAGGAATTCAGGTTGGCAAGTTCTATGGGGAAGCCCATTGCTGCCTATGGTGGAAACGGCATGGGAGATTTCAGTTTCAAAATCTCTGTGAAAAAGCGTCAGAGAAGCTTCTCCGTTTAGAATCCAGCATATCTCACTGAACCGAAGAAGTGGTAGTTAGAAGGCAGTTAGAGCTGCAAGCAGTTTGGTTTGGGAAATTAGACGCGAAATGAAACTGCAAATGCCTTCCAACAGGCTTGGAAAAGTGTGTTCTATATCTCTGCCAAACAAACTCCCCGGAGGTTGAGCTTTCAGAAGCTAGTTTAACTCTAAGGGAGGAAGCAGCAGAATGTGCCTCTCACATCTAGCCTGTAGGAATTCAGGTTGGCAAGTTCTATGGGGAAGCCCATTGCTGCCTATGGTGGAAACGGCATGGGAGATTTCAGTTTCAAAATCTCTGTGAAAAAGCGTCAGAGAAGCTTCTCCGTTTAGAATCCAGCATATCTCACTGAACCGAAGAAGTGGTAGTTAGAAGGGAGTTAGAGCTGCAAGCAGTATGGTTTGGGAAATTAGACGCGAAATGAAACTGCAAATGCCTTCCAACAGGCTTGGAAAAGTGTGTTCTATATCTCTGCCAAACAAACTCCCCGGAGGTTGAGCTTTCAGAAGCTAGTTTAACTCTAAGGGAGGAAGCAGCAGAATGTGCCTCTCACATCTAGCCTGTAGGAATTCAGGTTGGCAAGTTCTATGGGGAAGCCCATTGCTGCCTATGGTGGAAACGGCATGGGAGATTTCAGTTTCAAAATCTCTGTGAAAAAGCGTCAGAGAAGCTTCTCCGTTTAGAATCCAGCATATCTCACTGAACCGAAGAAGTGGTAGTTAGAAGGGAGTTAGAGCTGCAAGCAGTTTGGTTTGGGAAATTAGATGCGAAATGACACTGCAAAGGCCTTCCAACAGGCTTGGAAAAGTGTGTTTTATATCTCTGCCAAACAGACTCCCCGGAGGTTGAGCTTTCACAAGCAAGCTTAACTCTTAGGGAGGAAGCAGCAGAATGTGCCTCTCACAACTAGCCTGTAGGAATTCAGGTTGGCAAGTTCTATGGGGAAGCCCATTGCTGCCTATGGTGGAAACGGCATGGGAGATTTCAGTTTCAAAATCTCTGTGAAAAAGCGTCAGAGAAGCTTCTCCGTTTAGAATCCAGCATATCTCACTGAACCGAAGAAGTGGTAGTTAGAAGGCAGTTAGAGCTGCAAGCAGTTTGGTTTGGGAAATTAGACGCGAAATGAAACTGCAAATGCCTTCCAACAGGCTTGGAAAAGTGTGTTCTATATCTCTGCCAAACAGACTCCCTGGAGGTTGAGCTTTCAGAAGCTAGTTTAACTCTAAGGGAGGAAGCAGCAGAATGTGCCTCTCACATCTAGCCTGTAGGAATTCAGGTTGGCAAGTTCTAAGGGGAAGCCCATTGCTGCCTATGGTGGAAACGGCATGGGAGATTTCAGTTTCAAAATCTCTGTGAAAAAGCGTCAGAGAAGCTTCTCCGTTTAGAATCCAGCATATCTCACTGAACCGAAGAAGTGGTAGTTAGAAGGGAGTTAGAGCTGCAAGCAGTTTGGTTTGGGAAATTAGACGCGAAATGAAACTGCAAATGCCTTCCAACAGGCTTGGAAAAGTGTGTTCTATATCTCTGCCAAACAGACTCCCCGGAGGTTGAGCTTTCAGCAGCAAGTTTAACTCTAAGGGAGGAAGCAGCAGAATGTGCCTCTCACATCTAGCCTGTAGGAATTCAGGTTGGCAAGTTCTATGGGGAAGCCCATTGCTGCCTATGGTGGAAACGGCATGGGAGATTTCAGTTTCAAAATCTCTGTGAAAAAGCGTCAGAGAAGCTTCTCCGTTTAGAATCCAGCATATCTCACTGAACCGAAGAAGTGGTAGTTAGAAGGGAGTTAGAGCTGCAAGCAGTTTGGTTTGGGAAATTACACGCGAAATGACACTGCAAATGCCTTCCAACAGGTTTGGTAAATTGTGTTCTATATCTCTGCCAAACAAACTCCCCAGAGGTTGAGCTTTCAGAAGCTAGTTTAACTCTAAGGGAGGAAGCAGCAGAATGTGCCTCTCACATCTAGCCTGTAGGAATTCAGGTTGGCAAGTTCTATGGGGAAGCCCATTGCTGCCTAGGGTGGAAACGGCATGGGAGATTTCAGTTTCAAAATCTCTGTGAAAAAGCGTCAGAGAAGCTTCTCCGTTTAGAATCCAGCATATCTCACTGAACCGAAGAAGTGGTAGTTAGAAGGCAGTTAGAGCTGCAAGCAGTTTGGTATGGGAAATTAGACGCGAAATGAAACTGCAAATGCCTTCCAACAGGCTTGGAAAAGTGTGTTCTATATCTCTGCCAAACAGACTCCCTGGAGGTTGAGCTTTCAGAAGCTAGTTTAACTCTAAGGGAGGAAGCAGCAGAATGTGCCTCTCACATCTAGCCTGTAGGAATTCAGGTTGGCAAGTTCTATGGGGAAGCCCATTGCTGGCTATGGTGGAAACAGCATGGGAGATTTCAGTTTCAAAATCTCTGTGAAAAAGCGTCAGAGAAGCTTCTCCGTTTAGAATCCAGCATATCTCACTGAACCGAAGAAGTGGTAGTTAGAAGGGAGTTAGAGCTGCAAGCAGTTTGGTTTGGGAAATTAGACGCGAAATGAAACTGCAAATGCCTTCCAACAGGCTTGGAAAAGTGTGTTCTATATCTCTGCCAAACAAACTCCCCGGAGGTTGAGCTTTCAGAAGCAAGTTTAACTCTAAGGGAGGAAGCAGCAGAATGTGCCTCTCACATCTAGCCTGTAGGAATTCAGGTTGGCAAGTTCTATGGGGAAGCCCATTGCTGCCTATGGTGGAAACGGCATGGGAGATTTCAGTTTCAAAATCTCTGTGAAAAAGCGTCAGAGAAGCTTCTCCGTTTAGAATCCAGCATATCTCACTGAACCGAAGAAGTGCTAGTTAGAAGGGAGTTAGAGCTGCAAGCAGTTTGGTTTGGGAAATTAGACGCGAAATGAAACTGCAAATGCCTTCCAACAGGCTTGGAAAAGTGTGTTCTATATCTCTGCCAAACAAACTCCCCGGAGGTTGAGCTTTCAGAAGCTAGTTTAACTCTAAGGGAGGAAGCAGCAGAATGTGCCTCTCACATCTAGCCTGTAGGAATTCAGGTTGGCAAGTTCTATGGGGAAGCCCATTGGCGCCTTCGTTGGAAACGGGTTTGGAAATTTCAGTTTCAAAATCTCTGTGAAAAAGCGTCAGAGAAGCTTCTCCGTTTAGAATCCAGCATATCTCACTGAACCGAAGAAGTGGTAGTTAGAAGGCAGTTAGAGCTGCAAGCAGTTTGGTTTGGGAAATTAGACGCGAAATGAAACTGCAAATGCCTTCCAACAGGCTTGGAAAAGTGTGTTCTATATCTCTGCCAAACAAACTCCCCGGAGGTTGAGCTTTCAGAAGCTAGTTTAACTCTAAGGGAGGAAGCAGCAGAATGTGCCTCTCACATCTAGCCTGTAGGAATTCAGGTTGGCAAGTTCTATGGGGAAGCCCATTGCTGCCTATGGTGGAAACGGCATGGGAGATTTCAGTTTCAAAATCTCTGTGAAAAAGCGTCAGAGAAGCTTCTCCGTTTAGAATCCAGCATATCTCACTGAACCGAAGAAGTGGTAGTTAGAAGGGAGTTAGAGCTGCAAGCAGTTTGGTTTGGGAAATTAGACGCGAAATGAAACTGCAAATGCCTTCCAACAGGCTTGGAAAAGTGTGTTCTATATCTCTGCCAAACAGACTCCCCGGAGGTTGAGCTTTCAGAAGCTAGTTTAACTCTAAGGGAGGAAGCAGCAGAATGTGCCTCTCACATCTAGCCTGTAGGAATTCAGGTTGGCAAGTTCTATGGGGAAGCCCATTGCTGCCTATGGTGGAAACGGCATGGGAGATTTCAGTTTCAAAATCTCTGTGAAAAAGCGTCAGAGAAGCTTCTCCGTTTAGAATCCAGCATATCTCACTGAACCGAAGAAGTGGTAGTTAGAAGGGAGTTAGAGCTGCAAGCAGTTTGGTTTGGGAAATTAGATGTGAAATGACACTGCAAAGGCCTTCCAACAGGCTTGGAAAAGTGTGTTCTATATCTCTGCCAAACAGACTCCCCGGAGGTTGAGCTTTCAGAAGCAAGCTTAACTCTTAGGGAGGAAGCAGCAGAATGTGCCTCTCACATCTAGCCTGTAGGAATTCAGGTTGGCAAGTTCTATGGGGAAGCCCATTGCTGCCTATGGTATAAACGGCATGGGAGATTTCAGTTTCAAAATCTCTGTGAAAAAGCGTCAGAGAAGCTTCTCCGTTTAGAATCCAGCATATCTCACTGAACCGAAGAAGTGGTAGTTAGAAGGCAGTTAGAGCTGCAAGCAGTTTGGTTTGGGAAATTAGACGCGAAATGAAACTGCAAATGCCTTCCAACAGGCTTGTAAAAGTGTGTTCTATATCTCTGCCAAACAGACTCCCTGGAGGTTGAGCTTTCAGAAGCTAGTTTAACTCTAAGGGAGGAAGCAGCAGAATGTGCCTCTCACATCTAGCCTGTAGGAATTCAGGTTGGCAAGTTCTATGGGGAAGCCCATTGGCGCCTTCGTTGGAAACGGGTTTGGAAATTTCAGTTTCAAAATCTCTGTGAAAAAGCGTCAGAGAAGCTTCTCCGTTTAGAATCCAGCATATCTCACTGAACCGAAGACGTGGTAGTTAGAAGGGAGTTAGAGCTGCAAGCAGTTTGGTTTGGGAAATTAGACGCGAAATGAAACTGCAAAGGCCTTCCAACAGGCTTGGAAAAGTGTGTTCTATATCTCTG